>NC_084801.1:151387632-151704854 GCF_963169125.1 Humulus lupulus
TTTTAAGTAAGAAAAATGGTTTCAAATGGTAAAAAAAACATAAAAAAATGGTATATTTTGTGAAACCCTCGTGGGAGTACGACAACAATGGAGGTTTTCTGGGTTTGGCGTTTGGGATTTTTGCTTCAGAGAGACGAATGAGCCGTGGGAGCTATATATTAAGGGTATTAGAACTCTTTTACTTCGGTTCTTATAAAAAAACCGAAGTAGAAAGGGTACTTTCTACTTCGGTTTTTGTATAAGAACCGAAGTAGAAAGTACCCTTTCTACTTCGGTTTTTATATAAGAACCGAAGTAGAAAGTACCTTTTCTACTTCGATTCTTATATAAGAACCGAAGTAAAAGCCTTCAGGGCCGCGTTTGGTTGCTCCGCTTTTCACTTCGGTTTTTTCATAAAAACCGAAGTAAAAAGCCCCGATTTAGTGTGCAAACCAAACATGGCCCTTGTCTATTTTCTATTTTAACTTCGTTTTATTAAGAAACCGAAGTAATAGCCTTTTTTCTATGTACTACCATTCCCAAAAGCGAAGTAAAAATCCATTGAAAGGCTTTTACTTCAGTTTTTTTATATTCTATGTGTAAAAAACGAAGTAAAAGCCTATATTTCTAGTAGTGCATCTTGAGGTAAATAGGTTCTCTAGTCCTTGAATAACCTTGGCGCGTCCGCCCTATGAGTTACGTCTTCTTATCCTTAGTAACTCGGGTTACGTCTTCACATCCTTAGCATCCCCCTTTTTGTTGAGTCGCGTTCATCACGATAACAACCATTTCATACACATACAGCTTTCAAATGACATACAATCCAGTCATATCAACACAAAATAATGGTTCATAATTCATATCGCAAAAGCATCATCATTCATAACATCTTTTTCATACAAGCCAACCTTACCATTCACAGTATAAACAACCAAAATTTCTATCTAACTTCCTTACCTCAGGTCCAAGCAAAACACAACTCACAAACTTCGCAACAAGCCTATACCATAACCAAATAACATCCTTTAGCATCACATAAGACTCTATTGTGCCCACTCATATTTCCCATGCTTGCATGGGCCATGCACACATGGTGAAAATTACTCATCATTCTCAAAACAGACAATTACACATAAAATCACCAAAAGAATAATGCAACATATTCCTATGTTACATGCATGATTTTTAAATAAAAATCGTATGGTTGAATATTAGACACATTTTTTAACGTAAAAGTGAAATTGCATGCGATATGCATACATGGGAACGTTGTTAAAAAGCGGCGTTAAAAACGATAATTCCTACGTGCTTATTTCTATCATTTTAAAAATAATGAATTAGTAACATGCTTTTATTACCATTATTTATCTCTTTAAAAATCTCTAAGTTGGTTAAACCTCTTAAGACATTATTTTTATTTCACAAAAATAATTTATTTAGTCATTTAAAAATATAATAAATCCATTTTTTTTTAAAATTATATAGAAATAACAAAGGCTTGAAAGTATTTCAATTATCATGTTTCCTTAGAAAATAACAATTTTATTCCAATTATCAAAATTATAAACTTGATGTGAGAAAATAATATTTCTAGGTGTGAAAAAACATATATTTTACTTGTACTATTTTTAAGACTTAATTTTTAAATAGAATAAATTCATAAGTGATAATTCAATAATTATTTTTAAAATATTCTAAAAAATTTGCAGTCACTATTTAATTTATTTTAAAAATCACAAGTAAATTAACTTTAACATTTTTCTTAACTAAAATATAGAAAAATCATAACTATTAAAATGAACACCCATAGTTATATTAAAAATATCACTTTTAACATTTCCATAGTTTAGGGTATTAATTTATTTCAACACACACATCAAATTCCTTTTATTTAAAAATACAACTTCACATTTTTACTAAAATTCCAGCAACCAAATATATCCTTAAAATCACCATTTTTATTTTAAAAAACTCATATTTTTCTCAAAAATATAAAAAAATCTGTAGGTAATTATTTGAGCAAAAATATCATTTCAAGGCATCTTTTAAGATTTTCCATTTAATTTCTTAAAACATCATAGCACTTGCAAAATTTAATTAAGCACTCAAAACATTATTCTCATCATATAAAACATCATGTTTACACAAAATCAGCAAGTACAATAAGTCATGAAATTCCTCCTTTTCATCATACTTCACAAAATTCATACATATTTAATTAACAATGTTTAAACACAAACCCTAACATGTTTTGACACCTCTTTTAATTATTTTAATGTTACCATTAGCATACAATAATTCATCAAACCACCTTAATACATACTCACAAGTCATAAACAAAATAATCATCTTTAACCTTGTCTTGAATATAACACTTGACATATATTTCTATCATGCAAGTATCCCAAGGGAAAACAAAACTAACATATATCCCTTTAAAATCTTACAAAAAACCTATCATGTTTCTAAGATTTTAAATTGACATAAAAATATAAAAATAACAATCATGCTTTGAACACTACCCTTAGGCCGAAATCCCCACAGCCCAAAATAATCAAATCCTTTCATGTTATTTAAAAAAAAAATATTCATCCTCATTTTTTTGTAGATCACAATTTAAAACCCTTACCAACCATTTTACACATGATCTTTCTTTAACAATTAATAATAATCATACAAACCATACAACATAAATATTTAACCACCAAACAAACCTACAAGATCAACAAGGATGCAATAACATTATCAAATCAATCTACCAACAAGACAACATCCCCCATCATCAACCTATATTGACCACAACCCAAAACACCATAACCCAAGAAAACATAAAAATATATTAGGGCTAAAGATCCATTACCTCTCTTGATTGTAAAATCATGAACACCCAAAGTGACCAATACTCAAACTATATCACCCTTTGTTCAAGCCTAGGGTATTTTGAAAACCAACATGAGGAGAAGGAGAAAACCAACAACACAAACAAAACTCTAGTCAAGAATACAAGAATCACGAGAAGAGAAATTACAAACATAAACATAAAGAGGCATACCCTAGAATTGATCCTTTATTCTTCTTCTTTTTCCCCTTCTTCTTCTCTTTCTCTCCATCTCCCTCTAGAACTCGCCTCTATCTCTCTTTGCTTCCCTCTAGGCCGACGGTCCAAATGAGCGAAAATGCTCTTCACTTCTTTCCTTCCCTCTTTATTCTATCTACCCATAATAGCCTAAGGAAAATAATTGGTAAGTTTTCCCCTTATTGATTATTTTCTTTTAATTTTTGTTTAACTGATTTGATTTTAATTGGTGTGGAATAAAGAAGACAACATCTGTTCATTTTGTAACCAAAATTCGCCCAAATAAAATATGAAAAGAAATTCCCCTTTCCCACTATGCTCACACGTTCAAGCCTCTTTCCTTTTCTTTCTTTTATTTTTTTTAATTAATTTAATAAATAAATCTAATAAAAGGAAACTACAAAGTGTGTAGAAAATTCAACACACGTGCACCATGCAACCATGAACATGCACACACTCAATAACTAGGGTGCATCACTACCTACCATGCACCTTAGTGCATTCAACCAAAACTCAATAATTCACATTTTTTAAATAAATAATTAAATAACAATTAACAATTAAATTCACAAAAATTCTACCAGACAATTTTAAAAATTAATTTAAACTAACAAATAAATAAAATAATTCACAACACTTAACAATTAAGTAAATTAAAGTACAAAATTTAATAACTAAAAAAAAAATTGGTTCGCTACATCTCATTGTCTGTTTAAATTTTAAATAAATATTTTCTTTTATTGTCTTTAAGTGTTTGTTTGTGTTATTATTTAAAATGGACTCCCTAAGTAACGTCTCGGGAAATCGGGGCATTACATTCCCACCTATTTAATGTCTTACAATTTTTCTCGTTAATAAAACATTTAAATGTCTCCAAATATAAGACATTAAAAGGCTTGTTTAATCTCAATCCTCATTTTCACTTAGAAAGGCCTCATGCATCAATAGCAGCTAGGAAATAAAGTATTAAGATAGTGATAAGAATTGCGTATAAGCCTAGTTTGTGGTTTTGCATTTTTTCTAAGGATTTGCTCAAAGTGGTGGTTCTACAAGGGTTTTTGTTGATAGCATTTTTCGTTAGCGTGAGAACATAAGAGCATGGGCCAAAGCTAACTTACGTCAAGAATAGATAAATGATAAAATAAATAACACCATATTTTATAGTGGTTCAGTCCAAAAAGATAACTTACGTCCACTTAGTCACTTTTATTGATATTTAATCTTGAAGAACCATAGTTTCCCGCAAATTTACATTGTCAGTTATACTAGAGTCCTCCTTCACTTTAATATTACACAAGGACTTCATACAATAATGTAGTTTCAACATTATGAAATGCATCCTCCATTTTTATGTCATCTCCTCTTATTTATAGTGAGGAGTTTAGGGTTACATATAAATCATGGGCCAAAGCTATTAGACTACTGTAAATAGTACATACAACATTATAATAACACAAATATAGTTATTTTTTTTTAAAATGGAAACTATGTCATTCGTTGCTAATTCTATTAGCGTAGACAGTCTGTCTTGAACGAACAAGCAAAAACTAACCAAGTGACACGAAAACCTGTCTTTGTTAGTGAATTACCACCTTCTCGAGCGAACAAGAATTGAAGAATATCGCTAGGCGACCAGACACCTTTTGTTAGTATTTAGTAGTTTACTTTGTGCTTTGTGAGAACAGGAATGCAATTACTCAAGGCTTTGTGATCAGGCATCTCTATTAGTGTCATGCAGGCACTCATGAATGAAAAGGAAAAAGAGTGTGTTACTAGGCGAGCAGAATCTTCCTGTTAGCGTATGAAGGATTACCTTGTGTGAATAAAAGTTAAAGAACTTGCCTTGTGCGAATAGAGGTAGAAGAACATGCCTTGTGTGAACAAAGGTAGAAGAACTTCTCTGTTAGTACATGATGACTTGATATAAGCGAACATGCACACTATACTTGCATGTTAGCACATGTATGCCATGCATCTGTGAACAAGCATTGTACAAGTTATGTTCATCTTTCCTTTTAATGAAATACTTAGTAGGACCAAGATCACTAATATTGCTATTCTTTGACACATCATCAAGCCCAAAATATGAGTATAACATTTTTCCCCCAAGTCAGTTTTCGTGCTTTGCATAATTCTGACTTAGATATGTGAACAACTGCCCCATTCTTTTTCGGTTATACATGCAAGTGACATTTAACACAAATAACCTTTCCTTTTTGTAGTTCTCGTTTTATATGGGTGTAAGTGCACGAACAGGTAGCTTCTGACATCATTCCTTAGCTAGAAGAACAAATGGATTTTTACCTCCTTCCTTAGCTACACGAATAGATGGCCTTTGACCTCTTTTCTTAGCTACACAAATAGAATTTTCTTTGAAAATGCGAACGAACAGAATTTTCTTTGAAAATACAAATTAATAGGATTTGATTTGAAGATACAAACGAATAGGCTTTTCTTTTAAGATGCAAACATATATGATTTGCTTTGAAAATGCAAATTGTTATCCCCAAAATTTGAAAACGATGACGTGGCAACAGAAATGACAAATGGCAAGGAATGGTTGGGTGACCTGGCTTAGGAGTGACCTAGTAGACCAGTGGAGAATTCTTACTGGCCAGAGAAGTGTCATGACCGACCAGGCATGACCTTGTCCGACCAGTCACATGTTTGTCTGCCCAGGCATGACCTTGGCCGACCAGACATGGCCTTGGCCGACCGGTCATGACCATGTCCGACCAGTCAAGGGCATGTCTGCCCAGTCAGGTGCATGTCTGCACAGTCAGGTGCGTGTCTGCCCAGTGAAGGTGTGGTCGACCAGCCTGAATGAGATATGGATTGACTAGAAAGAGCAAGGCTCCGCAAGAGATCCCAAAAACGGCTTGAACAAGAATCGGTCTTGGCCTGTGCGGGAATCTCTCATTTATCCCACGAATATAGTGTACTGTTACATTTTGAATATTATTGTAAATTAAATATAATGAGAATAATAAAATATCCCAATTATGGGGGATATCATCTGTACGATCCTGAGCCTATAAATACAAGGCTTATGGCATCATAAAGAGGACTTTTGGGAACTTTTGATTGAATTCTTATTTTGTAGAGAAAGAGAGAGAGAGTATTTGTATTTGAGAGAATTCTTGTATTCTTGTAATCTGCACTTGAGAAACTCAGTTGACTCAGGTTCATCTGATCTTGAGTGCAGATCTATAATCACAACTCTAAGTGGATTAGGCTATTACCAACACATTGGGGCTGAACCACTATAAAAATCGTCTGTGTCGTTTATTTCTCTTGAAGTTTTTTATCATTTTTACATCTACACGTCGTTGGCAAAAAATGCGGTCAACATTTTGGTGCTTTCATTGAGAGCCTGAAGAGAAAGACAGACAATCCCTGATGTATAATGGCGCCCAAGAACATCAATGTGGTCTCCAAGAAGACAAGCTCCTCTAAAGAGCCTGCCAGATCAGAAGGTCCTGGCCCATAGGGCCGTGAGACTGAGCCTAGAGTCGTGCTCGAGGACGTGACTCCAGAAGTTGAAGAACTCCAGGAAGCAATGGGGGCCTTCCAGGAGGAGATGGCACAATTCAACGCAAGATAGGAGGCGTTCGCTGTAGAAATGGCCAGACAATAGCCTGCATTCGAGCAACAAAGACGGGAAATGGACGCCAGGAGTGAAGAGATCCGGCGACAGCAGGAGGAGGCCGATAGGCGACATCGCGAGGCTACACTCGCTCTAGAGGCAGCTGACCCGGGCCAATGCCCAAGCTGCAACTGGAGTGGCAGCCATCCCAGGAGCAAGGACCACAGAAGCTGGTCGTGAGAACACTGATAGACCCCATTGTCCAGGGCCAAACAGGAGTGGTAGTAACCCGCCTGGTCGTGAGGAAGATGAGGTCCAGTCGAGCACTGCTTCAACTCAAAGGGGGAACTCCAGAACCCCCTCAAGGAGCCACTGATCCGAGACTTCTAGGTCGGGAAGTCAAAAATCAGGTAGCAAGAAAACTCCACCTGAGCAGGAGCACAATAGAGCTCCTCGGGGTAAAGAAACTCCCACTTCAAAGATGGGCATGGTCGTGATGAAGCTGCAAGTCATCACACTAACCAGTCGAAGGAGAAGAATGATAACAACCATCAAGGAGGAAAAGATCGCCCAGCTCAGACGGGAAGGCCACCACTACATCCTAACTAGCGCAGTGGCAAGGAGCATGTTCCGCATAACAAACCTTCCGAGAAAACCCAGAGTACGGTGTTTGATTGGTTAGGAAAGCACACCGTTCAGAAGGATCTAAGAGACGTCATTGCTGATAGGAGAAGGATCGTCCCGGTCGAAGGGCGAGATCCAATCCGACCTACCAGTCAAGTAGAAATACTTGATGATGGTCTACCGGATAGGAGCGCCCAACCAGGCAGTCCCGAGAATGAGTCCCAAGCAGTGGCCCCAGGCATCCAAGCCTAACTTGATGCTCTGACAGCAGCAGTTCAGAGTCTGTCAAAACGACCCTCTGCGATTGATCCAGTAAACCACAGGAGTGGCAGCTATTTCTGTGCTCAAATTGGAGCAGCCCAGCCACCAGCGAAATACAAAGCACCGATACTGCCAGTTTATACAGAAAAGGCAGACCCGATAAGGCACGTGGGGAAATTTGAAGACGAGATGGAGCTACTCGGGGTGAGTGATGACTATCGGTGCAGAGTCTATCCTACTACATTGTCTGACACTGCCCAGGAGTGGTATTGGAAATTTAAGCCTAACTCTATCACTTCCTGGGAAAGTTTTAGAAAAGAGTTTTGCAGGCAGTTTAGTGTTGCTCGGACCCCTCCTGTTTACGCCAATCACTTGGCGAATATTAAACAAGGAAAGGATGAGTCTCTCAAGAACTACATACAAAGGTTCATGAGAGAAGCTAACCGAGCTACTGCAGTTGGAGATGAGGGGAAGATGGTGGAAATTTCTTCCGGCATTATCTATCGGAGTCCTTTGTGGGACAACATTCATCGCAATCCAATTTCAACATTAAAACAATTTTTGGACCGGGCGGACAAGTACATGAAATTGGATGATGCAATTGAGAAGGGAGAGAAGGGCTTGAATAATCCAAGCGGATCAACTGATCCTCCCAAGAATGGTGGAAATGATCAAAGTGGTAGTAAGAAACGTGGGAATAACGGGTCTGACCACCACAATGAAAAGAAGGCTAGGTCGGGATCAAACGACAAGCCAACTAAGTATGAACCTCGGTTCACCAATTACACCACTCTTTCGGTGAGCCGAGTGGAGATATATTTGGCCAGTCATCAGAAGGTCCCCTACCGAAAACCCCCACCAATCAAGAAGGAGATGAGTAAGAGAGATATGAACAAGTTCTGTCGTTTCCATGGGGACTATGGTCACGACACGAATGAGTGCAATCATCTCAAGGATGAGATAGAGTATCTCCTCCGGTCACGGAAACTGAAGAAGTATTGAGCAGAGAAGACCCAGGGAGAAGGAAACAACAACAACCCTGGGTTCAAGCGGCAACGATCCCCTCCTTTACAACCTGAACCCGTGGACTTCACACTAGACACCATATGTGGAGGTCCACATCTTGCTGGAGATAGCAATAAGGCAAGGGAGAGGTATGCTCGTACCCTTCGTCATGAGTTGGATGCAACATCAACCTCCGAAGTTATGCCTGTGGAGGAGCGACCACTGAAGAACCCACGATACGAAAGTGAGTCCCTCACTTTCAGTAAAGATGATGCTCGACACATGAGGTATCCTCATAATGACCCTCTCGTCGTGACAGTCCAAATTGCAAATATGAAGGTGAAGAGGTGTTTGATTGACACAGGGAGTTCTGTGAACATCATCTATAAATCATCCTTTGAGAGGATGAAATTATCTATCAATGAATTGAAGCCATGCTCTAAAGTCATTTATGGGTTCACTGGAGAAGGATTGTCACCAGCTGGAATAATCAAGTTGCCAGTCACAACAGGGGATGCTCCCAAACATGAGACAGTGATGACCGAGTTTTTGATTGTCGACTGCCCGTCCGCCTACAATGTGGTTATTAGTCGACCACTGCTCAGAACCTTGCATGCAGCTGTCTCAATATGGCACCTTTCCATGAAGTTCCCTACCAGTGCAGGCATAGGCTGCGTCCGAGGAGACCAAAGAGAGGCTAGGGAGTGCTATAATGCCTCGTTAGCTAAAGCGAGGAAGGGGGTCAAGGAGAGCAACATGATTGTATGTGCTGAGAAAGAGGAGGTATACGAGATGGATGTCGACCTAAGCTTTGCAGTTGGAACTGATCAGAAAGAGATGTTAGAAGAGTTTGGCCAAGAAGGCAGTCTTGGTTTAAAAGAACAAACAACCCCATCTGGTGATGAAGTCCCCAAATAGGGTGTTACCCAAAGCGTGGGAAGGGACTTTAATCCTCACTTTGGCGATTATGAAAGTGATGTGGGACCATCCGAGGAGTTAGTGGAGGTCCCAATAGATGAGAACGATCTGGCCAGAGGAGTCAAGGTTGGAAAAAAGTTGAAGGCAGAGGTGAGAGCACAGCTGGTAGAATTTTTGTGAAGGAATCAAGATGTCTTCGCCTGGTCTCACAAGGATATGGTGGGTATCTCATCAACTGTGATCAGCCACGTGCTCAATGAGGATGAAAGCTATCCAGCACTGCAGCAAAAGAGGAGATTTCTTGACAAAGATCGAGCAAAGGCTCTCAAGGAGGAAGTGGAGCGGCTAAAGGAAAATGGCTTTATAAGGGAAGCATATTACCCCGCTTGGGTTTCAAACCCAGTGTTAGTGCCCAAACCCAATGGAAAAAGGAGGACTTGTGTAGACTTTACCGACTTGAGCAAGGCATGCCCAAAGGACTGCTTTCCATTGCCAAGAATAGACCAGCTGGTGGATGCAACCTCTGTTCATGAAACATTGCCCTTCATGGATGCGTATTCGGGGTATAACCAGATCAGCATGCATCCTCCTGATGAAGAGCATACCGGCTTCCGAACAGACATAGAGCTGTACTGTTATAAGGTCATACCATTTGGATTGAAGAACGCCAGAGCTACCTACCAGCGTTTAGTGAATGGTATGTTCCGTGACTTAATCGGCAAGAGCATGGAGGTGTACGTAGACGATATACTGGTGAAGTCAAAGGAAGCTGAAGGACATGCATGAGACTTGGAGGAGTGCTTTGCAATACTGAGAAAGTACAGCATGAAGTTGAACCCCCTCAAGTGCTCATTCGAAGTGAGTTCTGGAAAATTTCTTGGGTTTATTGTGAACTGCCGAGGAATAGAGGCAAATCCAGAAAAGATAAGGGCTCTCGCAGAAATGATGTCTCCGGCCAGAACTAAGGATGTGGAAAGCTTAACTTGGTGGATTGCCGCTCTAAGCAGGTTCATCTCTAAATCAACGGACAAGTGTGTCCCATTTTTTAACCTGCTTAGAGGAAGCAAGAAGTTCGAATGGACAGCAGAATGTGAGCAGGCTTTCCAATCCATAAAGGAACACTTGGCCCAACCTCATGTTCTTTCGAAACCAATTGATGGAGAAGACCTCTTTGTGTACCTAGCAGTCACGGAGCACGCTGTTAGTGCTGCCTTAGTACGAGAAGAAGATAAAGTGCAGCACCCAGTGAACTATGTTAGCAAGCGATTGATAGGAGCAGAATCCCAGTATCCCATGATCGAGAAGTTGGCTTATTGCTTGGTACTTGCATCACGTAAGTTGCGGCAGTACTTCCAGGCACACCCCATTAAAGTCCTTATCGACCAGCCGTTATGTCATGTCTTGCAGAAGCCGGAGTCATCTGGTTGGCTACTTAAATGGGCGGTTGAATTGGGCCAATTCAAAATCAAGTACCAACTGAGATCTGCTATTAAGGGTCAAGCTTTGGCAGATTTCATTGCTGAATGTACTGGGATCGCTGATGTTCCCGACCAGCAAGAGCGTGTCACTGAGCAGAAAGAGGAACTTCCTACTTGGCAACTTTTTGTTGATGGGTCGTCGAACGAGCATCATTCAGGAGCTGGAATTATATTGGTCACGCCAGAGAAGCACCGAATTCATTGTGCACTAAGGTTCGAATTCAATGCTTCTAATAATGAGGCGGAGTATGAAGCCCTCCTAGTAGGCTTGCACTTGGCTAGAGATGTGCGTGCTCGGTCAGTGAACAGTGAACAGTGATTCCCAATTGGTGGTCTACCAAGTCTTGGGGGAATATCAGGCAAGGGGCCTACGCATGGTGGCATACTTAAATAAGACCAAGGATCTGCTAGCACAATTCGAGGAGTACACCATTAAGTTGGTACCACGAGAGTAGAACTCTAACGCAGACGCTCTAGCAAATCTAGCTAGTGCAAAAGATGCTGAAACTTTGAACATAGTACCAGTGGAATACTTGGCGGAGCCGAGCATTAATGAACAAGAAGCCATGCCTATCAAAATAGCTAACACTTGGATGACACCCATCATTGCTTACCTTGAGCAAGGAACCCTCCCAGATGATCGTAATGAAGCAAAGAAGAATATGAGGCAAGCTGCTAGGTACATTATGATGGATGAGGTGTTGTATAGAAGAGGGTACTCTTTGCCTCTACTCAGGTGCATAGCACCCGACCAGTCAAAATCTTTATTAGCTGAAGTGCACGAGGGGTTCTGTGGAGATCATGCTGGGGGGCAGAGTCTATCTAAAAAGATTTTGCGGCAAGGATTTTTCTGGCCTACAATGAACAAGGATTCTATGGAGTACATAAAAATGTGTGATAAATGCCAGAGATTTTCTAAAGTGCCCAGGACGCCTCTGAATGTCTTGAAGCAAATGCAGAGCCCATGGCCTTTTGCAGTGTGGGGCAATGATCTGATCGGGAAATTACCCAAAGGGAAAGGAGGAGTGCAGTTTGTAGTGGTTGTTGTGGATTATTTTACTAAGTGGACTGAAGCCGAACCACTAGCCACGATCACCTCAAAGAAAGTGTTAGACTTTGTGGTTAAAAATATAATATGTCGCTATGGTCTGCCGAAGAAGATAGTGTCTGACAACGGCACTCAGTTTGACAGTGACATATTTACCGATTTCTGCACTCGGCATGGCATCACAAAACATTTCTCCTCGGTAGCCCATCCACAAGCCAATGGGTAAGTTGAAGCCGTAAAAAAAACTCTGAAGGACACCTTAAAAGAGTGTCTAGAGCGAGCTAAGGGTGCTTGGGCGGAAGAATTGCCAGAAGTCCAATGGTCATACAGGACTACTACCCGGACAACAACTGGTCATACCCCATTTTCTTTGGCATATGGGTATGAGGCCATGTTACCTATGGAAGTAGACCCACCATCTCATCGAAGGACCATGTAGAACCAGGAGGAGAATCATCAATTGCTAGCAGAATCTTTGGATTCCCTCAAGGAGAGATGAGAAAAAGCAAGCTTGAGGGTTGCTACTCATCAGCAAAGGGTGGGGCGCTATTTAAATTCCAAAATCAGAGATCGAAAGTTCCAAGTCGGAGATTTGGTCCTCAGAAAGGTGTTCATCAGAGACCTGGCAGCTGGAGTACTAGGACCAAACTGGGAGGGACCGTATCAAATTGAGCAAGTCTTGCCACCCGGCACTTACAAGCTTGCTCGGTTAAATGGAGAGTTGATCAAGAACTATTAGAATGGCGAGCACTTGAGGAAATATTATCAATGAATACTGCTTGCAGAGTAGTAGCTTTGTATCAAGTGCTTAACTTGTTATTTAAGTTTATTTGTGAACTGGCTATTTACTAACCAGTCGTGTTATTTTGAACAATGTTATTTTGTTTGAGACTCGTAATTAGACACGTTTTGTCATTTTTTTTACGAGTAATAAAAGAGATCACACGCAGCGTGGTCGAATCTTGCTACAAATTTTGCATATATGTTGATTATTCTTGCTTTGGCAGTGTTCAACTGTCATTACAATTTAAAACAAAAAAGGTAAAAAAAAATATATATACCGGGCAGTGTTCAACTGGTCGGTATCCATCAATGACCAACGTTTAAATAGTTGCATGTTTTTGGAGTGGTTAATTGCTGAAATATGTTTGTATATTCTATGTGTTTCATGAGTAGTAACTGCTCGGACAAATTCGGTCAAGTAGCAAGTGATCAAGGATTTTTCAACCCTCAATCACTTGGGGGGCACATAGGGTATACTGGTGTGCACTTCAACACAGGCAATAAGAGCACAAGCAATGATATTTGTTTTTAGGCTGACTTGTAAATTTTTGAAGTCCAAAAAGGCCATTAAGCTAACTTGTTTGACAAATCTTATGTAACTTAGAATTTTTTTAACATTTTAAGTTAGAAGCAGATATTCGTGTGACAATAAATATTATGCTCATAAAATGTTAGAGCAATAAGAGCGTGAGAAAGTATACTTAGTATGGACTTATGAAATGTCTAGAATTTCTAAGTTAGAAAACTAAGTACTCATGCGAAAATATAAGGCATACATCAGGGTGACTTTTCTATTCACAATAAACTTGTAATGTTTTAAGTATAAAAAGACTTAAATGTTTCAAGTTAGCAAAAAAAAAAAGTAAAGTACAAATGCCAACACATCAATCATACGAGCAAGAGTATATAACAAAATACAAAACAAAAGTATGCTAGAGAGCTGGTAGGATGACAACTTGTGCGGAGGCTTCTCTGCTAGGATGAGGGGTCACTGGTCGGCTCTGGCAGGTTGATCAACCCCTTCCTCGGCATCAACTGCTCCTTCCAGTCGGAATGATAGCATAGGGGACGAAGATGTGGTGCTGGCAGGATTAGCTGCTTCCTCAGCAGCCCTGGCCTCACATTTAGCAAGCTCCTTTGCCTTAACCTCCTCCGTGAGAAAGTCGAGGTTGAGAGGCTTGTTTAGCTTCAACACTTGATAAAAATAGTTGAAGCAGATCTCCTCGTAGCGAGTAAGATCGGCTTCTTTCTCCTGCCTCAGCTCCTCAATCTCGTGAATCAGTCCCTCGTTCTCGTGAGCCAACCCCTCGTTCTCACAACTCAGTTTGTCTAGCCGGTCAGTCAATGACTTATTGGTTTGGGTTAGTTTGTCATTCCCATCAGACAACCCCCCAAGAGACTCCTTTTGCTCAGCCACAGTCTTCTCTGACCGCTCCAACTTGGATTGAAGATCCTTTTCTGAAGAAGTTAGAGCACCCACCTTAGCTTGGGCCTCCACTAGTTGATCATTTATGACCTTGATCAACTCCTTGAAGTCTACTACTCGGTGCTGAGCATGACTGATGGTGATGAGCGTCTGCATGAAAAACAAGAGGTTACTACAAAGTATGAATATAAGTAACAAACTGTCTTGTGGTAGAGTACTTACATTCACCAACTAAGCAAGCCCTCTTTATAAGACGACATCAACACTAAGTCGAGGGAAGGACTCAAAGCTTTGAATTGTTGAAGCATCGTGAAGAGTCTGATCAACCACGTCCTTCTGAATGGTACTAGCAGTGCGAAGTGCCTTGCTCAGGCCAGTGGGACGAGTGGGGCTTAGGCTTGCTGCAGAAGGAAGCGAGGAAGGGGTCAGCTGCGGGAGCGCAACTAACCCCTCGGGTTGTCTCCCTTGGCTGGGTGGTACTGTCCTTGGGACCTTTCTCGGAGGAGTGAAGCCACTTCCTTCTCCAGACTTCCTCTTCGGGGCAGGAGGGGCGTTGTAATGCCTGAACGTCTCTGGATCTGCAAAAGAGGAAGCACAAAATTTGTTAGTAAAAAAAAATAAAGCAATATGTGGATAAATACATTACTACTACTAGACAGTTCTATTAATCTCATATCACCAAGTTATCAAACATATCATTATGACTACTAGACTTTAGTTGAGGATTTGATCGAGGAAGTCGTCCTCGTTGTCGGATGATGAGCTCAAGTCCCTCTCAGGCTGGATGGCCTTTCCCTTCCCAGACTGGGTAGGAATAGTAGGTCTGCACTGATCCTCTGGCTGAGGCTCCCTAATGACGAGATCGCCTGGTCTATGGGAGTGAGGTGATGGTCCGGAGAAAACTAGTCAGTCACTACCTCAGTGTCGGCGTTGGACTGATCAGTTGCATTATTTTCCTCAGTAGTACTCTCCACTGTGATGTTTTGGTTACATGGTAGCAGGCCCACCATCTGAAGATTGTCTACAGTAACAAAAATTTTCACGTCCTTCTCCTCGATAGACATGTTGGCCAACTCCTCTGCTCGCTTGAACATCTCTTTTATGGGCGAGGGTTTCTATAATGGACCTGCACGCGTAAAATCCAGGTTGTTGGCTTTGACGTATGACGTGAGAAAATACTCTGTATAGTATTTCCCAGGGTTTGACTTGTGAGCAATGCCACAAAGGTATTTAACCCCCTTATGCCTGTGAAAGAGGTGGAAAAAACCTGTGTTCTTATGGCTTGGGTTGGTTCTGAAGTCGAACAAGTAATGTATCTCGTGAGGAGTAGGCTCATCCCAGCCTTGCATGTAGTAGAGAATGTACAGCGCAGACAACGCCTGAATCCCGTTGGGAGCGATCTGGAAGGGAGAGACGTTGAAATAATCCGCTACTGACCGGTAAAAAGGGTGTAGCGGGATAGTAGCTCCTGCGTATATACGATGCCTAGACCAGGCACAGTACGGTCCGCCAGGCCTGTTAGCTCTCTGGTGAGGGCGCAGACATATCACATTCACCCCTCTCAAGCCCAAGGCTTGGATGTGTTTGTCAAACATCCCGGGGTTGATTTTTGTAGGCTTGGCGGTAAACTAGGAAGGTGTTTCTTCTCCTTCCTTCCTTGGTTTTTGGACGACCAGGTGCTGGACCTCGGTAGCGAATTTCTGGGTGATTTTTCTCCGAGGCTTACTTGGTTTTGGCGTCTGGTGAGGTGGTCTCGAAGAAGCTGCAACACGGACCTCACTGTGTTCCACCACTTTTTGTACTGCTCTGCTGGCTACTTGAGGATCCTGGTCCTGCGGGAGTCTATTGGACTTCTTTACCCTCATTGTCAACTGATCAGCTTGATGAAAGAACTGCTCTTCGTGAAGAAAGTACAAAGCTGAACGGGGAAGGATCTTCCTAAAGCGGCGGAGGCGATCCTCAGGAGTGCGACTGTTAGGAGACTTTGATGAGGAATCGCTGCTTTGAGGGGTCTCGATCGACTGCGGGACGGACGTATCCGAATTTGTGTGGTTGTCACCTCCCCTATAGTCAAAGGGATTCATCTACAAAAAATAAAAATGGGGAGGTGAGTAACCATACAAATATAAATCAACAAGAGCAGTGTTTATTTTTTCTACTTAGAAAAAATTTATCTAAGTAGTGAAAATTTAGCATGCATGGAAAAAAATAATTTTAGTGTCTAAAAGTACCTAAAGTGCCTAAAAAGTGCTTAAGGTCCTAGGATGAGCATTAATTAAAAGTTTTGGACATAGCCAAAATTTTTGGTCCAAGTGGCGTGCTTAGTGCCTAGGGCGTGCCATGCTTGGCCCGAGGAGCCAAGAGATGTCGAGGAGCCGTGGTGTCCGAGCGGACGCCTTGGTCCGAGCGGATGCGTGTGCCTAGTGCCGAGGAGCAACCGTGCGCGTACAAGGGGTCCGAGGAGCTGTTGGTGCCGTGACACCCAAGGAGTGGTGTGATTCGCGCCTGGAAGTCTGAGGAGCTGCTGGTCCGAGGAGATGCGCGCCTGGAAGTCTGAGGAGCTGCTGGTCCGAGGAGATGCGCACCTGGAAGTCTGAGGAGCTGCTTGTCCGAGGAGATGCGCGCGGTGTGCCTGGTCTGAGGAGCTGCACATCTTGTGTCCGATGAGCCCAGCACCCATGGCGTGTGTGTGTGGATGTCCGATCGGACACTTAATGTCTGAGGTGTGTGACCGAGGGTTCTGAGGGACCTAGTCCGAGCCATAACTAGCATCCGATCGGATGCATCTTGAGACCTAGGGGCAATTGTATGGTCCGATCGGACCATACTTTTTACAAAAGAAAGAGCCATGGCCACTCGGCCATACCCCATGTCCCATATCCGAACCTTACTAAAAACCCTAAGCCGAAAAACAAAACCAAAAATCCCTAACACAAACACTATTTCTCATACAAAGCACACAACCACAAGATCAAATGGGGAAATTGAAAGGTTTTCCAATGTTCTTGAAACCATATATGCCATCAAATATCCAAAAACCCATGTTAATGATTTAGGTTAAAATGACTCATTTTTCTTTAAGTTCATATGAAATTGAAGATAATATTGGGTTACCCATAACCTAAACAACATCAAAACAGCCACCAAACACATTATATCTCTAAGATTCATAGACAAACTCAAGAAAAAATGCTCTATGAAATTTCGGCCATCTCATGCATTTTCATGGAGTTTTTGAAAAAAAATAACAACAATATAAGAGCATGGAGAAGAAGACTTACCCAACTTTGAAGAGCCCTTGATTTTCTTGAAGAAATGAGAAGCTTCCCCATGAGGATCCTTGAAGGTTCAGTCAAGAGAAGAAGATGAGAGGGTTTCGGCCAAAGAAGAAAAAGAAGATGAGAGGGTTTTTGATTTTTTGCTCTCTTGTGTGTGTGTGGAAATGTGGGAGTATAGGGGTCTATTTAAAGGAAAAAAGTGGGATTTACCACTTATTTTTGGACCCTTGGAATTCCTGGGATATTCTTTTCTCCCCACGATTATGAGCAGTTAATTGTAGTGATCGTGGTCTGTTGCATGGCGGGAAGATGAACAATTGATTTTTTAATAGTGCCCTCAGCTGTGGAGAAAAAGTTTATTATGTGAGACATCATATAATAAACTTGGGGGAAAATGTTATCCCCAAAATTTGAAAACGATGATGTGGCAACAGAATTGACAAATGGCAAGGAATGGTTGGGTGACCTGGCTTAGGAGTGACCTGGTAGACCAGTGGAGAATTTTGACTGGCTAGAGAAGTGTCATGACTGACCAGGCATGACCTTGTCTGACCAGTCACATGTTTGTCTGCCAAGGCATGACCTTGTCTGACCAGTGACATGTTTGTCTACCCAGGCATGACCTTGGCCGACCAGACATGGCCTTGGCCAACCAGGCATGGCCTTGGCCGACCGGTCATGACCATGTCTGACCAGTGAAGTGCATGTTTGCCCAGTCAAGCGCATGTCTGCCCAGTCAGGTGCGTGTTTGCTAAGTGAAGGTGTGGTCGACCAGCCTGAATGAGATATGGATCGACTAGATAGAGCAAGGCTACACAAGAGATCCCAGAAACGGCTTCAACAAGAATCGGTCTTGGCCTGCGCGGGAATCTCTCATTTATCCCATGAATATAGTGTACTGTTACATTTTGAATATTATTGTAAATTAAATATAATGAGAATAATAAAATATCTCGATTATGGGGGATATCATCTGTACGATCCTGAACCTATAAATACAAGGCTTATGGCATCATAAAGAGCTCTCTTGGGAACTTTTGATTGAATTCTTATTTTCTAGAGAGAGAGAGAGTATTTGTATTTGAGAGAATTCTTGTATTCTTGTAATCTTCACTGGAGAAACTCAGTTGACACAGGTTCATCTGATCTTGAGTGCAGATCTATAATCACAGCTCTAAGTGGATTAGGCTATTACCAACACATTGGGGCTGAACCACTATAAAAATCGTCTGTGTCGTTTATTTCTCTTGAAGGTTTTTATCGTTTTTGACGTCTACACGTCGTTGGCCAAAAACGCGGTCAACACAAATGAACAAGATTTTCTTTGAAGATGCAAACGAATAGGAATTTTTTTGAAGATGCAAATGAATATACTTTGCTTTGAAAATGCAAATGAACATTATTTGCTTTGAAGATGCAAACGAATAGGATTTTCTTTGAAGATGCAAATGAACAGGTTTTCTTTGAACATGCAAAATAACAGGGGCATACCATAATGGGCAAATAAACATATCACTATGGGCGAACTGGCTATTCCTCGTAGCTTTGTAAGGCTTTGAGCATGCACTTCTTTTCCTGTTCACCTAGTACAGGCTACTATGGACGAACATACTTGTCTTTGATTTCTTTAATTCTATTACATATTGGGGACATGTTTTGGTGAACATGCAAATCTCATGGCTAGTTGAACACAAGTAGAAATTCCATTTAACGATGAGCGAATAGAATTGAAGGTTATTCTTCACTGATAACGATAAAAATTTCAAGGTTATCCTCTTTTCTGATAACAGTCAGAATTTGACGTTATCTTTTTTCCTTCTTTTTGAAAGACTGGGCGAACAACCTTCTTTATATGCTTGTTATTCCCGTACGACCTTTATTCTCGATTTTCCTTCATGGATAGGCGAAAAGACTCTGTATTCATGAACAAGAGAATAGACTCCTTTTCCTTCATGGTCATGCAAATAGACTTTTTTTCACGAGATTTTGATCTGTTCTCATCTCATTGTTATAGTAGGGAAAATCGAACTCTATTTTGATAAAAAATTGTAGAAAGTCTCTTGTTGGGTTCTCTCCAATATTGTATGTGCCCCCAAGTGAAAGAGGAATCTTGGTTCTTGATCAATTGTTACGTCGTGCTTGGATGTTTATACATGTTCTGCTAGTTTATAGTAAGGCGCGATTATCGAGCAGAATTTATTTTATCAACACCTTAGGAAAACATAATCATTTTGCTCAATTCATGTAAATAGACAAAGGCGAACAGGCTATGATATGCGAATAGGTTCCATGGTTGTAGATGTTTTTTCAATTATGAGGTTTTTGTTCACCCAATGTAGAAGAATAGTATTGCCAGATTGCCTTTCATGGCTTTCGAGTTCTTCTTTTCTAGTTTGTTTTTGTGACTGGAAAATTGGCGAACAGGTTGAAAAACAGTTATTTCTTTTTTAAAACCCATGGGCAAGCACGCTTCTGTTTGTAGGAACAGAGTTGAAGGTTACTCCTCTAACTGGTGGGCGATCAATTTTGAAGTTTTCTTCTTTTCTGATAATGATCAGATTATGAGGTTATCTTCTTACTAACATCGAGCAGAATTCGAAGTTATTCTCGATCACAGCTTAAGGTTGTCTTCTTTTCCGAGGATGCTTCCAAGTTAATTTAACTTCTCGGTTCAAGCCTAGCTCAGCCATGTTTTAGATTTTTCTTAAAAACTACCTGTTAGTATTAAGGTCGTGTACCTGGTTAGGACTAGGTCACTACTACAAATATAGGCTTTCTCTGCGTTTTTTTCCTCATTAAAGAAAAAGTGCAGAGAAAAGGTTTGAATGAGTCTAAAATATCATATTTAATACCCGCGCACTATTTTATTATAGTTTAAAAAAATGTAGTGTAAAGTTTGAAGATTGGGG
The DNA here is from genome assembly GCF_963169125.1 of Humulus lupulus. NCBI lineage: Eukaryota > Viridiplantae > Streptophyta > Magnoliopsida > Rosales > Cannabaceae > Humulus > Humulus lupulus. The sequence goes on from NC_084801.1 coordinate 151,408,004, forward strand.
AGGTGGGGACTTTTCTCTGCGGTTGTATAGAAAGAACCGCGAAGAAAAGTCCTTCATCCCTGCAAACACAAACCCGAGACCCTATTTCCCCTCATTTTCCATTTGACACATGAGAAAGAAGAGAACGGATCCGCCTTTGTCCCCAGCCACGAGTAAGGTCCATTTTCATTATTTTTCTTTGTTTGTTTTTTTTTCTTCATTTTCTTGCATATTAATGCTTTGAATCATGTAAATATCCTAATATTGATTTATTTTTAAGTTTTAGGGCAAAAATTAAGAAATATTGAGTGAGTTTAATGGGGTTTCAATGTATGTGTATAGGGTTATTTTCAAGCTTTTCTCTAACGTTTTTGAATGTTTACAGGGGATTAGAAGACATTTTCATTGTTCAAAACATGTATTGATCACTAAAACTTTATTTTTTTTAATATATATTTCGATTTTGGGGTATTTTTTTTATGTTATCTACCTAATTTATTCATTTTTTTAATAAAATTTATATTAATAATGTTAAATCCTTAAAATGTATTGTATTTTACATAATTTTTTATATTATATTATTGTTATTTACATAATTTTTTATTTTACAATATTATTTCTTATATAAATTTTTTATATTATTTACATAATGAATTTTTTTTAGAGTTTATTTTTCTTAATTATATTATTTTAGGATCAATTCAAATACCATATATTTACCAACCAATGTTTAAACTTTTATTGTAGGAAATATTTGTTTGAATTTGAGGTGTTTTGAAATTGTTGAAGATTAATTTTGAAGGTAAGTAATACTTACTTCTTATAGGTAGTAATAACTTAGGATATGCTATAAAAACAGAGGAAACTCAGCCCAATTTTTTTTAAGATTAATATATTAATTGACCATGTTTTATAGGTTAATATTTGTAATAATTATGTCTGTTTATGTTGAAATTGTAAATACATATGAATTTCAGATATGTTATAGAAATAGAGCAAACTCTACCCATTTCATTTTAGAATTTATTAATTGAACATATTTTTGTTCAATTACAATATTAATTTTATTTTCATTATTGACTTAGGAATTAGGTAGATATTATCAGTAACGTCCCAAATTTGCTATTAAGGTTGAGGGCCTTAGTTACTATGCCAGGAGGGCATAATCAAGTTTATATGTGGATTTAATTTAAAATATGTGAGATTATGCGGTATAAATGATTTTGTGGTATTGTGACTAAATATACATGTGGGCCAATTTCTGTAAATTGGGGCATATCTGTAATTTTTGACCCTTGGAGGGTATGTTTGCATTATGTATCTGTTATGAGTGAGACCCCAGTGTTATGGGGATATATTTGAGATGTGTGGTCCGAGACGATCCTAGTGAGCGGCTTAGCAGAATAGTCACAACAGGGTCAAATACCCGACTCGGGGTAAGACAAGGGGTATTTTGGGAATGTAGTATGTATTCGAGGTTGAACGGGTAACGGATAATTATTTAGTGATTATTTGGGTATGTTGGGATTATTTGGGAATTTATAGGAATAATGGAGGAATTAACTGGAAATGTGGAAAATGGAGATTTTACCCTTAGAGGCATTAAATAACTCTAGAAACTACACTCAGTAGGTCTCTTTTCTTCTCTATCTCGTTTCCCTCTTGTCCTTGAGCCTTGAATGGGGTTGCATCATTTTTGGAGGAGTTGGCATAGGAATTGAAGGCTAGAAGCTTGGATTTGGTGATCTTGGAAGGGATATAGTGCTTGAAATTAATCAAGGGCCAGCCTAGCGTCTTAATTTGCAGCAAGGGTAAGTAAATTCCTCTATTCTTATTGAATTTACAGTTTGGTTTTGGTGTTTTTGAATTTTGAAGTCAAGGATTTGATTTTGAGCTATGATGGAGTTTTGGGCATAGTTGTTGTTGTGGTTGTGTTGCCTTAGGTGTAGTATTGAGGCGTAGAGGTTCAATTCTGGATTTAGTTTATATTTGGGGTGAATTTTGATTATTTTTGTTCGGGGAAAACATAGGAAAAACCCAAAATTTCTTGGTTCGCGGGGTCACGTCGCGGTGCTGTTCTTGAGCGCCACGGCCCAGATGAACCCAAAAGGCCTTAGGGGTCTCTGAAACTGTCCAGGCATCGTGGCACAGGTTAGGGCGAGCTATGACCCACGTCCCCAAGAAGAGAGCCTTGGGGCACTCTGACTTGTAGTGCGCCACAACCTTAGGGGGATGGGTCGTGGCTCAAATTAAGGGAAATGGCCAAAATAGGGTTTTAAGCTCGAGAACTCAAATTTAAGGGCTCAGGAAGAATTCTACTACCCGATTTAGTAGAATTCGTGGTCTCGGAGGTTAGAATATTAATTCAATGTTTTTAATTCGTTTAGGGTTTGATGAATATTTATTATTGTTGTCCTTTTACTAGAGAATGTGCTCGGCATCGCCTTGTGCTGTTAGCTCGGGACTCAAGGTAAGAAAACTGTCTGTGCTCGTAGAGCTATATTGTGCTTAGTGTTATGTGTATTGTTTATAACTATTATGGCATACTTGTGCTTGTGAAGGAGCGGCAAAGGTAGAAATTGGCAAAGGTCAGGAACAACAAACTCCGGGAGCGGCACCGGCCGTGATCGGCAGAGGTCAAGAATGGCAAAGGTGAGGAGCGGGAAAGGCCGGGATCAATAGAGGTCAGAAATGGCAAAGGATAGGATCGGCATTAAGCATGCTGAATGCAGTGTGCTAGGGCCAGACCCTCTAATGGAGCTGTACTCACTTGCTCGGTTGAGACCATGAACTGGGTGCTTGGTAACGAACCCTGATCGGCATAGGCCGCTATTGTGAATTCTAATAGAAACTTGCAGATTGTCTATTATGTTTGATTAGTTATGCATTTATTGGAATAAATTATTATATGTTGTGATATGAAGTTTTCTTGTTGGGCCTCGGCTCACAGGTGCTCTATGGTGCAACTAGGGGCAAGGAAAAGATCAGTCAACCATGAGTTGGAGGGCATGGAGCGGTTCATACATGTTTGGCCTACCTTGTCACCATGGCTGGGATAGTTTTGAGGAACACTGTACAAACACTTGATTTTGTCACTTAGGTCGACTGTACCCTAAATTTTGAGTTGTAAATATGTTTTAAACAATATTTTGGGATCCAATGTAACACTTTTATGATTTAAATGAATGTCCAACCTCTTATACTAAAGTCTTATTTAAATGAGTCTTTACTCTAATTAATCACACTTTTTGGACTAATACCTCGATTAGCGAGTTAATAGCATGGATTAAAATCACATGGTAACCTCTCTAGGGTAGTAGGGTGTTACATTGTCATTATGCATAAATCATGGACTCTTGAAAATAGAGAAACACAACAATTTCAAGACGGATTCAGCAAATTTTTAGAATTTTTCCAAACAAATTGTAGTGATGTGGAAAGAATTCATTGTCCATGAATAGATTTGGGTAATGGATCAAAAGGAAATATTACCATGATAAAGAATTGTGTATTTTGTAAGGGATTTGATACAAGTTATATAACATGGTATTGGCATGGGGAATCATTGAAAACTAATAATCCCTATCCATTCGGGAGGCGAGGGGTTGATTATTTTGGTTGTAGTGATATTGACGATCATCCTATGTAATTGCTTGATGAGGCACAAGAAGAGTTTGTTGATGATCCTTCAAAATTCGATAAATTCGTTAGAGATGCAAAGAGACCATTATTCAATGGTTGTCTGAAACATGTTTTAATAGCAGAAAATGGAGTTAGGGATAAATGTTTTAATCAATATTTAGATGCTTTTAAGGAGATATTATCATAAAATAATTGCTTCCCTGAGTCTACATATGAAGTGAAGAAAACTTTAGATTGCATTCACTGGAAGAAAAAATACTTTCAATAAGATCGAAAAAGTATTATCAAATATATACCATAACACTTTTTGATGTGTTAATGAAAGCGGTGTTATAGTAGGTCGGAGCACTTTGCATAACACTTGTCCATAGTTATGGACATGTGTTATGGTATATCCTACTGTAGTGCACCAAAATTTTATTTTAGATTATTTAAATTTTTGTGATTTATTTTTTTATTTAAATGTTAAGTGTGATGAATTGTTTTATTTAAGTGTTGTTATTTTGTTTAGTTGTTGTTTGTTTTATTTGATTGTTTATTATTTTATTTAATTATTAGAATTGTTTGGTATAATCTTTTGAATTTAAATTTGTTAATTGTTTGTTTGGTTAATTAATTTAATAAGTGAATAATTGTGTAACATGTTTATTTTACTATTAGTATTACATTTTAAATAAGTGTGACAATTGAGGTAATTATGTGAGTTATGGTTGAATGCACTAAGGTCCATGGTAGATAGTGATGCACTCTAGTGTTTTAGTGTGTGCTAGTATATGGTAATAAGGTGCACATGTGTGGATTTTCTACACATTTTATAATTGCCATTTATTATATTTTTGGGTATTTTATTTTAATAAGTAAGAAATTAAATAAAAAAAAAGGAAAATAAGGGAATGGGAAACCATGTGGTGGACGTGTATGTGTAGTGGGAAAAGAATGGTTTATTCCATTTATTTTCTTGATTCAAATAAATTAAAAATTAGAAGACCATGGTTATTTTAAGTAAGGATGTGATCATCTTTTTATTCCATGCCATTTAAAGATAAAAACAATTATACAAAAATTAAGAGGAAATATGGAGAGAATGGGAAACTTACCTTTTCTTTTTATTAAGCCATTATGAGAGAATAAGGATAAAGGGGAAAGGAAAGAGGAGAAGAGCCATTTGCTCTTGTGGCTGCCAAAATTAGAGAGAGAGAGAGAGTGGCGTGTAGAGAGAGAGAGGGAGAAGAAGAAAGAAATAAAGAAGAAGAAGGTGAAGAGGAACCCATCTTAGAGTATGTTTTCTTGTATTTTTGGTTTGTCAAATCTCTTTTCTTGATTATATGTTATTGACTTTGTTTATTTGTTGTGTGTGATTGGGTTCTTTCTCCTCCTCATGGTGGTTTTCAAATAAAAACCCTAGGCTTGAACGAGGGTTTGAAGTTTTGGTGTTGATCATATTGTGTTCTTGATTTTACAACCAAGAGATGTAATATTCTTTCTTAGCCTATATATTGGTTTTGATGGGTTTGTCTTTGAGGTTTTTAATGGTGATGCTAATGGTTGATTATTGTAGGATTGATGATTATGATTTGTATATTTTTGAGAAAATGAATTGTTTAAAAGGGGTTCATGGGTATGATTGAGGGGATTGATTTGATAGGGTTTATAATGAGGATATATGTTATGTTTATATTGCTATGGTTATCTTTTTAATCCTTGATTTATGTAAAATGGTAAATGATGATTTTAGAAATATGATAAGAAATATGCTAGGATTGTTATAAGGCATGTTCATGAGATATGGTGTTATGAATTTATGTATGTTATTGCCATGGTTATTGTTGTTGGATTTCATGTGTAGATTCAATGGAATAGAAAAATTGGTTTTATAAGATTTCATGTGAATATGTTAGTAATATTCTTAGAATCATGTATATAATAAGAGTATGATGAGATTTTGGACGTGTATGATTTTATGTGAAATTTTGGGATAAAAGATGAATCTCATGAGAAATTAAGCTTGCTGATTTTTGTAAATAATTGGGTAAAAGTTTGATAAAAAAATGATTTGCATGCATAAGTAATGTCCTTGATGTTATGTTACTTTTATGAAATTAAAAGAGGTATTTTAAATCCCATTAAAATGATATTTTACTCAAATAATTACCTACAGAATTTTTATTGAATTTTTGAGAAAATATGAGCTTTTAAATTGAATATGGTGATTTTTAATGATAAAAATAGTTGCTGGAATTTTTTTGTAAGAAAATATGAAGTGAGTTTCACTAAAATGAATTTGATGAGTTTTTGGAACAAATTATTTTTCCTAAGTTATGGTAATATTGAAAAAATGGTATTTTTAATGGTATGAATGCATATTTTGATAAGTTATGATTTTCCTTTATTTTGATTGAGAAAAATATTTAGATTCTATTTATTTGTGATTTTTGAAGAAAAGAAATGGTGGCTGAAAGTTTGTTTTAAAAAGGTTAAAAATTGTTATTTAATTGTCACATATGGATTTTTGTTACATAAAACTAAGTCTTAAATAATTTAAATAAAAATATATTTTCCACACTTAAAAAAATATATTTTTCACATCATTTATGTAACACAATGATAAAATTTATTTTTCTAAAGAAACATATTAAAAATAGGTATTTTAATTAAATCCAAGCTTTTTGGTTAATTCTTTGTAATTGAGATTAATAAATGAAATTATCACATATTTTATTTTTAAGCTAAAATAAAATAATGTTGAGAAATTTAATCAACTTAGAAATTTTAAGAAAAATAAAGCATGTAATATGTCTATTCATTTTAAAATAATAAAAGTAAGAAATGTAGAATTATCGTTTTTGAAAACGTCTCCATTACGCAATGTTCTCACTTATGCATGTTACATGCAACTCCACTTTTACGTCCAAAATTATGTTTATTATTCAACTAAGTGGTTTTTATAAAAAGATCATGCATGTAAAATAAGTAAAACGAGCATTATTCTTTTATGGCTTTATGTGTAGTTAAGAATAATTGCATGTGTATGTGTAACTGTTATTATGAGTGCATGGCCCATGCACACATGAGTTGTATGGAAGGGAAAAATAGTAATTTTATGAAGCTAAGAAATGTTATTTTGATTATGATATAGGCTCGTTGAAAGATTGTGAAATTTCTTAGCTTGGACCTGAGGTAAGGAAGTTAGATAGATTCTATGATTTTATGCTATGAATGGTAAGACTGTTGTATGAATGAATTGTTATGAATTATGAATGCCATAACGTGATGATATGTTGAATGTGATATGTGTATGGATGTTAGATACATCAAACCAGTTACGATGTTAGATACATCAAACAGAATACGATGTTAGATACATCAAGCAGATTACGATGTTAGATACATCGAACGAGTTACTAAGGACATTGAGACGTAACTCCTAGGGCGGACGCGCCGAGGTTATTCAAGGACCAGAGATCTCCTGTTTACCTCATAGGGTGACATGGACAACTAGCGATCCATGCTCATCATGTATGCTGTATGATTATGATACGATGATATGTTACGATTATGTTATGATATACCATGATGTTGTAGATGAACGTTAGTGTTTGTATTTGTTGTATTCTTACTTGCTTATTTGTTTGTACTTCCTTACTGGGCTTTTAGCTCACCCCCTTACTTTCCTTCTAGGTAGCAAATAGGATTTCTTTATGGCACGCGTGGAGACGTGAGGAGTTCTTTCATCATGGGGTGTATGGCGTGGGGTAATCTTATGGACGGAAAAACGATCATCGTAGAACGCCATTTAAATTATGTTTTGTTTAAGAGACTTTCCTAAATTATCAGTGAGACTCAGTTATTTTATTTTGTTTCTTTTAAACTTTGCATAAAAATTTATGTTTTCTTTTAAAACTAATGGCGCCAACTTGCATGGTTTTAAGCAAGTCCCCACTGAAACTTTGATAATGAGTGGTATTCTTTTACAAACTTTGATATGCGAATGTTTTATAAGTATTAGCTTAGGGCGTTCTTTACACCTACGATAACACTTTTGTTGTGTTATTTTAATAATTAGATAAGTATTTCATTATGCTATTTATAAATAGATTATATAACACTTTTTTGTACTTATAAAGTAGTGTTATGATACACTTTATAATAACACACTTTTTACATTATAGAAAATACTTTGCATAACATAATTTTATGCTTATAAACCAGTGTTATTGTAAAAGATACAATAACACATTTTTTGTATTATTCTAATATTTGGATAAGCTTGAATTATTATTATATAAACCTGTACATTATAATCATTTCTTATTGCTTTAATTCAAACCTGCTTCATTTAATATACTTAAGACACCCTTAACATTGTACAAATATATTTTTGAGTACTAATTATATGGTTCATAACATATATAACCAAATAATTGTGTTAAAATACATTCAAGATTATCTTAAAAACAATCCAAAATTCTTAAGATATTCAACACTGCCTAATTAAGATAAAAAAAATATTCTCACAATAGTCAACAAAATAGTCTTAAACAGTTGCATATTCAACAGTAAAGGTACAAATTCATGATCTTCCAAATGTCAGCACACCAAAGCCTTCCAAATCAGATTTTCTTTTGCATTTCACCTGTTGAATCTGGTAAATAAAACATAAAAGAAAAACTAATGAGGTCATGAATTATCATATCATTCATCTAAAATAGTCAATAATATCATGACACATAACCAAATTTACAATAATTGAGTTTGAATAATAAAAAAGTTTTTATATTACACACATTACTACAACTATCTCTACTCAAGTGACCTTAGAACTTTAATTATTGATTCTAGAACTATTGATGATGTTTCGATTATGATATTATTGAAGTAAGTTTTGTTGTGTGATTAAATGTAAAATATTTTTTGTTTTCAATTAAGTTGATAAATTTTGGGATTGAAAAAGTTAATTTTCTAGTGTTTCTTGAGTGATTAAATGTCAATTATATATGCACTTAATTTAATATTTTTGATCTGCTCACTACATGATAAAACACATAATATATACTGAGTAAATGACATATTTTGGGTATTCAAGCTGATTTTTTTTCACTTCAGGTCTCCAATAATTTTTCGAATGGGGTATCTCTAGAAGAACTTGAATATGATATATTTTGGGTTTGAAGAAGTTGATTTTCAAGTGTTTTAGTCAGAACCTCTTATTTTTATAAAACAGGGGAAGAGAATAGATTTTTGGCCTTTGAAGTTAAATGTTGGAACTAATACATGAACACCGTAAGTTCATTTGAGAACCCTAATAGCTAGTGAAGAAGCCATGATTTACAAATAGGGGGAGCCAAAAAAAATTTCAATAAAAATTATATAATATAATCTATGTTTTCATTCTCTATAATCTATAGTTTTTCATCTTGAAAATTCAAGTACACATAATCTAATATATATTTGTACGAAAGTAAAATGTAAAAATATAATGAATATAAATTCTTATAGATAATCAACAAGAGGTGCGCGTTTCCCTGTTTTCTCTCTTCCATGGCGAAGAAGAAGAGAGTGGTTCGAAAGCCTGCTTCCCACTCGCCGGATCATGGTTCTGTACATGAAACGCACGACGGAGAAGATGTAGGGAATGGTGCTGAGTCCTTAACTGGTCTGAATCTCATTGCAGGAGTGGTGAATTCAGGAAAAGACAGCTCGACTACTTGTCGACATGAGCATCAGCCTGGTTTGATGAATGATCCGTTCGTCCAAAGCAATTTGAATTGGGCTGAAGAGATGGAGACGTTGCCGGAGTCTGAGATTGGCAAGGGTTGTTACCAAGAATCAGCGAAATCACATTGGCAATCCTTTTCTAAGGAAAACATGTTTGGTCGTGACCCAATGCTCTCCTATTCTGAGCCGCTGATCAAGGATGGGATGAGAATTGCACAAGTGGATCCAGAAGAGATGCTTATGCAGACTGCTAGCTGGAGTTCGGCTGTTATCTGCATGGTTTTGGGAGCAAATCCTCCTATGGCAGTTTTTGAGGGTTTCGTCAAGCGAATTTGGGGACATCTTGGGATCGCACAAGTGGCTAGAATGACAATGGGGTTGATTATGGTTAGATTCAATGATGATGCTACAAGAAATCAGGTCTTAGAGTCAGGGGTTCTTCATTTTGATCGAAAGCCTGTTATTATCAGGCCTTGGACTGCAGATTTGAATGCTCTAAAGCTTGTGCAATCTGTGCCCTTATGGATCCGTTTACACGACTTGGGTCTACAGTACTGGGGGAATAAGAGCTTAAGTACCTTAGTTAGCACTATTGGGAAACCAATTATGGTTGATCAACATACTAAGGATCGTACTAGAGTCCAGTTTGCTCGGATCTTGGTTGAGATGGATATTACGGATTCTCCTCCCCGTATTATCCAATTTCTTAATGAACATGGTCAGTTAGTGGAGCAGGGCATTGATTACGAATGGCTTCCTGTGAAGTGTAAGAGTTGCTCGGGGTATGGGCATATTATGGCTGACTGCCGTAAGGGGGAAATGATTACTAAAGGGAAACCGAACGTTGCAGAAAAGACTGAAGCAGCTTCAAATGCTCAGGATCTAAAGACTACGGTGGAGGTGGCTAGGGTCAATCCTGATGTTCAGCTGGACAATAAAGTTAAGGCACCACCTACTCAGGATAAAGAATGGCTTGTTCCTAAAAGAAAAGTTCAAGCAAAAGGGCAAGGAACTCAAGAGAATGCTAAACCAGATTCGGTTAGATAGGAAGTGAAGACATCTGGGAATGCTTTTAGCATTTTACAAGATTCAGGAACTAGTTTGAAGAAGGGTTCAGTGCCAACTGTGGCAAAGGAGTTAGGTATCTCTATTACGAATAATGGATAATTGTAATATTGCTAGTTGGAATGTGAGGGGAGTTAATAACAAGAATAAACAGAATTTTGTTTTAAATTTCTGTAGTATGAATAAAATAGGAGTTGGAGCTTTGATTGAGACTAAGTTAAAGGAGAAAAAGATTACTGAAATGATGATGACTAAATTCAGTGGTTGGGATTGCTATACTAGCCCAGTTATTGAGGGCCGGTTGCTTATTATTTGGAGGAAGAAATTTGTCAGAGTGATTGTCATCTCTGAATCCACTCAGTTTGTGCATTGCTTTGTTAAAATGACAGGTCAGGATAGTGCTTTTTGTGCAACATTTGTGTATGGGCTAAACACCATTGATGCGAGGAAAAGTTTATGGGAGGACCTTTTGAAGCTTAAATTTCCAGTCAAGCCCTGGATTCTGTTTGGAGACTTCAATGCAGTGTTCAATTGTGATGACAGAGTTGGTGGGGTACCTATTGCTATGAAGGACTTGAATGATTCTAATTTGTGGCTAGCTCAGGCTCAGGTGGAAGCTCTCAAAAGGACAGGCTCGTTCTTCACTTGGTCTAACAACCAAGAAGGAGCTAATAGAATATATTCTCTAATAGACCATGCGTTGGTTAATGAAGATTGGCATGACACTTTCCCTCACTCCTTTGCTCGTTTTGCTTGGGAGACCTAATCTGATCACATTTCTTGTGTCATTGCTGCTTCTATATCAGAGAAGATTGGGTTCATACCTTTTCATTATTTTAATTTCTGGGCTGATCATCAAGATTTCAAAGGGACTGTTTTGGCTAGCTGGGAGAAACCTTTGGCTGTTAAGGGTTTGAAAGGTCTTTATTATAAACTCATGAGATTAAAGCATTCTCTTAAGAAGTTTAATAAGACAACTATTGGTGATGTGGGGAAAGCTTTTACTGATGCCAGGAATAATTACACTGAAGCTAGATTTCAGGCTCAAATGCATCCGAGTGTTATAGAGTACCAGTATTTAGAGAAGTCTGCAGCTGAGAACTTAAGCAGGTTTGAAAAGATGTACTTTAGCTTTTTGAGACAACGTAGTAAAATTAATTGGCTTCAACAAGGGGATGAGAACTCTGCCTTTTTTCATGCCTATCTGAAGAAAAGGAAGGTGGAGAACAGGATTGCTACTTTTGTTAATGACCAGGGGAGGATAAACGATAAGTTTTCTGAAGTAGTAGATCACTTTTTATCCCATTTTCGTGGGTTTATGGGGAGCAGAAGTACCACTACTATCAAGCTTAACTATGAGTGTATGGAAAAGGGTGCTAAGCTTAGCTTGGAGCAACAACTTGCTGTGTTGAAACCGTTCTCTAGCAAGGAAATAAAACGTGTGCTGTTCAGTATTCCGGATGATAAGTCCCCAGGGCCAGATGGATATGGTTCGGGATTTTTCAAAACCATGTGGCCTGTTTTGGGAGCTGACTTTTGCAGTGCCACTATGGATTTCTTCAACTCAGGGATTATGCCTGCTGAATTTCATGCCACGATGATTTCATTGATCCCTAAGAAGGATAGCCCCTCTAGAGCTATTGATTATCGCCCCATAGCTTGTTGTTCTACAGTTTATAAATGCATTGCCAAGCTAATGTGTTTGAGGCTTGCGGAAGTTCTGCCTTCTTTGGTCAACCAAAACCAAGGAGCTTTCATTAAGGGTAGGTCTTTAGCTCATAATGTGATGATATTGCAAGATCTTCTGAAAAACTATCAAAGAAAGCTTGTTTCTCCGAGATGTTCTATAAAAATTGACATAAGCAAAGCTTATGACACAGTCAGCTGGGATTTCCTTGAAGCTCTGCTTACAGCTTTCAACTTTCCTAGTAAGTTTGTTCAGAGGGTGATGATCTGTGTTCGGTCTACTACCTATTCTCTGTCTATGAATGGGAGGGTGCAAGGTAGCTTCAAAGGTGAGAAAGGGCTGCGGCAAGGTGACCCTCTATCCCCGTTACTCTTTGTACTTATCATGGAGTACCTAACTAGAAAACTTCAACTAGCAGCAAATCACTCTTTATTCAGATTTCATCCTATGTGTAAGAGTCTAAAACTCATCAATCTCTGCTTTGCCGATGATTTAATTCTGTTTAGCAAAGGTACTAGACAGTCTCTGTTAGTTATAAAGGATATTTTGGACGAGTTCACCAATACTTCAGGGCTATCTGTCAGTAAAGATAAATCACAAATCTTCTTTGGTGGTGTTCAGGCGTCTGATAGGAGTAGTATTCTTGCTGACTTTCAACTCACAGAAGGAGATTTCCCTTTGAAATATTTGGGAGTGCCTCTTAGGCCTACTAGATGGAGAGTTGAAGATTGTGGCATTATAATCAAGAAAATTCATCAAAGGTTGCATTCTTGGGCTAGTCGGCATTTATCTTTTGCTGGAAGGATCCAATTAATTCACTCTGTGTTATTTGGCCTTCACAACTACTGGATGAGCATCTTTGTGCTTCCTCACAGTGTGACTAAGGAAGTTGAGAAATTGTGTAGGGGATTTTTATGGGGTACTAATGGAACTAGGAGCAAAGTGCATGTTGCCTCCTGGGATAAGGTTTGTCTTCCGAAGTCTTATGGGGGACTTGGCTTCAAGAATGGAGTTAATTGGAATCGAGCTATTCTTGCGAAATTCATCTGGGCCATTTCTGATAAAAATGACCTGCTGTGGGTCAAGTGGATCAACTCCATCTACCTTAAAGGGGCTCCTTTCTGGTCGTATGATCTTAAACTAGACACTAGCTGGTACTGGCGCAAGCTCTGCTACTTGAGACGCTGGTTCCCTAAAGCAGATGTTGAAGCTGCTGGCTGTTTTGGAAAATTCAAAGCTGCTGCTCTCTATAACAGTTTAATTCCTCAACCTCAGGTGTGTCCCTACTATAAAGTTGTTTGGCACTCATTGAATGTTCCTAAGCACCGTTTCATGCTGTGGCAAATAGTGAACTCCCAGCTTCTTACCAGGGACAATTTGGTTCGCTTTCATCTTGATTTGATCACTTTGGATTGCCCTGTCTGTGGTATCAGCCCAGAATCTCATGATCATCTGTTCTACAAATGTAGTTTATCCTCTCAAATTGTAGACCAGATTTTTGTTTGGTTAGGAATGGCTGCTTGGCCTAAAGATTTCAGAGGTTGGGTCAACTGGCTGAGCATGAGGATGACCGGTTTGGTGCACTGCATCAGGGTCACTGTCCTGGCAGCTGTTAACTACTATATTTGGCTTAATAGGAATCAATGCCTGTTTGAGGGTTGTTCCAGGTCGAGTCTTCATATTGTAAATGATATTAAAACTGTAGTGAAGTATAGATTACTTTCTGTTATACATAGGAACCATAGTAGACTTGAGAGAAATTTGGTGATGAGATTGATTTTGTAATCAGTCTGTCAGTTTTGTTGAGCTCCTTTTTAGGAGTTTGGAGTTTGTAGGTTGGATTTGTTCAGTTGATTAATGAAGTCTTCATTCTTCTTGATCAAAAAAAAAAATTCATATACCTCAAAATATCAATTTTTTTTTCATAAATGTAAGAAATGTATCTTACAACAACTTAGCATGCCTCCTGTATATTATTAGGATTTTCTTTGTTTAGTTCACAAATTTTTCTTACCATTAATTGATATTACTTGTACTCTTTTTTTTTTATTTAACTCATCTTTACAAAATGGGATTGCAGATTATGTAGTTGGGCAAGCCAAATCCATAATAGAAAGAAGAGCATAATGAATTGTGGAATAGATGGGAGCAATCTTCAAACTTTTATGTGTTTTGATTATGTTTTGTTGTTCAGTTTTTAAGTAAAATATGTGGAGGATTAGTAGTTTGATGTGACTTATGTTAATTGTAAAACTTCACCTAATAATTTTATTTAGTGGTGATAGTTATGGTTTGAATTGAATATTATATTAGATTTTAATTAGTAAATGTTCAATGTTATAATTTTCATAGTTTGCCAAGCATGATTAATTGTACATTTGTTGATCAATTAATATAAAGGTTGCCTAACCATCTAAAGGTTACCTAGCCATCTATCAATACCAAGTAAGAAAATTCAAACAACACACAATAAATTTTCTTCCTTATATCACCGCAACACACAAACAAATTTTCCAGAACCTACTTCTCTAAGACACACAAGTTTTCAACCTTCCGTTATCACTGCAGCACACAATTTTAGTCTCAGAACCTACTTCTCTACGAATGAATATTTAAGATATTCAAACTCCTCTAACATTTGTATGATATTAATATAAGAGTTAAGAGAGCATATTTCCGTACCTCTTGCAATTAATAATGAAGTTAATTAACTTTGCAATGCTCCTTGCCAATTTGATCCACAACATAAAGAATATAATCAATACATAAAAGATTAATACAAAACTAAAATTAAATGATACAATAAGTAAAAAAAAATATTTATATATTAAATTTTGTGAATATATGGTCTAAGATTGAAGGTAGCAAAATAGGTCAAAATTTCATTTAATTAGTTAAGTAAAGATAAATATCATGTTAGTAGTATAGTGTTTGTTTCAATTTTAACTAGAGTTGATTTTGTATGAGAATATACTTATTTTCTATCATGTGTCTTAAAAACATATAACTCTAATACTTATGTTCTTGATAATAATTCTGGATGCCAATCAAATTATATTCTCCATCAATTTTATACGTACATTAGTTTTATTAATCTCTTGAGTACTTAACCAATGATATGTGTGAAACTATATATAGAGATAATCTTTTTAATAAAAGATGATCACAATATAATTCCATATTCTTTGTATATTGGTACATTACAGGTGTCTTTGTTTTGCAACTATGATAACAATAAATTAATGAGATAGATTATGTGTATTAAATTTTTATGTGGGGGAATGCAATGCAGGCAATGAGAATATCAGCTGGTTTTTGCCTCATTTTCATCTTCACTATCACTAGTGGTATATATATATATTTTGCTCTATACTATATAATGAGAAGTATAATCATGTTAATTTCAAGGAGAAACTATACATGACCCTGAAAAGAAAAGAAAATCAGCCAGGGCTACTTGCAATACAACAGAAACGGACTTCGAAATCTATACAAAAAATTATTCCACTCAAAGATATAGCCTCAATTGAGCCAATAAAATGAAAGCAGAGTTACATTCATAACTTTTCCTATGTCTACAAAAAATTAAAAGAAAAATCAAAATAACTAATTTACCAATAATCAAACCAATCAAACAAACACAATTCAATTGTAGGATAATCATAGACAAGTCTACATAAAATCGAACAATATTTTCCCTATGCTAGCAACCAACCATTTGCCAATATCAATTCAAACAACTCACAAGTTTTCTTCCTTATCTCATCGCAACACACAAATTTCTCAGATCCTACTTCACTAAAACATTCAAGTTCTCAACCTTTCGTTATCACCACAGCACACAATAACAATCTTAGAGCCTACTTCACTATGGATGAATATTTAAGATATTCAAACTCTTCTAAAATTTTCATAGTATTAAAGCAAAAGTTAACTTCCAATTTGAAATTCAAGTTATAAATTCTAACCCAAATGCTGAAAAACAAAATCATATTTACAAATTAAAAAAATAAGGCTTGCTCTCTAATAAAAAATCAGTTCTATTCAAACTAGTCTCAAGAATTACATGCTGTAAAGTCTAGTGTTTACTTGGTAAATTATTTTATTTTGAAAAATAGACCAATCACAAACTAAGCAAAGAGATAGAAGTCAAAGATAAATTAAAGCATAGCATTTACATCAAGTAATATTTGATAGAAATTGCTCTTTTATGCTGTTCAGATTAGAAAGCTAATAGCCCAAAAGATAGCATTGTGTTAAACCATCAAAAAATACAAAAGAGAAACAATAAGCTAAGAGATGAACGAAGAGAAAATTCCACTGGCAAACAGAGTATCCGCTATCACTGAATTCCAAGACCACTAACAATAGAGGTACAAAACTAAAAATTAGCTTATAGGAAAAAAAACAAAAATAGAATAGAGCTTCTTCTATTTTTGTAAGCAATTAGTAGATTGAAGCAAACGAGGTTCAAAAATAGATCCCTACTTTTTAATTATCTTTCATTCCAATACAAAATAGCAAATCAAACTTATAGACACGCTTCAACCATTATCAAATATTTTCATAAAACTAGAAGGCATCATGTATCAGATAAAAAATTGAGAACATAGAAATGGCCTCTCTCACCATTATCAACTATTTTCATAAATCTAGAAGGACCATATACAATGTCTATTTCTCTCTCTCATATAAAGCTACCAAACCATATCTAAGATATCTTCATAGCTCATGAGTATGAGAAGTTGGTGTACTTATTAATTGTTAATCATATAATGAAACGTTATCTCTTTATATAAAGATAACAAATTAAATATTTTTTTTCTGTTAACTAACAAAAATTATAAAACTATTTAAACAAAAAGAAAAAAAAATCTGCTAAAAAACAACAATGTCTATCATATAAACACTTTAATATATAAAGATATATCATAAGATTCCAAAAATAAATAAATATGTAAAAGGTAACATTGACTCATACATAGTAGCAATTTTATATCGTACATCTTAGCTAAGCACACCTTGCATGATTTATGCTACGCAGTTCTTATATAAAAAACTTCATAAATGAATAAATGACTTATACATACAAAAAATAGGCTATTTGTATCACAATACCGGGAACATAAATATGATGTACGAAAAATACAAAGAACCAAGTAATGGGGAAAAAACTGTAGATTCTTTGAGAAATAATTGCAGGGATAGCAATTCAACAGAATTTTCTATTAAGAAAAAAATTTGAAATTATTTACATCTAGTAAACAGTTGATGACAATAAATATTAGTAAATGATCAATTTGACTTAGAAAAATTAAGAGGTGTAAACCAACCTCATGGAAGCAATCTGGGGATTCATCTTTCCAAATGCAATTTTGACAAAATCATCTTCCTTTAAGGAAAATGTGGCATAAGGCTTTTCTTCTCCTTCCAATGTTCCTTAAATTTGACCAAAACTCACAAAAATGAGCATCTTCTTTTTTCTTACTTAGAAGTTACTTCACAAATAGTTATCAAAACAAAACTAATGGAAAATGAGATTAAAAAAAGGTTTACTTTACAAATTAAACTATATATATTTCATGTGTTTTGTGGCCAAATAGTGAGACAAAAGAAAAACCTCCTCAACACAAGAGCAATTAAACAATTAAAACAGTTTTCTTAGAAAATATGAAACCAAACAATTATACATTCTGATATAACTTATTCCCAAATCCAAAAAAACAAATTAGTTTAAAAAGAAGAAAAAAGAACTAACCTTTGAAGACCTTCGCATTCTTCAGATCAATAGTATAACAGACCTCATCGATCCCAATTTTCTGTAAACCCAAAGCCAGATTATCAAAAATTAGGTCACAAACCCAAATCAAAATTCCCCCTTTTTAGTTTAGCCAAAAATAAAATAAAATAAAAATAAAAATAAAGATAACACCTTGGGTGCGAGATTGATCTGGTAAATGAGATTAACTTTCTCCAAAGTTATTTACCCTCTTCGGTTTCGAAGTGCTGCTTCATCAAATCGAACAATGTCTCTGCCTTGAACTGACCGGTCGCCATTTTCTTCACTCTCTCTGATCACAAATTAGGGAAGAAAGAGCCTGCAATTCCAGTGGAGAGAGTGCTCCTCTGGCGTGGTGAGCTCCAGCAGCTCGCACGATGGAGAGAGGGTAGAAAGACTCTGGGAAAGAGAGAGCGAGAGAAAGATCGATGGAGAGGGAACTGAGAAACCAAGTGTGAGAGAAAGAGGCAGAGGCGTCATTAGGGATTGGGTTTTGAGAGAATAGGGCTAGGCAGAAACCCTCAATTTTAACTTTACCCAGCCTTTTTTTTTTTGTTTCCCTCCATTTTAACTTTACCGCTTTCTAACTTTTTAGGTTACCTATTATAATACTTGTCCAATTAGCTTATAATTATGTATTATAGACAGAGGTATTTGGTTTAATGATTAGGTTTAAGTATGAGCAGATCCATGCATGTCTGAACGATTATGTGTTATATCGTAAAGAGTATGCAGACATGGACACTTGCCCTGAATGTAATTTACCCAGCTACAAACCTAGCAAGAGTAAGGAGATTAGGAAACTTATTCCTCATAAATTTATGTGGTACTTGCCTTTGATTCTGCGGCTTAAGCGGTTATATTGAAGTGCAGAAAACTCTGAAAACTTAATATGGCATGAGACTAGAAGAGCGAAAGATGTTAAACTCTGACATCTTGCAGATTCACAGGCCTGGAAAAAAGTTAATAACTTAAATCCAGAATTTAAAACTGAAGCAAGACATCTTCGTCTAGGTCTAGCTGTCGATGGTGTAATTCAACATAAATCTCTAAATAGTAGGCATAGTTCTTTGTAGTGCACCAAATAATTTTTTTTAGTTATTAAAATTATTGTGTTTTAATTTAATTAATTGTTAAGTGTTGTGAATTATTTTATTTAATTGTTTGTTTTTTAAATTAATTGTTAGAGTTTGGTAAAATTTTGTGAATTTAATTGTTAAATGTTATTTATTGATTTATTTTTAAAATGTGATTATTTGTCTTTTGGTTGAATGCACTAAAGTGCATGGTAGGTAGTGATGCACCCTAGTTATTGAGTGTGCAAGTGCGTGGTTGCATGGTGCACATGTGTAAAATTTTCTACACACTTATGGTTTCCTTTTATAAGATTTAATTAATTTAAAAAAAAAATAAAAGAAAAGGGAAAGAAGAGGCTTGGACATGTAGCATAGTGGGAAAGGAGAAGATTATTTACCATTTTTATTGGGTGATTTTAGATAAATTAGGCAAGGATGCTATCATCTTTATTTTTCTATCAATTAAGATAAATTCAAAATAAATAAAAATTAAGAGAAAATAGGAAACTTAGCCTTTTATTTTATTAGGCTATTATGAGAGAATAAGGATAAAGGGGGAAGGAAAGTAGAGAAGAGTCATTATGCTCTTAGGTTGCCGAAATTAAAGAGAGAAAGTGAGAGAGGGACATGAGCTAGAGAGAGATGGAGAAGAAGGAAGAAAGGAAGAAGAAGGAAGAAACGAAGAAGGAGAAGGGAAGGCCAAGTCTAGGGTATGTCTTCTTTGTGTTTATGCTTGTCTATTCTCTTCTTTTAATTCGAAGTAATATTGACTATGGTTTTTTTTATTGTGTGTTGTTGAATCTCTTCTTCTTCTCATGGTGGATTTCGAAGAAAAAAAACCCTAGGCCTGAACAAGGGGTGGTAAAGTTTGGGTGTTGATCGATTTGTGTTCTTGATTTTACAATCAAGAGAGGTATTGAATCTCTAATCCTAATGTTATAATGTTTCTTGGATTCATGGATTGGTGGTTATATTTTTTTTATGATGATGTATGGGGGGAAATAGACCTAGGCGTGGCATGGGTACTCTTGTTGTTTGGGTTCTTGTGGTTGTAATTCTTAAATGTATATTCATAGTATGTGCATGGAGTTGATTATTGATATGTGGTGTTTATGATATGTTGTTTAAAGATTTTCTAAGATTTGATGATGGGTATGTTTTGGCTTAAGGATTTTATGTGAAAGCATACAAGGGTTTTCAATTGTGATGATCTATGAGAAAGTGATGATGAGTATTTCAAAATAACATGAAAAGAATTGATTATTTTGGGCTATGGGATTTCGGCCTAAGGGTGATTTTCAAAGCATGATGGTTATTTTTTTATGTCTTATGCCAATTTAAATTTCAGAAACATAATAGGGTGTTGTAAGATTTTAAATAAATATATGGTGGTTTTGTTTCTTTGGAATACTTGCATGATATTAATAAATCAAGGGCATATGTAAGACAAGATGAAGATGATTATTTGTTTATGACTTGTGAATATGTTTCAAAGTGGTTGTTAAACTATAAGTATTTCACATAGTTTTTTTTTTGTCTTTGTTATTTTATGGGATTTAAAAGTAAATAATGGGATTATTATATTTTAAATTGGTTAAATAAATTATTTTATGAAATAAAATAATATCTTGAGAGATTTAATCAACCTAGTAATTTTAAGAGGACAAACAATGGTAATCAATCATGTTACAATTTCATTATTTTCAAAAGCAATAGAAATAAACGAGTAGGAATTATTGTTTTAACGCCGCTTTTAAACAGTGTTCTTACGTATGCATGTCGCATGCAATTTCTCTTTTATGTTAAAAAATATGTCTAATATGCAACCATATAGTATTATAGCAAGACCATGCATGCAATATAGGTAGAATGTGCATTATTCTTTTATGACCTTATGTGTAAATATGCCTTGTTTGTATGTTTTTGAATAACTTTCACCGTGTGTGCATGGCCCATGCATACATGGGTTATATGAGTGGGCAAAATAGAGTTTATATGATGCTAAGGAAGGTTATTTTGATTATGGTATAGGCTCGTTGTGAAGTTGTCATTTTACCTTGCTAGGACCTGAGGTAAGGAAGTTAGATAGAATTTTGTTTGTTTATGCTATGAATGGTAAGATCGTTGGTATGAATGAGAATGTAATGACTTATGTGTTATGAATTATGAAATGTTTTGTTATAATGATGTGACTGGATTGTATGTCATTTTGAATGTTGTATGATATGAATGGATGTTAGCGTGATGAATGCGACACATCAAAAAGGGGTTGTTAAGGATATGAAGACGTAACCCGAGTTACTAAGTATATGAAGACGTAGCTCAAAGGGCGAACGCGCCGAGGTTATTCAACGACCAGAGATCCTATTTACCTCAAAGGGTGACATGGACAAGTTAGCGGGCCATGTTCACAAGGATATGATGTTTATGTGATGATGTTGTGATGATGATGCCAATGTTGTTATGATTATGTTTATGTTTAGGATGTTGACGTTATTACGATAATGATGATATGATGTGTGACGATATATGATGCGATTATGATTTGTTTGATTTACTTCAGTGCTGTTTGTACTTCCTTACTGGGCTTTTAGCCCACCTCTTACTTTCCCTTCAAGGTAGCAAATAGGTTTCTCTATGGCACGCGTGGTGATGTAGGGAGTTCTATCGTCGTTGTGTGTATGGCGTGGGGGCATCCTATGCACGAGAAACGATCAACTTAAACGCCATTTTCTTTTAATAATTTTATGTTAATTTGGACTTCCTAAACTTATCAATGGGACTTGAACTTTGGTTGTTTTAAGAACTTTGCATGAAAACTTGTATTTTTTTTTTTAAACTATTAGGCCCAACTTGCATGTTTTTAGCAAGACCCCACTGGGATTGTTATAATAAGTGGATTTTCTCTTATGAACCTATGAATATGTGAATGATTTATAAAGCATTAGATTAGGGCGTTTTTACAAATGGTATCGGAGACGGTCTGTAACGCCCTACTTCCTTAGAGTCGTTACTAAGTGAGTTTAAAAACGTGCTTTCAACTCGCTAATCGAGGTTCTAGGTCAAATAGTGTAATTAAGCCATAAACAGAGAAAAAACTTTAGAAATAATACTTCCCATAGAAAATCATAAACGTTTTACACTTGGGATCCCAAAATACAGTTTAGAAACATTTACACTATATAAACTGAACCAAGTCGACTAAATGACAAAATCTAGGTTTATTTACAAGCATCTCCCAAAATCCTCTGGCTGTGGCAGCTAGGCTGGCCAAACATGTACACGCCTCCTCACGCCTGCTACACTCATGGTTGGTTGGCCTTCCCTTTACCCTTACCTGCACCACAGAGCATCTATGAGCTGAAGCCCAGCAAGAAAACCCACAAATAGATAGCATATGCAACACATATATCAAGCATATAAACAGGACACCAATGGGATAAACATGTACGGCCTAGCCGTCCCAGGCGTTTACTAATCCCTGGGTTCACGGTCCATACCGTGAGGATATCCCAGATATCCTTTAGGGACTCGCCCTGGCAACTCGCACTCCAAGTGCTCTACGCTGCTCCCGGCCCCTTACCATACTCGGCCTTACACTCAACGTGCCTAACGCCGTTCCCGGCCCCTGCCGTTCACGGCCCTTGCCGTCCTCGGCCTACACCGTTCCCGACTTCTGCCGAACATTTACACAATAGCATTCATAGCATAGCAAGCAAATACAGAGTTCTAGCAAATTCAGTTAAAGGGCTACGCCCCGCAGTTCAAACACATTAGGCTCAGCCCTGGACACCAGTTCTATTCAAACACATTGGGCTCAGCCCTGCATACAAGCTCTATGGGAACAAGGGTTTTCTTACCTGAGTCCCGAGCTCTCCATGCACCGATGTCCCGAGCACAGTCCTCTAACTTGAGCCTCGCCGAAACCCTAGTCACAACACGTTAACAACATCCATCCATCAAGTTCTAATCCAATTAATAACTTTGAGCCATAACCCTAACCTCCGGGACCTTGAATTCTATCAATCCGGGTGATAAAATCCAACCCGAGCCTTAACCATTGAGTTCCCAAGCCTAAACACCCTTAAAACACAGAATAGCACTAAGAGCCATGGCCCCACCCTCAAGCACTGCGGCTAGCCTCGAAACAGAGGCTAGCTTCCCACTGATAACCACACGGGCCGTGGCGCGCGCACCAAGCGCCGCTGCACGCATGAACTCCTCGGCCTCCGTTGGTCGCGCATGCACACGGGCCGCGGCGCGCCCCTTCTAGGGCCGCGGCCCTCACCTCCAAACCCAGAATTTCCATCACCTTCCCTGCATTTTCCTCAAGCTAACTCACTCAAAGCTTATCTAACAAACCCAGATAATCAACACAAACATCCAGCTCAGTATCAACATCTAAACCCAACAAAATCTGCTCCAAAACTCAGCTAGAATCCCCAAAAACAGATCAAGCTTAACTAACATGCACACTCTAACAAACCAACAACTATTCTCAACATAATTTTTATAATTAAAGCTTACCTTTGCAGAGCTTAGTCCCTGAGTTTGATCCTTAATCCTCAAGCTTTTAGCCCCTAAGTTTTCTCAGCCCAATTCCTTGCTTAAGCTAGCTTACACCAGAATTTCCTTGAGTTTTTCTTAGAGAATGAAAGAGAGAGAGATAAGAATTGTCTTCAGCTGGGGGAGAAAGCTAATGTCGGTTTCCCAAATTTTCTAAATAATTCTTCCTTTTTTTTTACTTAACTTAAATCTATAGGGTTACCTCAAGGCTCGGGGTACCAAAACGTCCCCGAGGGCGAAATGGTAAATTTCCCCAATATTCCCTCCTAGACATTCTATCCTCAAATATATCTCAAAATATTTATTTTCATATCCCGATAATCCCATAACACACCTAGAACCCAAACTACCCCTCGACTCGCCACGAGTCGGAATCTCAACCCCGTTGTGACTCTCTGGCTAACCGCTCCCCAGAACCGTCTCAGATCGTGCTGCACAGACATATCACATATATATAACAGATATCACATTTATCACACTTATACCCCTAATATCCAGACGGGGCCCACATGCACATTTAACTCAACTAAACATGCATCATTATCATATATTCACATAAATCCACATATTAGCATATTAAATCATTTATTGCCCTCTAGGCACACTAATCAAGGCCCTAAGCCCGATTAGCAAATTCGGGTCGTTACAGGGTCATCCATATTTCCAAGGACCCTCCCCATACACGCTAAAGACGGGAAAATCTCACCTCACCGCGTCGTAAGTATTTGTTTATGTGTTATTACTTGTTGCTGTTTTATTTAATTTTATAGTTTCGTAAACAGTAGTATAGTAAGATGCCTCCTATTTTGAAAACTACTAAGAAACAACTACTCAAGGAGATTCGCGCAATACCCAAGGTCCAGCTTGAGGAGGATCCCTACGATTGGCAGATAGCAGTTTTGAAAACAACAAAGGTGGTTTGTGATCGCATTCAGGGGATCATGAACAAAAGAGAAGCCTTGCTATGGCCCATAGAGAAATATTGGGTTTTGGGGGAAGCACTTTCGATGTACTTGGAGGCCCTTCATCAATTGGCTCGATCATGGAATGACGTTGAGCAAGATGACTTAGAGTTTAGTACCATGGAGTTCGTAATTTGCAATTTTTTGGAAAATTACAATTTAGTCGTCTGGAGCTGGTGTTAGTAAAGACGGATGACGGCGGAATATTGGAGCGTGTGGAGATGGTACATGATGTGGAAGGAGAATTGGCAATTGAGGAAGTAATTTGAACTTTACCACGTTTGACTGCTAGGATGGAGATAATGGCGAGTACTCCCAACTATATTCACATTCCAGAAAACGTCTTTGATTACAATTCAGGGGACGAGTCCATCGTTGAGGACTAGAGTCCATTGCGTAATCGTTACATGGGGTGCTAATAAATAAGATGGGATATTTTCTAAGACCTTAAGAGATTTATGTTTTGGTCTTTAAACACTTTTTGGAATAGTTTAAATTTTGGAATAAATTAAACATTTTGAATGGTATGGTTTATTTTGTTGCAAATTCTAAATGATGTGGTTTGAATTTATGACTTTGCAAATATCTATCAAACTGTCATACAACTATCCCTAACTTGTGATTTTCCTTTGATTGCCTTAGAATCTCATTATGTTGACTAGAGGAAGAGGAGGGAAGGGAAGAGGAAGAGGCAGGGAAAGGGTGTCTCCACAAGGTCTGAAACCACGACAACCCCTGACGTAGAAATGCCATCAGTTCAACCTACAACTCCAGCAGCACCATCTATGGACCTGGACGAAGAGGTAGCAAGGTTAAGAGAACAGTTGAGGCTGCGAGTTGAGGAATTAGCACATGTTAGACAAACACCCCAAACGCCCTAAGTACCTAAAGTATCAGTGGCGCAACCTCAGCCGCCAATACCACTACCTGCAGCACTACCAGTAACCTATGGTTTCGAGCCAGTGTATGAACGTTTCAGAAAACAAGCCCCACCAACTTTTGAAAGGAAAGCTGATCCAATGGTGGCAGAGGATTTTTTAAGATCGGTTGAGGCTAATTTCGATCATATGGAGTTAAATGATCACCAAAGAGTCTCCTGTGCAGTTTATTTACTTAAGATGGATGCATGGATTTGGTGGGATGTAATTAAACAGACCCGTGACTTGGGTAGAATTCGTCCAGGCTTTCAGTAAGAAGTATTACAATGCAGCCTTGCTAGCAACCAAGGATGACGAGTTCGTAACTCTGGTACAAGGGAACCTAGCTATCACTGACTATGCACAGAAGTCCGATAGGTTGGCGAAGTTTGCTCCTGAAGTGGCGCCAACTGAAACTCTGCGAGTCCAAAGGTTGGTAAGGTGACTCAAACATTTGATCGCAAGGGACATTATGATGACCAGTGCTGAAGTGGTCAGTTATGCAGAAGTACTGGATAGAGCACTTGAAGCCGAACATTTGGAAGAATGGATATGGAAGGATAATGCTGCCAGAAGAGAGAACTATCGAAACAAGGGCATCAACAAGGGCAACAAAAGAAAGGCTAATGAAGGGTAGAACAGTGGCGCTGATAAGAGACCCAGACCTCCAGCCATGAATAACAACAATCACAACCCTCAGAACCACAGCAACCACAACAATCGCTTCAATGACTAGAACCGAGGGAACCATCAAGGCAACTGAGTAGAGCATCCTATCTGTCCTAAATGCTCAAAAAGATACCCAGGAGAATGCCAGGCTAGTACCAATAAATGTTTTAAGTGCAGTCAGGCAGGACATTTGAGGAAGAATTGCCCACAATGGAAGGCGAGACAAAATAACAACAACAATCTTGTGCCAGCAAGGGTTTTCGCCTTAACCCAGAATGAAGCAGCCAACAGCAACATCGTCGTACAGGTTAGCTCCTTATATCTGGTACAATATGTACCATGTTGCCATCGGGAGATATGATATTGTCAAATAAGTGGTTACCATGAACACCTGTAATGGTAGAGGGCAGGGAGTGCCCAACAGATCTTATAGAACTAAGTATACAAGATTATCACATCATACTTGGCATGGATTGGTTATCCAAACATGGGGCTACGATAGAATGTCAGAAGAAGAGCGTAGAGTGTTGGAAAAAAAAAGGATAGGTCTTTTCCTTTAGAGGCGAAGTAACGAGTTTTCGGACACCCATAATAGTTGCATTGGAAGCATGGAATATGATGCAGCATGGTTGTTTGGCGTTCCTGGCTAGTGTGGTGGATAAGTCCAAGGAGTCAAAACTAAAGCCAGAAATTGTACATATTATTTGTGTGTTTCTAGAGGTGTTTCCCAAGGAATTACCAGGATTACTCTCGGACAGAGAAATTGAGTTTTTAACCGAGCTTGCACCAGAAATAGCACTGATCTCTAAAGCACCCTATCGAATGGTGCCAGCAGAGTTAAAGGAACTTAAGAACCAGCTACAGGAGTTGTTGGACAAAAGGTTCATAAGACCTAGCCATTCCATGGGGAGCACAAATCTTATTTGTGAAAAGGAAGGACGGGAGTATGAGGATGTGAATTGATTACCGAGAACTCAATAAGGTCACCATTAAGAATAAATATCCTTTGCCTAGGATAGACAACCTTTTTGATCAACTGCAAGGGGCAGCAGTATTCTCGAAAATTGATATTCGATCCGAGTACCATTAGTATTCTCCAATTTTTGAGGGAGGACCAGATCCACTAAAGGCTGAACAGTGGATGAGTATGATTACTGCCATTTTAGATTTCATGAGGGTAAAGGGTCATGACAGAGTGGCCTATGCCACATATATGTTGAAAAAGGATGCCCGCATTTGGTGGGAAGTGGAAACACATACCAGGGATGTTACTACTTTGAGTTGGGATGGATTCAAGGATTTGTTCAGCCAGAAGTATTATAATGTTGCCATCAGGGCAGGGAAGGTTAATGAATTTGTGGGATTGGTTCAGGGAAACATGACAATTACAGATTATGCCTTGAAATTCAACAGACTCACGAAGTTCGCACTAGATCTTGTGCCTACTGATGCGGCTAGGTAGGACAGGTTCATCAGAGCACTTAATGCTATGATAGCCCGAGATGTGAGGATTACAATAGTAGCTGGGGGGAAAACTTATGGCCAGGCTGTTGAGAAGGCTCTTACCAGTGAGGAAGCAGAGAACAAGATCTGGAGGGAGAGTGCAGAAAGACGGGAGGGCCGCAGAGCGGTGCCTCCATACTCTGGGTCTGATAGGGGCGGAGGCCCCAATGATCTGAAAAGGAAGACCCCTGACACTTCGAGTGCTGCTGGGCCTGATAGGAGAAGTCGGGGTACTCAGTGTGGCCGCCAGGGAGGCGGTAATACATGGAGGAGCTATGCTGAGTGCACGAGGTGCAGAAGACGCCATCCGGATGAATGTCGGGCCAAAGCCTATTATGTGTGTGGGATGGTGGGACACCTCAAGAAGGACTGCCCAACAGTGAAGAAAGGAAAAGCAAGGAAGTTGGCAGCTTGACTCCAGCTTGAGTGTTCACCCTGACACACAAAGGCCGAGGCTAGTCCCTCCGTGGTGACAGGTTAGCTTTCTAGCGCTGGCTCTCCTTTTACTGTATTGATTGACTCTGGTGTTACACATTCATTTGTTTATAGTAAGGTGATTGATAGACTATGTAGACGTAGTGGGTACTATACTGTGGGGTTTGGAACTATATTGCCTACAGGAGAACTAGTAGTTTCTAGATGGTGGATTAGAGCATTGCCAGTGATGGTTGATGGTAGGGAGTTATTAGTAAACTTGATAGGGTTGGGTATAGAGGTCTTTGACATGATTTTGGGCATGGATTGGCTGGTTAGATACGGAGCTACTATTGATTATAGAAAGAAGATGGTGACCTTCGAACGTGAGGGAGATGATCCTATTGTTTTCATGGGTCCGGTATATGGACCCTGCATACCCATGATATCAACATTGAGAGCCAGGGACTTATTACAGGGAGGATGTATAGGTTTCCTGGCTAGTGTGGTGGATTCTACCAGGGTGTTGCTAGCAGGGTCGAAGGAGACCATATTGGTTTGTGAGTTCTTGGATGTATTCCTTGAGGATTTACCAGGGTTGCCGTCACACAGGGAGATTCAGTTTGGTATTGAGTTGGCATTAGGGACAGAGCCAGTGTCGAGGGCACCATATAGAATGGCACCAGTAGAACTGAAGGTATTGAAGATACAGTTACAGGAGCTTCGGGATTTGGGGTTCATCAGGCCGAGCTACTAGCCATGGGGTGCTCCAGTTTTGTTTGTGAAGAAGAAGGATGGGACTTTGAGGATGTGTATAGATTACAGGTAATTGAACAAGGTGACTATCAAGAATCGGTATCCGTTTCTAAGGATTGACGAGTTGTTCAATCAGCTTCAGGGAAAGACAGTATTCTCAAAGATTGATCTTCGATCTGGCTATCACCAGCTGAGGAACAAGGACGAGGATATACCGAAGATGGCCTTCCAAACGAGGTATGGGCACTATGACTTTCTAGTCATGTTGTTTGGTTTGACCAATGACCCAGCGACTTTTGTGGACTTAATGAACAGGGTGTTCATGGACTTCTTGGATCAGTTTGTTATTGTCTTCATTGACGACATCTTAGTGTAC
Source organism: Humulus lupulus (assembly GCF_963169125.1). NCBI lineage: Eukaryota > Viridiplantae > Streptophyta > Magnoliopsida > Rosales > Cannabaceae > Humulus > Humulus lupulus. The sequence continues at coordinate 151,437,110 of NC_084801.1, forward strand.
TGCAGTTCAGAGGCAGAGCACGAGCTACATCTTCGACAGGTCCTACAGAGGTTAAGAGAGCACCAGTTGTACGCCAAATTTAAGAAGTGTGAATTTTGGCTACCATAAGTGACATTCCTTGGACATATTGTTGGTGCGGGTGGAAATAAGGTGGAGGCAGTGAGAGATTAGCTGAGGCCAAGGAACGCCTCAGAGGTTTGGAGCTTCCTCGGGTTAGCAGGTTACTACAGAAGATTTGTGGAATGGTTCTCGAAGATTGCAACACCGATGAGAGAATTGAAATGGAAGAATTTAAAGTTCGTCTGGTCAGACAAGTGTGAGAACAGTTTTCAAGAATTAAAGCGACGACTTATTACTGCACCTTTGCTGAGTCTCCCTTTGGAGGAAGGAAAGTTTGTGGTTTATTGCGATCTGTCAAGGTTGGGTTTGGGCTATGTGTTGATGCAGAATGAGAAAGTTATAGCTTATGCATCATGATAGTTGAAGGAGTAAGAGCAACAGTATCCTACCCATGATCTAGAATTGACAGCGGTGGTATTCATGATCTGTATGGAGAGAAGTGCGAAATATACACCAACCACAATAGTTTGAAGTACTTCATCACCCATAAGGATTTGAACATGAGGTAGAGGCATTGATTGGAATTGGTAAAGGACTATGACTGTGACATTCTTTACCACACAAGAAAAGCCAATGTAGTGGTGGATGCATTGAGCCAAAGAGGCTTGGGGCAGTTATTTCGTTCCACACAGATTTCCAGAGAGTTGGCTGATGAGATGACTAGGGCGAGGATAGAACTGGTAGTGGGTCGATTAGCCAACATTACTTTGCAGTCGACCTTGCTAGAGCGGATTAAGGAGGGTCAATTGGTAGATCCACAGCTACAGGAGGTTAGAGAGAATGTCTTAGCGGTGGTAGCTAAGGACTATTCTATTTCTGAGGTTGGTGTTCTACGGTATCGGGGTCAGATTTGTGTTCCAGCAGATGTGGGGATCAGACGAGAGATATTAGATGAGTCGCATACTATGCTGTACTCACTTCATCCCGGTACCACGAAGATGTGTCGGGATCTACGGACGTTGTACTGGTGGCCCGGGATGAAGAAGGATGTGGTGGAATATGTGGCCAGATGTTTGACCTGTCAGCAGGTGAAAGCTGAGCATCAGCGACCAGCGGGATTGCTTTAGCCTTTTGGTATTCCCGAGTGGAAATAGGAAGATATTACAATGGACTTTGTGGGAGGATTACCCAGGACAGTAGGGCTTCATGAATCGGTGTGGGTGATAGTGGGCAGATACACCAAGTCAGCTCATTTTCTCCCAGTGAAGACAACATATACAATGGATCAGTATGGAGAGTTGTATGTGAAGGAGATAGTACGTCCCCATGGGGTTCCTAAGTCTATAGTGTCCGATTGGGACCCTGTCTTCACCTCCAAATTTTTGGGTAGTTTGCAGAAGACTGTGGGGATGCAGTTGAAGTTCAGCACAGCCTTCCATCCTCAGACTGATGGATAGTCTGAGAGGAAAATTTAGGTGTTAGAGGATATGCTTAGGGCATGTGTGATCGACATTGAGAGATCTTGGAGTAAGTACCTTTTGTTGATTGAGTTTATATATAACAACAATTATCAGTCAACAATTTGAATGGCTCCATATGAGATGTTATATTGGAGGAGATGTAGATCACCCATTCATTGGGATGAGATGGGTGAGAGGAAGTATTTGGGGCCCGATATGGTTCAGAAGACGAATGAGGCGATTGAGAAGATCCGAGCTCGAATGCTCGCCTAACAGAGCAGGCAGGAAAGCTAGGCTGACCCTAAGCGTAGGGACGTGGAGTTCCAGGTTGGGGACCATGTGTTTCTGCGAGTTTCACCACTGCGAGGGGTGAGGAGGTTTTGGAATAAGGGCAAGCTAAGCCCTCAATTTGGTGGACCTTTTGAGATCCTGGAGAGGATCGAACATGTGGCTTACAGGTTAGCTATGCCACCATCACTGTCGGGAGTTCAAGATGTTTTACATGTTTCTATGCTGCGGAAGCACGTCTCAGATACGACACATGTGTTGAAGTATGAAGTCTTGGAATTTCAGATAGATTTGTCTTATGAGGAGCGACCGGTTCAGATTCTAGATCGAAGGATAAGGTTCTAGGGAACAAGAAAATTCCTCTGGTTAAAGTATTATGGAAGAATAGTAGGGTCGAGGAGGCGACCTGGGAGCTTGAGTCAGCGATGCGAGATCAATATCCTGAGTTATTCAGGTAAAATTTTGAGGATGAATTCTCAGTAGGAAGGGATACTTGTAACGACCCAAAATTACTAATAAGGCTTAAGGGCCTTGATTAGTGTGCTGGGAGGGCATAATTGGTTTATGTGTGATTTAAATGATTCAATGCATGATTATGTGATAAGCATGGTTATATGATTATTTGGATATATGTGGTGCATGATTATGAGTATTAGTATGCATGTAGACCCTGTTTAGATTATAAGGGCATATTCATAATTTTGGCCCGTTGAGGGCATTAACGTGATTATTTTTGATAAATTTTTGAGACCACATTATTATGTGGATATAGATTTGCAGCTGGTGGCTCGAGGAGATCCTAGTGAGATGTTTAGCGAAATAGTCACAACGGGGGCTTATACTCGACTCGAGAGAGCCTGGGGGTATTTTTGGGAATCTGGGAAATATATTGGAGATTTATAGACCTTAGGGAATATAGTTGGTGATTGGTTAGATGACGGGAATTTAGTACTAAATATTAGGGACACCTGAGGAGCTAGCGAGAATTGGGAGCAAATGACCAAAATGCCCTTAGAATGATTAAAGACTTAGGTTTATTTGGGAGGGCAAAATGGTCTTTTGATGGTTGAAAGGGGATAAGGGTTATTCTGCTTTTTAGACTTAGTGGAAGTTGTAGAAAAAGTTAGAAGCTGAAGGAAAGATGGAAAGAAGAAAAAACAGAACACCTAAGTTACCTCTTTCTCTCCCACACGGTTTGCCTATTCCTCACCATTTCTTATGGATTTTAAAACTTAGGGAAAAGTCTAGGCAAGGTCTTGGGACTTTGATCCTTGCAATGGCTAGAAGTTCAACTGGATTTAGCTCAAGTTAAGGTAAGGTTTAAATGTTTGGTCTGAGTTTTCTGAATTTGAAAAAGTTGATTCTGATTTTGAGTTTTGGATGGAAATCAAGGGACTAGAGCTTGGGGATTTAAGGAACTAAAGGCTGGAAGGGCATAGAAGACAACCTAAGGTTGAATTCTCTCAACTAAGGTAACCAATTCTAACATTGAAGTTCTGGGTTTCTGGTTTTCTGAGGATGTTCTTGAGCTTTTGAGCTCAAGTTTGGGTTATGTATTTGATGATGCTTTTAGCTAGGTTTTTGATGTTGATGGGTTAATTTGGTTGAGTTATAGTGAGTTGTAAGGTCAATTTTGGGGTTGGATAAGATTTGGAGTGGTTTGGTGGATCTTTGGCTTGGTGAAGTTTGAAGGAAAAACCAAAGGATTGCATGTTGCTGATTGTAGCGCTATAGCCCTAGCATTGGAGTGTTACAATGCTATGTTTGGTTTCCTGGGGGCGTTTTTCTCTATTTGTAGCGCTATAGCGCCCACCTAGTGGCGCTGTAGCGCTACCCTGCCTCCAGAAATGGAATTTGGGTATTTTTCTTAGGGTTTTTGCTTGAGGGCTCGAGGGTTGATTCCACCACCCCGTTTGGTGGAATTGGGCTTAACGAGAGCTCGAGGTTGGTTCCGAAGTTGGGTTACGGAATTGAGATTTAATGGTGGTTCTACTTTATGGAATGTGTCTAGGTGTTCGCTAGGGCTCGGATCGGGATCGTTCTCAAGTGTAACTTCAATTAGCCAAAGTGCTCAGAATCAAACGTAAGAAACTGCACCCGATTATGTGGTTATGTTGGGACTAAGAGCTCCCTATACTTGTATGTGATGTCATAAGATGGTATTATTCCATGGGGACATGTGATAAACGGCCTAAGAGTGTTAGAGTCATTATTTGCGCAGAGGATGCGGCTCGACCACTGGTAGCTGAGGTTAAGTATATAATCACTGAGCTCGGCCTAAGCGAGCCGGAGTCAGTGGGACAATCATAGGGTGCAGCCTAAGGACGTCGGCCCTGGATATTGTGTGATATGTTTATTGTTATTAATCGGATGATTATGGCATGCTTATTATCTGGATGATTGATTATTGGTTTGCAGATTGGTGATTTGTGAATTATCTTACTGTTGATTATCATTTATGCTCTGTATTATGGATTGCTTGCTGGGCCTTGGCTCATGGGTGCTATGTGGTGCAGGTAAAGGCAATGGAAAAGTGGACCAGTCTTGAGTTAGAGAGCTCTGGGGCAGAATGTACATAGTCAGCTGATCAGCCGCCATGGCCGAGGAGTGGTATAGGGACAATAGGACTTAAAGTGTCTATTTTGCCATTAGAGTGGCTTGAGGTTGTACCTAAACTTTGAAATTTTGTAAACTGTCCTTTAAAATATATTTTGGGATCCCATGTATTAAACATTTATTTTAATGAGAGGTTTTTTGTTTATGAACAAAATATTTTAACCCTAACCTAAATGCGAACGTTTTCAACAATATGACTTGATTAACAAGTCTTGCACCTTTATAATCACACAGTGTAACGACCTTGGTTATCCAGGGTGTTACACCTCACACTTGCGAACAACGTTTTTGTAGTGACATAAAAATATTTTGAGCATAATCTTCCTTTCCTGTTCGCTTAGTATAGGCTAAAATGACTGAATAGGATCTTATTTGGTTTGCTTGAAAAATTGCTCGGAGATAAATTAATAGATCCACCTCGAATGACTTGTAAAAGTTAGCTTGAATATGTGTGCCAATCCTCTCGAAGCTTCACTATCGTGTTTGGATGATTGAAATGAAACTTGAGTGTGGCAAATCTTTTGAGCCATACTCATTTAGTCTTGTTCGAATGCATGGGCAAACAGTTTTTCTCTTGGGGTTGAAGACCTGAACCAACGTTGAAACAAGCCACACCTTGCTAATTTTCTTCGCTTGGATTCATGTTCATCCTTTCTATGTAACTGTGATCGAACATGTTATATGTATGAATGCCTAAATGAACAAATTACATTTAACAGAGATGCACAAAAAAAATTTCTCATTACTGGCTCCAATTTCTTTGCATAGTTTCTGTTCATGTTTGCTATGGATAGGTGAGCGAACAGACATATTTTTTTAGGTGTACAAGCCACATTGTAATACCCATTCATTCTATAAATTGATTTATGAAATTAGGGTTCCAAATAGCTTATTTATCACTCTTTATAGATTAATAGAGTTTCCGTCGTAGGTAGCCTTTCATTCCGCCGCTGTGGTCATTCGTGATGGTATTACAAAATTACTGCGTGTTTTCTTACAATAAATAATTGAGCCGCAGAAGGATTAGGTACAAACAAATAGGTGGATTGATCTAGCATTTATCGAATTTGGAGGTATGTCAAAGAGGATTTCACCAAAGGTTTCGTTTGTAAATTTCGTCAGATTGAACCTCTTTCTCTTAAATCTGCTCTCTCAATGAAAGCACCAGACTATTGACGCCACTTTTCGTCAACTTGAGAACATAAGAGCATGGACTCAAGAATAGAGATATGATCAAATAAATAACACCATTTTTTGTCCTAGGAATAATGCCCTAAAAGTATGTAAAATACCTTATACTGATTTAAATAAAAGTACAATCTTATTATATTTGAATGCTATAATTACTATTTGACTTAATTATATTATAATATAAAGAATATTCCTTACTCACTCATAAGAATATGATCTTGTATTAGTACGAGAGAATTAAGATCATATATAATGAATAAAATAGTCAGTAACATATTAAAGTAATAAATCTTTAATGAATGGTTACTAGTATGGTTTACTAAGCATATGCGATGCAAGTGAATTAGATTCAGATTATTGATGTTGATAGACATCTTAGTAAAGGTGTTTGATAACTCTTGAATAAGGAGTTATTCCATGTGCTTTCGAGCTTATAATTGTGAAAAAATCGTGGGTGATTTTAGTTTATTTTTAGCTTTTGTAGCTAACTTGGGTGTTTTTTATGATCTTAATTAAGTTTAATTATTTTTGTAGTTTTTAATAGCTAATGGGTTGAAGATAGTAGTTTCATGGATAGATATTTGTACAAAGAATGAACTAACATGTGAAACTGTCTAAATTGAATTTTTGATGGCTGAATCAGCAAGTTTTGGAGTAGCAAAGCAGATTTTGTTTAAGCATTTTGATCAGACAGTTTTTGGGCACCTAGAACACGTGGCAAGTCAATGGGTGAGCTGGAATAGTGGCTGAGGTGGCTAGTACATAAAGCATGAGTCAAAAATTGGTGGAAAATGACAAAAGAAAAGAAGAGACTCACGTTTTTACAAGGAAGGGCAATATTGTACATTTAGGGCTAAAAGGAGGAAACCTAGAATATACGTAGAGAGGCTTCAACCAAAATATTGGGAGAACAACCATTTTCGGAAGGAAAAACCAGCAAGAAGAAGTAAGGAGAACCAGAAATCAGCAAGAAGAAGGAGAACGAAAAAGAGAGCTCACGCATTATTTTGGATTTGTTCTTTCTTCTATTCCTAAACTCCATTTTTATATTTTCTAAGTGATTTCTGAATCTGAATATTATGGGCTGTTTTGATTGTGGATTAATTTTTATTAACTCAGCCATGAACTAATTTTTAGGTGGCTTGAATTGTTGATGAACCCTATTTTATACTCTAGTAATTTGTTGCACTTTCTTTTAGTAAAATCTCTCTTGTTCATTCAAGTGTGCTTATATTAATTTCTTGTTGTTGTTTGGCCAGCAATAGCAAGATATTTAATTATGTTGAATGTTGGAAAGGTTAAATGTAATGGGAAGAACTGGGATGACACAAGTCATAATCTAGGTTAAATTATGTCAGTAAGTAACATAGGGATGTGTTATTTGCCTTGTGTTTGCATTCTTAAATATGATTTGGCATAGGAATATGTTTAATTAGGTAGAAGAAATAATGTCAAAAAATTTGGGAAAGTTTTATCAATGTTTAATGAATTCTTGTTAACTTGTGAGTTTTGGAAGAGTATTGCTGCCACAATCTGTTCAAGATGATTAATATAGGGGGAATCAATAATTCAAGTCCATTTTACAATCTATATATTTTCCTTCAATTTTCTTGTTCAGTTCAGTTTCAATTTCAGTATTTCCATCTCTTGTATATTTTTTTAGCCTAAAAACAACCCATTTGATTTTTAGTACTTTTAAGTTTAGTAATTGTTTTGCTTATTTTTCTATTTTGCAATCCCTGTGGAGACGATCTACTTATCATTATATTACTTGTGTGATTATGTGCACTTGCGTATTTAAAATCGAATATAAATTTATCACAAGTTTTTGGCGTCATTGCTGGGGATTGGAATTATAAATTTTTGTAATATCAATTACTTGCAATTTACTTTTTTCATTGTTGAGTTGACCTTGTTGCTTGCTTATGTGTTTCCTCAGGTGATATACTGTATGAACGAGCAAGAAGACATTGAACTAGCTCCTATTGACCCTGAGATTGAACGAACAGTTAGAAGAAGACTAAGTGAACAACGGCCTCAATGTCGCCTTAATATGGTTGAAGAGGTTGAAGGAGTTGAGGGTGCTAATAATGTCACTAACACAATTGCTATGGCTGATGATAAAGAGAGAGCCATAAGGGAGTATGCTGCCCCCATGTTTAATGAGATCAATCCGGGCATTGTTAGGCCTAAAATTCAAGCACCCCAATTCGAGTTAAAGCCCGTTATGTTCCAACTGTTGCAAATAGTGGGTCATTTTAGTGGGCTGCCTACTGAGGATCCTCACCTTCATCTTCGTTCATTTTTGGAGGTGAGTGATTCTTTCAATCTACAAGGAGTGAGTGACGAGGCCCTAAGGTTGAAGTTGTTCCCTTTCTCTTTGAGGGATCGAGCTAGAGCTTGGCTCAACACCCTTCCTCCCAATTTGGTGACGACATGGAATATGTTGGCTGAAAAATTCTTGATGAAGTACTTTCCTCCCACCAAAAATTCCAAGTTTCGCAATGAAATCATGTCATTTCAGCAACTGGAAGATGAATCATTTTGTAAAGCTTGGGAGAGATTCAAGGAGTTATTGAGGAAATGCCCACACCATTGGATTCTGCATTCTATTCAAATGGAAATTTCTACAATGAGCTCAATTCTTCCACTCGCATGGTTAGATGCTTCAGCTAATGGGGCTATTCTCTCTAAGTCCTACAATGAAGCCTGTGAGATTTTGGAGAGGATAGCTAGCAAAAACTATCAACGGTCCAATGCTAGAGCCTCAACTAGTCGAATAGTGGCTGGTATACTTGAAGTGGATGCATTGACAACTTTGACCGCTCAAGTTTCTTCAATGACTAACCTTCTCAAGAACATGAGTTTGGGGTGAATGGTACAACTAGTTGCTATGGGACAAGTTGTTGATGTATCTTGTGTTTATTCTGGAGACAGGCACAACCCTTCGAATCCCGCTTTGGTTTGCTATGTGGGCAATCAAAATGCCAACCGTAATAACCCATATTCGAACTCTTATAATCCCGAGTGGAGGCAGCATCCAAACTTCTCATGGGGGGGGGGGGGGGGTCAAGGAGCTAGTTCAAGCGGAGCACCAATGCAAAACAAGCCTACATATCCACCAGGGTTTTCTCAACAACAACCAAGAGCTCAACCACCTCCTCCTCAAATGTCTCAATCAAGCTCTTTGGAGCGTTTAATCAAAGAATATATGGCCAAGAATTATGTTGTGATTCAGAGCCAAGCGACATCCTTGAGGAACCTAGAGATTCAAATGGGGAAGCTAGCTAATGAGCTAAGGAATAGAGCACAAGGCACCTTGCCTAGTGATACCAAAAATCCAAAGAAAAATGGTAAGGAGCATTGCAAGGTGGTTACCTAGAAGAGTGGTAAAAATCTGGAATTGACTGAGGATAATTGTAAGAGAAACAGCGAGCCCACTTCAATCCAAAGTAGTGTGGACAAGGGAGACAAAGCTGTGAATTCGAAAATTTCAAATGCTGATCCTGAAGCAATTGCTGCAGCAATTCCTCAGGAAAATGCTATAGAGAAGCCTATGAGCAAGCCACCTCCACCATTTCCTCAGCGTTTTCAAAAGCAGGAACAAGATGGTCAATTCCGGAGATTTTTAGATGTTTTGAAACAACTTAACATCAATATACCGTAAGTGGAAGCTTTGGAGCAAATGCCCAACTATGTGAAGTTTTTGAAGGATATTTTATCTAAGAAGAGGAGGCTTTGAGAATTTGATACGGTGGCTTTGATTGAAGGTTGTAGTGTTATATTAAAGAATAAAATTCCTCCTAAATTGAAAGACCCGGGCAGCTTCACAATTCCTTGTTCTATTGGTGGTAGAGATGTTTGTAGAGCACTTTGTGACTTGGGGCTAGTATCAATCTGAGGCCCAAAAAGGGGAGATTTATATGAGGGTGAATGACCAACAAGTGACTTTCAATTTGCTCAACGCTATGAAGTTTCCTAATGAGATTGATGAATACTCTAGGCTGAGTGTAATTGAGTCAATTGTCGCTGAAAAGTTCCACAAGGAAGCTTTTACAGATGGAATGGGGGTGAGGTCACTTAAAGAACTTGAAGACTTAAGTGAAGAGGAAGAAAGCCAAGTTACATGGGTGGAGTCAAAGCAACCCTTTGCTAAATTTAGGAGGACTTTTGAGTCATTGAGCCTCTTAAGCCCTCTATTCAAGAGCCATCAAAATTAGAGTTGAAGCATTTTCTTAATCACATGAAGTATGCCAATTTAAGAGATAATGAGACTTTTCCTATGATTATTTCAGCCAAGTTAGGAGCTGAAAAAGAGCATTTGTTGCTAGCTGTTTTGAAGAAATATACAAGGGCCTTTGGTTGGACCATGGCGAATATCAAGGGTATAAGTCCCTCATTTTGTATGCCTAAAATTCTGTTGGAGGATTGCCGTAATAATTATGTTGAGTAGCAGCGAAGGCTTAATAATATCATGAAAAAAGTGGTTAGAAAAGAGATAATTAAGTGGCTTGATTATGAAATTGTTTACCCAATTTCAGATAGTTCTTGGGTTAGCATGATTCAGTGTGTTCCTAAGAAAGGTGGAGTCACGGTGGTGGCTAATGAAAATAATGAGTTAATTCCCACAAGACAAGTGGCGGGGTGGCGTGTTTGTATTGACTATCGGATGCTGAATAAGGGTGCTCGGAAAGACCACTTCCTGCTGCCATTCATTGATCAAATGCTTGATCTGAAAAGGAGTTTTATTGTTTCCTTGACAGGTATTTAGGCTATAATCAGATTTCCATCGCGCCGGAAGACCAAGAGAAGACTACCTTTACTTGTCCTTATGGCACCTTTTCCTTTAGAAGGATGCCATTTGGGCTGTGTAATGCTCTAACCACTTTCCAACGTTGTATGATGGCGATAATTTTAGATATGGTTGAAAAGTCTCTTGAAGTCTTCATGGACGATTTTTCAGTATTTGGTGAGTCCTTTGACACTTGTTTGGCTAACTTGGAGCAAGTTTTGGCGAGATGTGAAAAAATGAACTTGGTACTCAATTGGGAAAAATGCCATTTCATGGTGCAGGAAGGCATTCTGTTGGGCCATAGAATTTCTAACAAGGGCATAAAAGTGGATAGAGCAAAGCTGGAAGTCATTGAAAAATTACCACCACCTACTACAGTCAAGGGGATTAAAATCTTTTTGGGACACGCGTGCTTCTATAGGAGGTTTATAAAAGATTTTTCAAAGATTTATAAGCCTCTTTGTTCCTTACTTAAGCAAAATCGAGCATTTGAGTTCACCAAGGAGTGTCAAGAAGCATTTGTGACTTTGATGAAAGCTCTTATCACCGCACCCATCATTGTAGCTCTGGATTGGTCTCTTCCATTTGAATTGATGTACGATGCTAGTGACTTTGCTGTGGGTGCCATACTTGGGCAGCAAAAAGAGAAGGTTTTTCATTCCATTTATTATGCAAGCAAGACATTAGTCGATGCTCTATTGAACTATACCACCACTGAGAAAGAACTTTTGGCGATGGTGTTTGATTTTGACAAGTTTTGAGCTTATCTTGTGGGGACTAAAGTGGTGGTTTTCACTGATCATTCAACGATCAAGTATCTAATTTCCAAGAAGGATGCTAAGCTAAGACTTATTCGATGGGTGTTGCTTCTCCAAGAATTTGAGTTCGAAATTCGTGATAGAAAAGGAACGGAGAACCAAGTGGCTGACCATTTGTCTATACTTGAAGCTCGTAGTGAAAAGCAAGGTGAAGGGCCCATTAAAGAGACATTCCCCAATGAGCAATTGTTGGTTGTGAACCAAGTCAATACACCATGGTATGTTGATTTTGTCAACTATTTGGTGAGTGGTTTACAACCACTTGATTTGAATAGGCAGCAGCTCACTCCTTATGGTGGACATTTTGGTTGGCAAAGCACAATAGCTAAGGTTTTTCAATCGGGGTACTATTGGCCTTCTATCTTCGAGGATGCTCGTGACTTTGTTAAAAGATGTGACCGCCTCCAATGTGTTGGAAATATTTCAACAAGGAGTGAAATGCCTTTGAATAGCATCCTTGAAGTGTAATTGTTCGATGTTTGGGGAATTGACTTCATCGGGCCTTTTCCTTAGTCATTCAGAAATTTGTATATCTTGGTGGCGGTTGACTATATCTCTAAGTGGGTTGAGGCAGTGGCAAGTCCTACTAATGATTCCAAGGTGGTCATGAAGTTCCTACATAAGCATGTGTTCACCCGTTTTGGCACACCAAGGGCGCTTATAAGTGATGAAGGCACCCACTTTGTCAACAAGATTTTGGCAGCATTGTTAGCAAAATATAGTGTGAAACACAAGATTGCTACAGCCTACCACTCTCAAACAAATGGTCAAGTGGAAATATCTAATACAGAGATCAAGGTAATCCTAGAGAAAGAGATGAATCCTAGTAGAAAGGATTGTCTCAGCGATTGGATGATGCCTATAGAACGACTTCCAAAACACCTCTGGGAATGTCACCGTATCGTTTGGCTTTTGGGAAAGCTTGCCATTTGCCCGTTGAGTTGGAGTATAAGGCATATTGGGCCACTAAGAAGTTCAATATGGGTCTCTAAGCGGCTGGAGAAACTCGTAGGTTACAATTAAATGAGCTGGAAGAGATGAGGTTGTTCTCCTATGAAAATGCTAAGTTGTACAAGAAGAAAACTAAGAGGTGGCATGACCAGAAAATTCAAGCTCGAGTCTTTGAGAAGGAGCAAAAAGTGTTACTCTTTAACTCGCGCTTGAAGTTGTTTCCTAGCAAGTTGAACTCCTGCTGGTCAGGTCCATTCACCGTTGTAAAAGTTTACCCTTTTGGAGCAGTTGAAGTTCGGGAAGATCAATCGGGAAGGGAATTTAAAGGGAATGGACAGCGTCTGAAATATTATTGCAGAGGTGAGGTCGACCGCAAGAAGACCTCCATCACTTTGGAGGATCCTTAAATCCGTAGTTGTTTTGGGTTGTCAAGTTATTCAAGCACTAAATTTAAGGCAGCCCAAAAAGAAGAAAGTGCAAAATAAAAGTGTATATGAAATAAAAAGAAAAGAAAAGAAAAGAAAAAATATATATGAGTGTTTTTAATTATTTTTATTTTTTTGTAATTTTAATTTCATTTTATTGTGATGTTTTTGAATAGTTTTATGTGTGTTTTTACGTTTCAGGTGTTAAGAAAGCAAGCAAATAGTGTTTTGGGAAGTAATTATTGGTCTGACGGTTTTGCGAAATTTTTCCATGAGCAAATCGGGAGCAAAAATTTCTGAAAAACGGAGGAGTTACATCAAATTTTGGTTGCTAAAGCAAAACTTAGGCAAAATGGTGGCGATCTAGGCAGGTAAAAATCTTGGATCATGGGTTCATTCAGAGACATATATATATATATTACTCTATTTTTTTATATAAAAAATGTATATATATATTACTACCCATATACATAAAAAATGTAAAAATATAAATAAATAATATATGTATATAAAAATATATGCATATACATAAATATATATTTAAAATATATATACTATAATCTATACGAAATACATATATATATGTATAATATCAATAAAATATTTAGATGAAAATATAATAACTAGATGACCCATTCCCCCTAAATCAACTTCCCCATTTCCCTTAACCCTTTGCCTAGACCCACCTACGTGAAGCACCTGAGAAAACCACCACCATCCTTCGGCCCTAGGCGCAGCTCTGTTCGACGCACCATGCAGAAGCGTCGTTCCATTTGCACCATCAAGTAAAGCGTCCCCCAGCCGTGGACCTAGGTGCATGACTCTGAAGCAGCCAGAACCACAAACCCCAGGCGACATCTCGACGAGCACCACCCCAGCCTCATTCCCCTTTACCTCAGGCGTGCCTTTGGCCAGATGTGACCCATAAGACCCTCTCGCATGATCTCGGTACCCACAACCCAAAGGACCCAGGCGCACTCACACTTCGAAATTATCCACCCACGACTGCCCAAAGGACAGCAAGAGCGACAGGCCCCATCACCAACACACTCACCACCCTGGGACCCAGGTGCCTTCGACATTCAAGCACCAAGCAAGAAGTTGGGTTTCCCAAGCCATTTCCTTTCATAAACATGATCAAAAGCCATCAACTCTTTTGGTCAAGCCATTCCACTTTGGGTATTTCTCTCTCTGTTCTATTATAGTACTGTGAATATTTCTGGGTGTTGGTTTACTTGATAGAGAAATATTGCTTCTGGGGGCAGCTTTTGCGAAATTTACAGTTGTTGACAGTGTGGTTTAGGTGTTGTTATATTGCTCTGTTATTCTTTGGCCATTCTCTTCCTTGATAAGCATGATATTTGTTGTTTGGGTGCTCATTCTGTTGTGTTACTGACTGGTGATATATCTGCTTCCTTTTTGACCAATATGGCAACTAAAACATGAGCCCATAGAAAGAAATCCAAACCAACCCCTACCCCACCACCAACCAAATAGAATACCAAGGCACCAACCCCTACCCCACCACCTGCCAAAAAGAGCACCACTGTCCCCAAATTTACCCCACCATCAACTGTCCCACCCCAAGACAAACAACAATCTAAACCAACCTCTATCCCACAACCAACCAAAAAGAAGTCCACACCAAAATCTATCCCACAACCATCCACAAAGAAATCCACACCCACCACTGCCCCACCAAAAGCCCCACAATTCCCACTGCCCCATTACTCTTGCCTTCCCTAGCCACTATAAATGATCCTACCCCCACCATCACTACCCCACCAGCACCTAAATCAACACCGACCTGACCCAAATCCAAAAGAGCCGCCAAACCCGAATCAGTCGCACCTCCACCCTAGAAACACAAGACCTCCACTACCACCAAAGCTGCTTCCAAGCCAAGACCCACTGTTGTACCGACCCCAACCACCAAGAAAACTCTTGTCCCTTTAGGTCCCGCTACGAAATTTGTTTCTACTCAGACCAAGGCACAGTATTAATCCATTAAGACCAAGAAGTTGCACCCAGAAAAAGGAATCTTACCCACCACTGTTGAGGTGCCAGAATTCATCAGTAGTGTCATTGAGCAGCACAATTGGGAGGTTTTCTGTCAAAAACAAGAGCATGCTATCATCCTCTTGGTACGAGAGTCTTATGCCAACATAGCATCCTTTGAGAATTCTGAAGTGATCGTTTGAGGCAAGGTTGTTTCTTTTCTGGTGAGGCTATTAACTCACTATTTGGGCTAGCCAGTGTTGTGTGCGCTGTGTATAATGATATGGTCTTGGCCCCTACACCAGAAAATTTTGACAAGCCACTACCACTTATCGCATCTCTCGGCGCTCAGTGGTGTGTTTCTTCTGGTTGTGTGCACACTTTATTGCACGCCTCTATTTTGGCCAAAGCTGGAGTGTGGTTACATTTCCTCAAATGTCGATTACTGCCTACAACACATGACACTACGGTGTCCAAGGAGCGGTACTTCTGCTATACTGTATGCTGGCTGGTTTGGGTATCGATGTGGGCAAGTTAATCTCCAAGCAGATTGTTAGTTGTTCCAAGAATAAAAAGGGCATGTTGTTCTTTCCATCACTCATCACACACTTGTGCATTCGAGCTGTGGTGCCTTCTACCTCCACTGAGGATGTACTCTTTGAGCGCTGGGACATCGACTTCACCATCACTAGTCAGAGTCACGCGTCTGTATCAGCAGCTTTGCCCCTAGCTCCCACACTCACCGTCCTCATTGCTCAGCAGAGGGAATTTCTTGGGTGGCTGGTGTCACTTGAAACTCAGCAACACGACTACTGGAAGTTTGCCAAACAGCAGGATGCAGAGCTCATCAATTCCCTTCAGCAAAACTTCACCAAAGTGACTGCTGCCTTTCCGGTGTTCCCCAGCTCCATTTTGGAGGCATGGACTGCTCTGATTGTTCTTGATGACCCTATTCCTTCAGATGTTGATTCCGAGGAATAGCCGCGGGGAGCCTCTTTAACCAAACTTTTGTTCTGTATATAATATTCTGTACTTAATTTCTGTTTTGGATTATCTTATTGCTTACTTTTCGTCGTCTCTTGTTTTATGTTTCTTTTGTTTTGTCTTGCTGATTGTTGTGTCGTTGTCATGTTGTTTAGTTAATCTTTTGAGGATAATCTTTGTTGTTGTTAGTGTTTAACAAGGGGGCACGATGAAGACTTTGAAAAAATTCTAAAATAATCAATTTAAGTTACAGCTGAATGTCTTTCTTTCTTGAGTTTTAAACTAAATTATTTGGGTGTGAATGTTGCTACCAATTGATTGATGAGAGTGTTTTTATTTTTACTATGTGCATAGCTTGATTAAACAATTTTGAGTCCCTAGAAAGAGCTAGTTTCTTGTGAGAGCTTAAGTTTCTAGAATTACTTAGTGATTTTCCTTGAGGTGAAATCCTAGACAATACCACACCGCTGACGTGATTTAGGCCATCTTTGGACCGTTTGAGCCTTTGAAGCCTACCTTGTATGCATATTTATCCCTAGTCACCCCATTGAGCTTAAGTGTCACTTTTCCTTTTTAGCCACTCATTAGCTTAGCATTACATATATATAATCACCTCTTTTCACCACACCCTTTTAACACCTTGATTTTTATAGGATTTATTTTTTGTGCATTTTGGGGGGTTAAGTTGAGTTGAGTGGATGAGAGAAAATTGGGTGAGCATTTTCCTTTTCTTCTTTTGCTTGTTTTCACCATTGGGGACAATGTTGATTTTATGTTTGGGGGGAGAGTGTGTTCTCAATTTTCTTGTTCTCTTGCCATCTAGTTGTTTATTTTCATTCTAAAAAATATTAAAAAAATCAGAAAAGAAAAAGAAAGAAAAATGTATGTATGTTTGTAAATAAGTTTGGGAGTGTAACTCTTCAAATAAAGGAAAAGTTGTTGTAGTTTTTGTCTTTGTATGTTAGTAATATAGGCTAGTGGAAAGATTTATATTATGTTGTGGGGTTTTCTTTGGGGGAAATTAATGTGTGCATTTACGTATTTAGGTCCTAGAATGATTGAGGTGCTTAGGGTGATTTGAGCCAAAGTTTATCTCTCTTATCCTACCTTAACCCTAGCCTATCATTACAAGCTTGATAAAGTACTATTGATCTTTGGTGTCGTGTTTGTCTACATTAATGGAGAGGAAATTACTAAGTAACTTGTGGAGACATTATTTAAGCTTGAGGAACAAGGTCTAGCTTGATTTTTGGTGATTGAAATTGTTTAGGAATAGCTATGCATGCATAAAGGGTGAAACACTTGATTCATATTTTGGCAGCAACATTAATGCTTGAAGAATTTGGTTTAAAACTTGTGAAAGATTGAAATTCAGCTTCTCTTATTAAAAATAAAATTTCTTCAGAGCCTTCCCCTTTTTACCAATGGCATCGCAAAGTCTATCCACTGTTGTTTTGTTTTGTTTGTGTTTCCTTGTTCTTTTGTTGTTTAGTTTGTGCCCTTTATGTCTTTTTGTTATTTATGTTTTGTTTTTAGAGTCATCACTCGAGGATGAGTAATGTCGTAAGTTTGGGAGTGTGGTAACTCTTGAATAAAGAGTTATTCCATGTGCTGTTGAGCTTATAATTGTGAAAAAATCATGGGTGAATTTTTGAAACTAACATGTGAAACTGTCTAAATTGAATTTTTGATGGCTAAATCAGCAGGTTTTGGAGCAGCAAAGCTGATTTTGCTGAAGCATTTTGATCAGACAGTTTTTGGGCACCTAGAACACGTGGCAAGTCAATGGGTGAGCTGGAATAGTGGCTGAGGTGTCAAGTACAGAAAGCATGAGTCAAAAATTGGTCGAAAATGACAAAAGAAAAGAAGAGACTCACGTTTTTACAAGGAAGGGAAATATTGTACATTTAGGGCTAAAAGGGGGAAGCCTAGAATTTACTTAGAGAGGCTTCAACCAAAATATTGGGAGAACGACCATTTTTGGAAAGAAAAACTAACAAGAAGAAGTAAGGAGAACCAGAAATCAGCAAGAAGAAGGAGAACGAAAAAGAGAGCTCACACATCATTTTAGATTTGTTCTTTCTTCTATTCCTAAACTCCATTTTTATATTTTCTAAGTAATTTTTGAATCTGAATATTATGGGCTGTTTTGATTGTGGATTAATTTTTATTAACTCAGCCATGAACTTATTTTTAGGTGGCTTGAATTGTTGATGAACCTTATGTTATAGTCTAGTAATTTTTTGCACTTTATTTTAGTAAAATCTCTCTTGTTCAGTCAAGTGTGCTTATATTAATTTCTTGTTGTTGTTTGGCCAGCAATGGCAATATATTTAATTATGTTTAATGCTGGAAAGGTTAAATGTAATGGGAAGAACTTGGATGACACAAGTCATAATCTAGGTTAGATTATGTTAGTAAGTAACATAGGGATGTGTTATTTGCCTTGTGTAACTTTTTGAGAATTAAACCTTGAATTCGCATTCTTAAATGTGATTTGGAAGAGGAATATGTTTAATTAGGTAGTAAAATTAATGTCATGAAATTTGGGAAAGTTTATGAATGTTTAATGAATTCTTGTTAGCGTGGGAGTTTCGCTAGAATATTGCTGCTGCAATCTGTTCAGGATGATTTATATAGGGGGAATCAATAATTCAAGTCAATTTTACAATCCATATATTTTCCTTCAATTTCTTGTTCAGTTTAGTTTTAATTTCAGTATTTCCATCTCTTTTAATATTTTGTTTATCCTAAAAACAACCCATTTGATTTTTTAGTACTTTTAAGTTGTTCAGTAATTTTTTTGCTTATTTTTCTATTTTGCAATTCTAATGGACACGATCTACTTATCATTATATTACTTGTGTGATTACGTGCACTTGCATATTTAAAATTGAATATAAATTTATCACAATAGTGTTATATATAAGAGAGATTATATATGACAGGACCGATGAGAATTATTTAACTTTATAAACTTGTTGTTTGACATATAGATTTTATTCTTATCATAATAGATGGTCATTTGTAGATTACTCCAAATCTTGAGTATTCATGAACTCGTGTTTGTATTTATTGGATCTTTTGATTCACTCGCTAAGGTTTCTTAGTATAATGGGGCTAATGACTTTTATTGTTCCTTGAAATTAACACGAGTTCAATTACTCAGTTCGGGTACAGCTGGCAGATGGATGTGTGGAAAAATAGCCAAGTAGAATATCTGGTTAACAATGATGTGAACAGCTCGAGTTTGGGGGTTTGACAGCACGATACATAGTTTATTATCAGACCACCTCTCAGGATAATATATAAGTTCAAAACTTATAATGGCCAGATCCAACTTTGGGTGCTCTGAGCTTACTACGAACTAGGGTTCAAATAGATGTTGAACATCTGCTCGGGAAGATATTTAGCTCATGGAAACCTGGACAGAACACATACTAAAGGATCCGAAGAGATTCGTAGATTCTTTATATGCTCATTAATGCCCAGGTTGTATCACGTATCTATCATTTATTACTCGAGATAGCAGAACTATATTCTATTCTGTTATCAAATAATATCCCATTGTAAATGGGTTATGATCTGTATTAATTATATACCTTATTTATTCATGCGGTTACCCAAACCCGTCCATTGAATTCCCCTATAAATACAAGGAATATTGGCAGGGAAGGGACGACCATTTTAGTATTGCTAACACTCTGCATAAATTAAGAGAGAAAAGTAATAATATCGACTCGTGGACTAGGTGGATTTTAACCACTGAATCACGTAAAAGTTGTGCGTGTTCGAGAGAGTGTTTATTACTTCCTTACAGTGTATAATCTAGCAATAATCTACTTGTTTCATTTATTAATACATTCTTGGTGAAAAACCGCGTCAATAGTTTGGTGCTTTCGTTGAGAGGAAATTAGTGCTTCACAAGTTTCAGTCTACTTTAATCATGGTGCTCACTCGATCGATGCATGATAATGAGACGGAACAGCCTGGTGGGCAGGAGGCTCATCGTACCGATGTTCCCAATGAAAGGGGCCAAGATGTTCAACAAGGTCCTGGTAAACAACCCGTGGGTCAGGACGATGTTAGAAGATCAGCGTCACTCCCACCAAATCCTAATCCAGGATACTTGACTGTCGTCGAAATGGAAAATGCCCAATTAAGGAGCCATCTCGCTAGGGAAAATAGGTAGATTGAAGAGGTCGTAGCTCAGTTACCCCCTTTTGCAACCAAAATTAATGTCGAAAAGAGGCAAAGTAGGTCTCATAAGTCCCACAGGAATAACCGGTCTAAACCGAGTCGTTCTGTCAGAACCGCCACTCCAAGTTCTGTGCCTACATAGTGAAACCACTGGAGTGCTCAGCCCACTGGTCATCACAGGGGACATCATCAGCAAGTGAGTTAGTTGGTCACGACTGCGACCCCCAGCTCTGTGCCTTCTTCACAGATTCCCATAAATGCCCATAACAACCCGCGGGATGGGGCTGGGACATGCTCACACAAGCCGTTGTAGCTGGGCCAACCTAGATGCGTGATATACGCTTTTACGACTCTATAGCCTCTCAGAATATAGAGCGTGGTTTGACCTTGATCGGCTCTATATCCACTTAAATGGTTCTATGGGCTCCTGTGTGGCTCTATGGCCACTTAAATGGTTTAAGTGCATGCCTAAGGGTTAATTATAACTGCTAAGCATGCTATTTAAGATTTGTAATTTGTTGAATAACTATTTATAAGTAGATCTATGTTTTCCTGACGAGCCTTGGCTCACAAGTGCTACGTGGTGTAGGTAAGGGCAAAAAGATGTTGGACTAGCCATGTGTTGGAGTGCTTCCAGGTAGAATGTACATATGCGGCCTGGTTGACCGCCACGATCGAGAATACTTGTTGTTACTAGGGTTGAACCCTGATTTTGCTGCCTAGGTTGGCCTTATGTATTTATTTTGTATCTGTATCTGTTTATAAACTCTTTTTTGGATCCTGTGTACAAACTTAAACCTTTTTAATGAAATGATTATTGTTTGACCAAATTTTTAATGCCTAATCCTTGAGTTAGTCTTAATTACAATTTCTAAGTCCAAATGATTTGTTTAGCGAGTTAAGCACTACTTAAACATACAATGTAATGGTCCTGGAGAAAGATGATGCGAACCCGAGTTGGTGAATGATCTTCTTCAAGTTCAATGAACCTTGAAAACCTTGGCAGAACCATCACTTTGAGCAAATCCGCAGAACAAATGCAAAACCATAAACCAAGGCTTATACATGATTCTTATTGCTATCCTAATACTCTATTTCATAGCCACCATTGATGCTTGATGCCATTCTACGAAGAAATTAAGACTGAGAATGTGCAAGCCTTAAACTCACAAAGCCATACACTTTATTTATGAGTTTCTTGGATAAAATTAGAGATTCTTTGAGCTAGAGAGAGAGAGAGAGAGAGAGAGAGGTTAGAGAGATGTTGGACAGAATGATCAAGTCTTCCAAAACTGTGTTTTGACCCTATTGATTGCCTTTTTTGCTATCAACTTAATCTGAGAGTATAAAGAAATCAATATAAAAGAACACAGGAGTTTTATGTGGTTTAGGCTATAATAGCGCCCTAGTCCACGAGTCTTTGGTATTTAGTGATCTTGAAGCTCGTTTGAGCAAGCTTCAACGGTGGTTCTCAAACAACGTATATATTTTATTGAGTTACAAAGTTTCTCTCTCTAAAAATCTGAACCATTTACAAGGACATATCCTAGCCCTATTTATAGAAGGTGGGGTCATTAATGTTAATCATCTGTCATTAATACCAATTCCCCCATTCTGGGGTGTTAATGTTGAATTAATACAAAAAGGCCTACACTAAATAGAGACTACTGCCCAGGAGGATCGCACAGGCCCATTGCAGAAAGTTCTGCACCAACTTTATGAGGCACATATCTCTGATTGTTAGGGTGCAGCGCACGTTTGCCCATGTCAAGCGGCGTTGTGGGAAATGTTGATTGTCGAGTGTACGCACTCGACACCAATAATCAAGGCTCACTAAAAGTTTTCAATGTTGGGCATAGTGTCGTTAATGCAATTAAAGTAGTTCATTATTTATGAAATTTATAAAAGAAATATTTTTATATATAATTAATGTTTATTATTATTGAGTAGTATTTACATAAATATTAGAAAATTCAAAATTCAATAATGTAGTTATAATCTTTTATTGGTACGAAAGGATTAAGATTATAGATAGTGAATTAAATAGTCCGCAATTTATATTAAAGTTATGGAGTCTTTAATTAAACATTGCTAGTACGGTCCACTAGTATTATGAATACATATGATAGATCAGGATCACTGATGTAGTAGGATATCTTAGTGGAGGTGATTTATGCAATAACATTGCATAGGATTGGACCATATATGTATTTAATTCGTTATTAAAATATTATTTACCATAAAAGTTATAATCATATCACTCGATGATGATATGCAAATCAATCTAAATCCTGAAGTTATCATGAACTCCTATTTATGTTATTTGGGTTCTTTGATTCACTCATTAAGGTCTGTCGTAATGATCAAGCTAAAAGCTTTTGTTTTGGGGGCTCATTATCGTAGAAGGCTGGGGACATGATTTACAGATATGGAATCCAAGCCTTCTTCATAAGAAAATTTAATAATGGTTCCCTTAAGTGTTAATTCTGGAACTAAATAGTTTGAGCCATCTAATTTATAAAAGGTTTATAAATTAACTGTTCTCTAGTGAATTAATAAAACTTAAGGATAAAGAGGTAATTAGAGGCGTAAAAAGGTAATTTCACCTAGTTATAATTATGAACCAATTATTAGATGATTGAATTGCATGATGTGATTAAATCAATGGACACTTAATTCAATTAAATATATTTTGAATATAATGTAGATAAAATCTATTTTAATTTAATTAATTATTTTTTTTATTAATAAAACCCTAGATGACTAATATAAGTATATATTATTATATTTCTCTCACCATAAGATACATATCGTAATATTCAATCTTTCTTAAAGAGGAGTTTTCTCATGGAGAAAAATAAAGAGAGAAAATAAATTGTTTTAACCTTTCTCTTTTCCCAAACTTCATTGATCTCATGTGTTTAGAATATCAATGGAGTCCTAAATTGTCCTATTAAATCTCTATGTGCCCACACACATCCTGTTGTGTTGAGATTATGGTCGGGAAGACTTTGGTGTGAGTCTTGCGTGCTAGGAAAGGACGATCGCTTATTATACAAGAAGGTAGCAAGGACACATGATATGCTTCAAGAGATAAATCTTCTTCTACTATATTAATATATATATATAAAAATCATAGGATCGTATATATAAAAAAAATTATATCTAGAATTTTTGTCAACTACTAAGGCCATAAATCTCATTTTGCTTCACACTCAAAAATTTGTTTCCAACAGTCAGATAATCCTTCTGGTGGCCCATGTCCGTAGTAACTAACACCTGACAACCACTCCAAGTCTGAGGACCAGAATCCTAGATCTGGGAGATGGGTGAGTGAGGAGAGCCTCTTGGGACGTGGAATTATACAGAGACATCATCACCTCGAAAACAAACCTTGGGACGTGGCCTCGCTTAGAGACATCCATGTTCTGAAGATTGGCTCAGGACATGCTCAGGATGTGGTCTCACCCGTACACATCCTCACCTCAAGGACAGACCTCGGGGCGTGGCCTTGCTTGGGGACACCCACGTCTTGGTCTATTTGGGTTTCTTGGAGGAGTTAACACTCTGAGAAACTCATGACTTGCCTTGTCATCAATTTCTCATAATTTTGACGTGTCTGATTGTGAAAACACAGACAACATTTGCCCCCAAGTCTTCACTCGTCTTCAGATAGTGGAGACTTAGACTGAGGAGTAATTCAAAATGTTCTTTGGGGGGAGAAGTTTAGGCCTCTCCCAACGTTACTCTGGAAAATCAACCCATGTGTTGACTCCCTACTGCAAGGCCCATCAACCCGTGCAACTAATTAGGAGTCAACTTCACGACCCAAAACGCCCAATTCCTACTCTAGGCGTCCCTTCGACCCGTACCTAAGGCGTCCTTTTTCAATGATAATGATCACGATCCATATCTTTTGAATCTTGACCATTGGATTGTTCTTGAATATCTGCGCTGTAGGTAATCCGGCGGTCGGGTGGATTTACTTCCACCCCAAGTTTTGTAAGTATAAAAACTCGAAAACTGCCTCTCAGTACTCACCTTAACCATTTAAAATTCAAAATTAAAAAGCTCTATCTTCTTTCTCACGCTTCCCAGACCTTCAACCATTTTTGAGCTTTCTCAGCAACTCTGGACGGTTGGCGAGAACCGTCTCATTTCTGGGTGAACGACAAGCTCTTCTTCAAAGTTAGGACTCGCTTCAGCACCTACCGACACTTTATTTCGAGTAGTGTTTACTGGTTTTGTGTTTGGCTTCGTGTTTCATTTGAGGGTTTAGGTGCATTCTTAGGAATGAGCTTTTTGTGGCACTGGAGAGGCTATTTAAATCTTTTATAGGTCTTTAGAAGTGGCTAAAATGGCCTTCTGCACACCTAATGCACTTTTTGTCTTTCGAACGGAATATAGAAAATTCCCAAATTTTGGCCATGTTCATAATCTCCGGTGGTGTTCTCTAGCGTCGAATCCTTGGCCCCGAGGACATCCCAAGTCATTAGAAATTCTCTTATCTTCTCCCCGAGTAGTAGTCTTAGGGTTTCTCATGATTTGGCCATCTTTTCTTTGATCAAAATACTAATGGCTTAGTTTTCGTCTCATATGTCCGAGGAACTACGATTGCTACACGAGCAAGGAATTTACCACTTCGATCAGGAAATCCTTGACATGGCTTGAGAGCACTGCTTGCAACAAAATGGTGTGAGGGAAGAAGCACGAGAACCAGTTAGGGATCTAGTTCACTACAAGAAATCTGATCTTTACCTACCAATATATATTGGTAGGGAAAGTAATGTTTTGCCTACCAATATTTATTGGTAGATAATATTAGTAGGTAAATGCTAGTCCATTATATTATATTTCAGAACATAGCTTTACCTACTAATAATATCAGTAGGTAATGATCTTTACCTATGTATATTATGGAGGGAAATTTTTAACCATTCCCGCTCAATTTTCCCCCTATTTTTTATTTTCATTATATTATTTTATTATTATAAATGCTTATTTGGAAGCTTATGTGGAGTAAATAATATAATGTGTACACATTGTATAACATGTGGCATGCCACGTGTGTATATAGTTGGAAAAATATAAATAAAATATATTTATAATAAATTTGTATTTAAAATTAAAATAAAAACTAAAAATTCTACCTACCCACATTTTTTTATTTTCACTACTACAAAATACCCTTTACGGGACACTTTTTTAGGACACGCACATAAATGCAAGTCCTTAAAAATATTTATGGAGTTTTTAGGACACTTATTGAGAGTCTTGAAAAAATACAATTTAGGACTCACAATGAATGTCCTAAAAATATATGTGAGTCCTAAAAGAATATGGGCTAAAAAATGAGTGTTTTATTTAACAATTTTAAGGACTTGCTTTGGGAGTCCTTAATACTCTTTAAGGACTCGCTTTGCGAGTCCTAAAAACACCTGGGCTGAAAAATTAGGAATGGTGACTTTTAAAGACTTGCTTTGCGAGTCCTAAAAGAGTATTAAAGACTCTAAAAGCAAGTCCTTAAAACTGTTAAATAAAATAGCATAAAAACTTTTAAAACTAGATTTTTTTTTTGTTTCTAAATTTTTCATATTATTAACTTTTGTATTTATAATAATTTTTATATCAACACTTAAATTTATTATTCTTTAACCTATTTATAAAATTAATTATATTATCTTGAATGGTCTAAATTATATGAATATATATAGGTGGCAAAATTTTGGAGCCAAATGAAATAACTGGCGGCAATTGAAATAATAGGAGGCAATGAAATACAGATTTCCTTTTTTTATTCTCTAAAGTAACCTATCTCATTCCCTCAACCTCTTCTCTTAGCCTCACCCTCTCTCTTCTTGTCTTTTTATCTCCCTCACATCTAACCTCTCATATTTCTTTCCAAGTATTCTCTTGCAGGTGGCTGGCGTAGGAGTCTCGACGGAGATAGCGACGACGACGACGACGACGGCGACAGAGTCTCGACAGAGATAGCAACGGAGATAGCGACGGCGACGGCTGGCGTAGGAGTCTTGCACACCCTTGGACTTTATTTTGTAGTTAACATGTTCTGAAGTTTTAGATTTGTTTTCTACAATAGAAACTTAAGATTCTCTTTCTAATTTTGATACATTTTATTTTATCTTTTCTGCTTTACACGCTACAGATTGTTACAAGCCTCACCTCTTATTATTGCGTGAGTGCTAAACTAAAATTTTTGTGTGATGTTTTTAATTTGAGTAGGGAACACATGTGAGAGAGCATGCTGTTCATGTTGCAATATTTGAAACAAATGCTGGTAAAGTTTCTGGTATCCTTCTGATTTATCCTTTTGTGCTTCTATCTCCACTAAATTAAGCATGCTTGAAATTTTTAGAAATAATGAAATTTTATGTGCGGAAGTGGTGCAAGATATCATCGGATGTTGGAATTCAATCCATCATTGACTGGTCATATTACAAGCAGCGGCTTAGCTCGTCTTCCTGTTGCAATATTTGAAACTCTATAGTGAAAGTTCACTTAACTACCGTTCTAGAATTATCATTAGGTTTTATCCTATTTTGAGACAATACAATTTTATTATATTTTAAGTTTCTAGAATTCATTTCTTGTTGCCTTAGAATTTGTTATTTGCCTAATATGACCAGTCGATCCATCATTGACTGGTCATATTACAAGCAGCGGCTTAGCTCGTCAATTCAGAAAATTGTCTCTATTCCAGCTGCAATGCAAAAGGTTTCATTGCTTGTGGATGTCTATTTGCTGGAAGAAATCAATATTTTCTTTGCTTTTATCTCTATCCTATTTTTTTTATCCCAGTTTTTATGAATGTATCTTATCTGTACTTGCCCAATTATCGTTGTATTATATTTAATATGCTGAGGAACAATTACTTCTTTAGGTTGCAAATCCTGTCCCTAGAGTGGTTCATCTTGATTGGCTGCATAAGAAGGTTCGTGAGAAGGATGATAAATTTCGACAGCAAAAGCTAGCTGATGTCTTCAGTTCATTTAAGAAGGATGAATTGTTAAAAAGGAAGGATGAAACTGTAGGAATTAGTAATGTGATTGAGGAAGAGGTTGTTGGAGATCTTGAAGACTTCCAAAGAAATAAGAGTTCCGTGAAGGGACCTAGACCAGTAGTTCAATGTTATGAAGTTAATAACAAGAATAATTCAGTTGAGAATGTAGCACAAGAATGTCCACATCAAGCTGATGATAATGAAAATGAGCAGCAAGTACAAGATTCCTCCACTTCTGAGATTATTGACAGAGATGTGGACTACCAAGGATGTCTTGAAATGAAGAAGAGAAAGTGGAAAGATAGTCTGAACAAGAGGAAGAGGCAAAGGTACATGTTTGAAACCTTTAAATAAAATTCAAAATTTTTACGCTGGCTAAATGTTACTCCCAATAGAAATATCAATTTACAGGTATTTAATCTAGATAGGTTTCAAGGTACTGCTGGTGCAAAGCATATGGGTAGGTAGTAAATATTAACAACTATTTGTGCATTGATTGATGTAGAACAATAGAAACAAGAATATAGAGTAGAAGAATAGGTAGAAAAGAACAATAAAAAATGAAGGATTGTAGAGAGAGAACTTAGAGAAGAAATCTCAAAGATTTTATAACTCAATAAACTGAAAATAGCTAAGCTTATTAGGCAAATAACAAATTCTAAGGTAACAAGAAATTAATTCTAGGAACTTAAAATATAATAAAATTCTATTGTCTCAAAATAGGATAAAACCTAATGATAATTCTAGAACGGTAGTTAAGTGAACTTTCACTATAGAGTTTCAAATATTGCAACAGGAACAGCTTAATTTCAAACATGCTTAATTTAGTGGAGATAGAAGCACAAAAGGATAAATCAGAAGGATACCAGAAACTTTACCAGCATCTGTTTCAAATATTGCAACAGGTCCTTATCTAAAACCTTTGTCCACTTTCTTATTGTATCTTTGAAGTAGCAGCTGACCCCACCACTACACCATGACAGTTCCAATGTGCATCATTTGAGGTGAGCTCTCTTTTACATCAATAAAACTCTTTGGATTGAATGATTGATATTGTAGACTTGTGCTTTGAGCATTTTGCTTCGTCTGAATGCTTGATTTGAAAACTTATGTGTTGGTTTTATGTATTGTGTGTGTGTATATATATATTATTTTGCATAAAGGAATCCTCCAATAATTCATTTTTTGTCTTTTCTTTGGTCAAAATACTTTCATTTTTTCTTTCTCATTTCATTTTCAAATGTTCTTCTTTTTATATTTATTTTTTTATTGTTAAATCTTCTAATTATATTATATACCGTTGATATTTTGCTTCTTATATTTCTATCCATGATATTTGCTTTTGCTCTTAATTTGATTTTCATGGCTTTTGATATTTTTGTGATATTATGCCAAGTTATGCATTCTTAGACTTAGTTTGAGACAATATGAAATAATTTGGTTATTGCATTTTTATGACTATTTTATACAATAAAATAAATTAGAAGTTAGTCACACTGAAACAAAAGCTTAAAGTTTATGCTAACAAACTAAGAATTGGTATTATGTTTCATATTGATATTAAGAAAACGCTCGAATTTGGTTTAATTTTGTTGTAGTTATCTTAGATCAAACATATAGTTTCTTACTATTCTGTGTTTATCTTCTTTGTTCCATTTAAAGTTTGTTAGTTGGAATTTTGAGTTTAATTATTGTGAGATTTATACAAGTTTGAATATGACTTGTCAATTTATTTCAGTATTATTTATGATATATTTTGAAAAGCTTGTTATTATGTTGTTGGGAAATATCTTTGTTTGTATCTATTTGAAGAGTCTTTCTAATAATAAACAATGTGTATATAAACATGTTTTGAATCTGATTTTTAGCTTGTTGGTTGGTGTTATGAGGATAAGTGTAAGATATTTGTGTGTCTGGTCTATTTTTTAATCACTTTGGAGTATGATTTATGATCTATTTTGAAGATTTATGTGTTTTTTTAGATATTTTGCCAATGATATTTGAATAATAAGTATGATTAGTTTATGCTGGCGATTATGAGACTTGGTGTGCTCGTGTGAATATATGTTGCTAACCAAGTGTTGTAAATGCCCATAAAAATTCATATTACTTTCTTTTTTCTGAAATCCTTATGATGATTAAATTTGAGGATATTTTATTAATTAAATTTTGTAACACCCTTGGCCTCTAGCTCTCTCCATTTATTGAGCCAATTTGCCTATTCAGCCATCGCCATTGCTCAATCCAATGTTGCTTGTCATCTGTTCTGAGGCTTTGAGTTGTATTTTCCTATTTTGTTTTTGTCTAAGGTCATAGAATGGTTTGTCTTAGTTCATGATCTTGTTTGTTTAGTATGTTTTTGATATGTTCATTGATTTTATTGTGCGATTAAATTTAATTGTGGTGGCTTTAAGAGTTAATTTCAAATTTGTGGCTTTATGAGTTTTGGATTGTTGGCTTGGTGGCTTTGATGTAACTTTTATGATTTATGTTTATTAAATCCCTAATAATTTGAAGGGTTTATGATGATTGATTTTTTTGAGGCAATTTTTTTTATGCTCTGTTTGAGGTAATTTTTTATAATATGTATCTATCATTTTTTGTTGCTCTGGTTTGTTGTGTTTAGTTCTTTAGTGTTTCATATCACCATATTTTTGTATTATGATTTATTTTTAGGCAATCTGTTGTGGAAGGTGTCATTGTTACTTTGACCCCACCTCCGGCCATTGTCGGTGTCCACTTCCCAAAGTCATCATCGACATTCACAATAAGTTCAGTCAGAGAAAAGGAGGCTCTCATGCAATGATCCCAAAGTGAAGAATAAGAAGAATGTCAAGAAAAATGACATTATTGAGTTTTCAATGACCTAAAAATAATGTATAGATATTTTTTTTATGAAATGTGCTTCTTAATAAGCAATGAATATTGTATAATATATGTTTGTTTATTTTTTTATTAAAGTTAAATAATTTATTTGATTAATAATGTTAAATATTTTTCAAATTAATTACTTTTATTTATTATTTATATTAAATAAAATTTATATATAATTAAAATTACCTACATAGAAATATTATATTTACTCACAAATAAATAAGTGTAGGTAAAAATAAGTATACTACAACATGTCACATGGACCAATCATTTAGTGCCACATAACCGATAAAAATGGGATAAGTAACACAATCATTTGAATTTCTTGTAGCACGTGGATAAATTATTGTCTGACACGTGGAGCAACCACAAGATGCCAAGTGGCGGTTTTGATGTATGCCACGTAGGATGCCACGTCATCAGACACATAAACTATGGAAACCATGTAAGCAGACATGTAGGATGCCACATCATCAAACACGTAATCTGCTGACTCATCAATTGATTTATAACTTAGTGGGGTCCACTGATTTTTTTACCTACCAGTATTAATAAGTGTAGGTAAAGACTCTTTCCCCACTAACCTTTACCTACCAATCTCTACCAATTCAATATTGGTAGGTAAACTATATTACCCACCATTAGACTAGTTTTACCTACACTTACAATTGGTAGGTAAAGATCTCATTTTCTTGTTGTGGTTGTCCATGCTGATGGTCTGGCAGCAGAGAGGCAATGCTACCAGTTAAAAGGGGGTTGACTGTGGAAGAAGTGAATAAAGCCCATGTTCCTCACCCCACTTAGTAGTACGAGGCTGATGGGTTTTAAGTAGAGGAGTACTGCACCCCGCTTCAACACATCGATGACTTGGAGGCCATCATGAGGCATTATGCGATCAGGGATAGATGTCTGGTGCGCCTTTGTCAGGAATCCGAGAGGGCGCACCACAGCGTGAATGGTCTTGGCACTTGAAGCCAAGCCCACCTGATTGCTGAGGCCACCCTGCCTTTGCATCAATATTTCATGGACTTCTTGAAGTTCATAGGGATTACTCCCTTTTAGGTCTCCCACAATGCTTATCGGGTGCTCGCGAGAATGTAAGTTCTTTATAGGAAGTGGAACTAGCCCGCACGTTCCTTGGCGGAGATCCTATACTTCTATAGATTCTGCACCACCCTGAGGAAGAAGACCAACCGGGATATGTACTATGCCTAGATAAAGTACGACGCCTCATCCTTTGACTACAAGGCTCCCCATCATAATGAGAACCATTCTCAAGATTACAAGGACGCAATCTTCTTCACGAACGAGCTTCCGACTCGTAACAACCCGACCCTGATCCTTGACTTCTCTAGGGTTTGTGATTATCTTCCCAACCTTTCTCTTTTTTCTTGGTTCTTTGATCACTTCATGTTCTTTACTTAGTCACTATTGAATAGGTCCCTTCTACCCAACTCCATATTTCCAAATATTTCAGGACCATTTCCAGGAGATGAAATCCATCCTTGAGCAAGACCTGGAGCTCATCTTTTTGGTGATGGAGGAAAACCTCGTTGGGTTGAGACTTCTTAGCACGGGGTAGAAAATCAGGAATCTCAAGCTGACCAAGTATCGCCAAGCCAAGAAGTCCTGAGAGCTGGCATCCTAACACATCAATTATATTGATGGGTGTGCCTTGACAATGTTGAACCAACAACTGTAGGAGGAGTGGGTGGAGAATATCCAGGCCATAGGGACAGCTCCAAAAGCCCTAGAAGACCAGGAGCTCGAGGAGGAGCTCTAGGCGGGGACTGACGTTTCTCATCATGCCTCAGGTAAATCTCCCCTTACTCTATACCATGCCACACACGTAGGTGACAAGGTAAGTCCCGAGCATGTTTGGGCTTCTCTCGCCCTTCTCCATTGTATCAAGGTTATGCACCGACATTGGACTAAGGAAGAGTATCAAGATTACTTAGACCTGATAAACATCTATCTTCACTAAACGAGGGGACAGTAACCTCCTCGAGGCTTTATACCTATAGACTGTGTGAAATCATTCAACTCCAAATAGTTCTACGAGTATGGCACTAACCTGAGTTGTGAGATGGGAGATAAAACTAGACACGTCCAATGCCTGCACCAAGACATAACTTATGGTGGAAATCCGAGAAGCCTATAGTACTGTTTTATGTCTCCATTTTAGAATTTGTGCTAACAATTTATTTGTTCTTCCGATCACATGGGGCTAGCTGATATTGCCTGATGCCCTAAGGCTAGGAGCGCCCTCAAGCTCCTCGGCCGCTGGAGAACCATCACTTTCTCAGGAGGATTCCGACTCCCCTACACCATCCAAGAGGCATAGCGTTTCCTCTCCTCCCGCAGATATTCCCATGGAAGACTTGCCCCCAGTCTTTGAGGTTTCGCTCTCCTCCAAGGCTGGTGAAGTGCTCGAAATCTCAGACCAACAAGAGTTGGCTTCTCATCCCCAACTCCTGGTATACCCCGAGAGGTCTAAGGGGGAACTGCTGGAGCAATACCAGGCGATGCTCCAACATTTTTATGTAAGGATGGCGGAGGGTAACAAACTCATTCGTGAAACCGTGAAGGCCCTTCACCAGCTGAAGCTTCTGAGAGAGCGACCTATCGTGCCTCCGATACGTCAGGCTGAGCTGGAGACTCTTTTCTTCACTAAACTAAGGGAAATGGTCCACCTTCTCGTGGCTGAGCTCATTCATGGCTGAGCTCCACCACGTGCAAGTTGACTGCCCGTAGTTTTGTCCAGAAGGTTGACAGCAATGAGGCCTCTCTTATTGCTTCATGCTGGTATGCCATTGTCTGGGTAAGTCACCTCTTGCTGGGATCTTCCTTGACTTACCCTCCACAATTCTTGGACTAATTTTTCTTTTTATGCAGTACGCCTTGGCTTGTCGACGCTTAGGCAATACCAAGATGGAGAAGTCATATTAACTCCAGCAGACCCACGATAAGATAGCGGTTCTCAAGGAAAAGATACAAGCCCCTCCACATGAACTCACTCGCATTGAGGCCACCTTGGAATCCAAGAAAAAACATTCTCGAGAGCTCGAGGAGGGCACCCCCATGACCACTGAAGAGCTACAAAAATGAAGATGCAAAGAAGGTAATGAAGGAGGTTGCTCGGGGATTCCAGGAGATTTCCCAGCTTCAGGGGTTGCTGAAGGAAGCCAATGACAGAGTCGAGCTTGGTGAGAGAAAGGCCGTCCAACCCATGGAGATGAATAGGTCCTCTCAGCATCAGATGGACAAGCTCAAGCTGGAAGTTGAGACAATTGTCAAGGATTCCTTTTACGCGGTCTGGTTTCATAATCAGGAGATCAGCTTGGACTTCACGGGAGAACCTGAAAAGTATAAACTCCTTTTCAAGGAACGTCTACGTGCAACTCAAACTACAGAGACAACTCAAACTATGGCTTGTGAGGCTGGAGAGGCTTTGAAAGTGGACCCAATCATTGGCCTGGTGGAGGAGGTCCCGGAGGGCCACGTGGTGTGACTTTCTAATTCAGGCCTGCGTGCCATAGTTTGTTGGGGTATAGAAAATTAATGCTCGACCCCCAAGCTCTTGTTGTAAATAATTTTTCCTTTAAACATGTGTAGCTTGCACTACTTTATTGCCATGACTATACTATTATTATCGAATTGAAGCTCAGTAAGTAGGAAACATGGACTTTGTTAATTCGACTCGTCTTAAATTAACTCACGATAGTTCCAAGTTGGCGACTTAGGCCTTGTTCTCGAGTCTAAAAGACTTGAGTCTCTATCAACTTCTCTTAGTACTTAGAAAAGTTTTAGGCCGTTAGTGCTGCTCTGTAGGCTCATGGTTCTCGAAGGTAACTTTAATGTGAAGTCAAGTGACACTTGACACGGCCCTATGTCCCAGAGTTCCAACGGCTCAGGACATGGATAGCCTGCGGTACTTAGAACTTGAGGAACTTCTTGACAGTGTCTTAACGCTTATTCATTTAATGCTTGTTCTTAGGTTTGTGGTCCTAAGAGTAAGTTTGATGCGGAGTAAAGTGAGGGCACTTGACTATCCTATGCCTTCGAGTTTCAACGACTCGAGCTTTGAGGAGGTTTGTTTGCACTGTAGGGTTTTGCCTTAGTGCTTGTTGCTTAGTGTATGTAGTGTTGTCTTCCAAACTCGATGTCCTTGAAAGTAACTTTAATGTCTTCCTATGTTACTGAGTCTCAATGACTCGGGTCCCTAGTAGGTCATTCGCAATAAGCCACCTGCCCCCCGAGTACGTGGCAACCAATGGGTTAGCTTGGGCCTCTCAATTTTCCCCCCGAGCACACAACTCAGGACCTAATAATGTAGAAGTCATGACCTCATCATCCTAGGTTCAGGCAATCGAGTTCCCCACCCTTAGACTAGGCTTTTCGTGACACTCATGTTTTAGCACTCGAGGTTTAGCTCTGAGTTCCAATGACTTGGGCTTCTGTTTGCATTTTGAGATCATAGGACTAGGTTATGGCTCCCCGGGCATAATGTCCACAAGAGGTGACCAAAGTCCGTTCTCGCAGTTCTTGGGTTTTTTACTCTTAGTCGATTCTTGACTCTAAGTCTTAGTGACTCGGGCTCCCACTCGCATCTGAGATTGAGGGACTTGGTTGTTACTTCTCGGGCACGAAGTTCATGGAAAGTAACCCTAAATCCACTCTTGCGCTATTTTGGGGCTATTATTGCAAGGTTCTGAAAAGTGTTCTACTTAAGTCTTAGTCGACTTAGGCTCGTTCTCGAGTACTGAGGACTCGGGCTTTCGTTCACATCTCGAGGATTGTGATCTGGATATTACTCCTCAGGCACGCACTGTCCTCGAGAGAATATGCTAAATCTAATCTCTTGTTATTTGGATCTTGTTGGTACTGGGTATTTTTCAGGCCAGTTAGCAATGGGGTCTCATGACATTGGGGACGCTTCACTCGTCGACTAGCTTAGCTTCCCAAGTCATCAACTTCCGGATGCTATTTTCACTTACGGCTTACTGGGGACTTGGTCACCGCTCCTCGAGCCCTATTTCCACAGGAGGAAACCTATGTCCATGCCTTAGGACCGAGTATAGATGACTTAATCTTCCATTCGCATCTTAAGATCAAGAGACTTTGTCATTGCTCCTCGGGCGCAATGTCCACGGGAAGTAACCTAAGTTCATTTTCGTGTACTAAGATTCTTAGTATCCAGTCCCTACACGCTAACCCTACTCTGCTATGAACAAGATTGGTTTCTTAGGTCACAGACTCAAAATTTTTAGTTTACTAGGTTTTTCTATTCTCGGGATACTGACACTAGGATTATTCCTTTTTTGACAAGCTTAGTGTCCAAGGTCATCCTCCGTGAGGTGTGGTACTCTACGAGGCTACCCTAACTCCTTGCCCCTCAAGTGATCGGAGACTAGTCTGCGTTCACTTGTCCAGTCTAGCGAGCGGGTGCTCTACGAGTAGTACATATAGAATTTAGGAAACTAACAAATATAAGCAGAATCTCTCAAAACAAATTATCATGTTTTGTCTACAGGGTTTCAAAATATTACAAGGAGATTATAAAAATTAATAAATTTACTACTCATACCACTGGTAATATTGGCATAGATGCTTGGCATTCCAGGTGTGGGATATTAATTCCCCACTCATTCAGGCTAATTTGTATGTCCTCTGACATACAACGCTGTCGACTTTGTATGGACCCTCCCACTTGCGTCCCTGCACTCCCGCACTGGGGTCTCAAGTGGCTAAGAAGACTCTTTGCAACACCATATCTCCAACCCTAAACTTTCTATCCTTCACTGTAGAGTAAAAGTACCTTGCCACTTTCTGTTGGTAGGACGCTACTTGAAGCTGAGAAGCTTCACAGAGCTCCTCCACAAGGTCTACAGACTCTCAGAGTAAAGTGTGGTTTGTTGTTGGATCATACATATCCCATTGGTGCGTGAAGATTGCTGCCTCAACTTAGAGCATGGCCTCATGCCCAGAGGCCAAAGAGAATGGAGAGTGGCCAGTGGAGGTCTTGGCAGTGTGCAGTAACTCCAGAATGACCTAGACAGCCCCTCGGGCCAGTGCCTTTTGCCTGTTCAAGCCTTTTCTTCAAGGTGGCTTTGAGCGTCTTGTTGACTGCTTCCACCTGAAAATTTTCCTATGGGTGGGCCATAAAGGAAAAGCTCTTCACAACCCCGTGTCGCTGACAGAAGTCTGAGAACACGTGGCTATCAAACTGCAAGCCGTTGTCAGAGACTATTTTTCTCGAAAGCCCGTAGTGGCAAACGATGTTCTTGATGACAAAATCCAGTGCCTTCTTAGAAGTGATTGTAGTGACTAGCTCGGCCTCAACCCACTTCGTGAAGTAGTCGACTGCCACTATTGTATACTTAAGCCCTCCTTTACCCGTGGGCAATGACCCGATAAGGTTAATCTCCTAGACAGCAAAAGGCCAAGGGCTGGTCATCAGGGTGAGATCATTTTGAGGAGCTTGAGGTATATTGGTGAAGCGTTGGCACTTGTCACACTTCTTGATATATTCCATCACATCTCCATTCATGGTGGGCCAAAATTATCCTTGTCTCAAGATCTTCTTAGTGAGGCTCTACTCCGCGGCGTGGCCCCAACAAAATCCCTCATGTTCTTGTCAGAGTATTAGATTGGCATCTTGCCTGAGCACACATTGGAGCAAAGGCAATGAAAATCCTCACCTGTACAGCCTGCTATTCATGAAAACATACCATGGCGCCTGGTGAAGCTGCTTTCTTATCTAGTGGTAATTCCCTGGAGACAAGACATTTCATATGGGCTCCATCCAACCTTCTTGGGGTTGGATTGCATCCACTTCCTATGGGGATGAGAAGCTTGAAGAAGCTAAGTGGTCAATGGGGATTACATTGATTCGTTCATCTTCCTTGGTGGTTGCAAGCTTGGCCAAGGCATCAACGTTAGAGTTCTGTTCCCGCGATACTTGTTGAATAATGAATTTTTTGAAGTTGTGTAGCATTTCTTTGGTCTTTGCCAAGTAAGCGTCCATTCTTGTCCCTCTAGCATTGTATTCCCCGATTACCTGATTAACTACAAGTTGCGAGTCCCTGTAATGAGCTCCTCATACTCTGCTTTGTTGTAAGATCGTTGTGAACCCTATGCCCCTCCGGGGACACCAAAATGAGGCCTACCCTAGCAAAATTTTCATTTGATAATCCATCTATATATAGCTTTCATGTGGGCCCCACCTCTGGGCGTTCACAAGTCTCTCGTGGTTTCTCATGCACTTGGTGATAAATCTGCCAATGCTTGTCCCTTTATGCCAGTCCTTGGATGATAAGTGGTGTCATATTGACTAAGTTTGATAGACCACTAAAGGAGTCTCGCAGATAACTCTGGCTTTTGGAGGACCTGGTGTAAGGGATGGTTCATGAAGACCTTGATGGCATGCACCTGAAAATAGAGCCTTAACTTCCAAGAAGCTACCATTAGGTAAAAGTTTAGCTTCTCCATGAGTCGGTACCTGGACTCCACTTCGAGGAGTCTCTTGCTTACATAGTATACAGGATGTTGGATGCGGCCTTCCTCGTGTACTAAGGCGGTAGCGATGGCACTCTCTGAGACAGCCATGTAAAGGAGGAGGGGCTTTTCATCTACGGGTTTCAACAAGATAGGTGGGTTTGCCATGTGCGCCTTCAGCTGTTGGAATTCATATTTGCATTCCTCCGTCGATTCAAACCTCTAACACCCTCAGATTATGTTGAAGAATGGGATGCACTTGTCAGTTGCCTTGGATGCAAAGCGACCCAGGGCAGCGATCCTCCTGGTGAGATTTTGAACATCCTTATGCACTTGTCAGTGCTCGGGGTTTGCCTCTATCCATTGAGAACTAACAATAAAGCCTAGGAACTTATCAAAGGCAACTCCAAAAGTGCACTTCTGGGGAATTAGTTTTATCCCAAACCTACAAAGTACTAAAAACACTTCTGTCAGGTCCTTTACGTAGCTGGGGGTTGTTGTAGACTTGACTAGCATGTCATCTACATAAATCTCCATGTTCCATCCTAGTTGTTCCTTAAACATACGGTTCACGAGCCTTTGGTAGGTGGCACTAGCATTCTTCAGCCCGAAGGGCATCACTTTATAGCAGTAAACTCCTTTATCAGTTCGGAAGCTAGTGTGTTCTTGATCTATGACATGCATGGAAATCTGATTATTTCCCGAGTACATGTCCATGAAGGACAATAGCTCGAACCCAAAGGTGGCATCGACAATCTGGTCTATCGTTGGTAGTGAAAAACAATCTTTATGGCATGCCTTGTTAAGGTTGGAGAAGTCTATGTAAGTCCTCCAGGTGCCATTTGGCTTGGGCAAGAGGACCTGATTGGATACCCACTTGGGATATTGGGTGCTCTGAATGAATCTGTTTCCAAGTAGCTTGTTCACCTTTGCCTTTAAAGCCTCTGCCATGGTGTGGTCAAAAAATTTCAGCTTCTACTAGATCAAAGCGACGTTCGGATCGATATTCAAGGCATGAAAAATTATAGTCGGGTCAATGTCAGTCATGTAGGAGTGAGACCATGCGAACACATTCTAATTTTCTCAGAGAAATCCCACCAATCCTTCATGGACTTCTGCCTGTAGACTTTTCCCGACCTTTGTCTTCCGTTCAGGGATGGAAGCATCGAGGGCCACTTCCTCAACCTCCTCTGTGGGATCAATAGCCCTCTCTTCTTGAACCCGCGGGTCCAACTCGTTGGTTTTATCATCCCAAACAGCTTGCACCTCCGCCTCCTCAGGAAGAGGCTGTTCGGGGGCCAACACCTCAACAACCATTATTTTTTGTCTGAGGGACACATTGTAGCATTTCTTGGCCTCTTTTTGGTCTCCTCGAACTGTGCCAATTTTGACTCCATAGGGAACTCCATGCGCAGACGCCGAATGGAGGTGGCTGCTCTAAAATTTACTAAGGTCGGACGCCCTAAGATGGTGTTATATGCTAAAGAGCAATCATCTACCACGAATGTGCAATACTTAAAGGCCTGGCAAGGCACTTCTCCAAGTGTCACAGGCAACTTGATCGATTCCATTTGTATGAAACCTTCCCCTAAGAACCCTTATAGAGTTGAGGTGCACGGGGACAGGTCGCTAGTGGTCAGCCAGATCCAATCGTAGGCTGACTTGAATAGGATGTTCACTAAACTCCCATTGTCAACCAGGATTCGAGCCACCATCTTATTGGAAACCTGGCTTTTGATCACCAAAGGATCCTGGTGTGGAAAGTACACTCTCCGAGCATCATTCTCGGGGAATGTAATGACTTTGTCAGTCATCCTTGGCATCTGGGCTAGCAATTGAACTAATGCCAACACTTTGTCGTCATGGTTTAAGGCCCGCGCATACCTACTCTGTGAGCCTCGGGAGGTGCCCCCCAAGTGGCATCATTCGGAGATGATCCCCACTCGCCCATTCACTGGGAGAGTTCCATGGACCATCTGCTGTTGCAGAGAAGCAGGGACAGTACCTGGAACCTAGGGAGTTGCGAGTGATGGCATTCCTGCGGTCGAGGCATGTGCCCGGCATGCTCCATCCCAAGCATACTGGTGGAGATCTCCTAACTTGATGAGGTATTCAATCTGATCCTTGAGTTGGCAGCACTCATTGGTGTGGTGCCCTACATCGTTATGAAAATTGCAAAATTTACTTGGATCTCGCCTTTCTAATGGGTTGTGGCTTTTGGTAATGGATGTGCTGTTCCATGGCCACATAAATGTTTCCCCGAGAATCTTCTAAGTCAATGTACTCGGAGTACTACGAGAAATATTTCCCCTCAAGGCCAGCACCCTATCTTGCCTGTGTTGTCCTATTTCCTTTGGGATTTCTGCCCTTGCCTTTGCCCCCTCGTCTACTGATGCTGAGGGTCCAATTGGGTGTGGCTGATTGGGATGGAGCAGCAACTCCAGCAATGAATGCAAGCTGACAAGCACTGTGTCTAGTGAGTGTTGCTCCATATCCCGTAGGAGGGACATTGAAACCAGCAGGTGACACGACACTAAAGCCAACTGTCGAGACTATTGGATTGAACTAGGCACCTGCCACACTCGGTTAGAAAGGAGTGTATGGCGGATACTGGGTCCACCGAATGCTTTGATATGGGCATCTTCCTAGTTATAATACTCGTGTGCTCAACGTATGACATCTCTTTACTGTAGGTCATCCCATAACAGGGACCCTGCGCGGATGCCAGCTTACAAGGCCATCAGCTGCTGGTCATCATCGACCCTCTTTGTCCTTGCAGCTTCCTCCTTGAAGAGCTTGATGTAAGATTTGAGGATCTTGAAGGGTCCCTTCTTCATGTTGACCAAAGCGTTGACCTCAAAGCTTACCTTCTAAGCAGCTACAAATTGTCTTCAGAACGAAGAGGAAAGCTGGTGCCATGAATGAATGGATCCCAGCTTGTGTGTAATTCCCTGAATAGCCAAGACTGTTATACTGTGTGTTTTAATATTGTTAGACTCTCTAAATGAGCCACTTGTACATAAACGTGATTAATGGTTTAGGGTTAAATATTTTGGTAAAAAGGACTAACCATTTCATTAAAATGTTCACGTTTGTACATGGGATCCCAAAATAAACATTTAAAAGGTTAATTACAATTCAAAAATTACAACAAGCTGAACTAAGCAGGAAAATAGGGTTTGACCCTAGCTCCTCTGAGAAACGTCAGTCGTGGTGGTTGAGCATCCGCATATGTACACTTTTCCACAGAAGCTAACAAACTCATGGTTGGTCTAGCTTCCCTTTCCCCTTACCTGTACCACAAAGCACCCGTCAGCCGATGCTCAGCAAGAAAACTTAAACATGCTCATAAACAGTTAACAACATATTATAGAATCATAATTAGCATCCCTAGCAGTAATAACTCTACTCATGCATGCATTTTATTCAAATAAGAGACTATAGTGTTACACCGGGGCCCATTGCCCTAAATATGTGACTATAAAGTCACAGCGGGGCTCATTTCCATAGGGTATGGGACTATAGAGCCACCCTATGGCCCATTGCCCTATCCTATGTATAACCAACCTTAGAGCTGACCCATCGTTCTTGGCGCATTAATTTTCCAACAGCCATAGGGTCGGCCAAGGGTATATCTCATCCATGATTTGGACTAACCACATTGGCCTGCACTCCACGCGCTATTGCCGCCCCTAAATATTAAGTCAATGCTTTCGACCAGCGGTTGGCACGCTACTGCCGCCCTTGACTTGTAAGTCAATGCTTTTAATCAGATAATTCAACAAGCATACATCATTTAACAATTATCAAGATACAGAGCATTCAAGCATGCTTAATCAAACAATCACAGGCATAATCATATTCATGCTCATTTACAGGGGCCTGAGCCCTGACCATATCCATATTTAACCACTAGGCGAAGCCCTAATCGCACATATCATGTATTGGGTGCAATTTTCTAACCTCTGGTCCAAGCACAAGTTAATTAACAATGACCCCCGAGCATAATCCCATCTTGAGCCCAACGATACCCTTGTCACAACCATAATAAATGATATCCATAAATATCAAGTAAATAAAAACTTCTGAACTGAGCCCTAGTCTTCGGGACCTCGAATTCTACTTAACCGGGTAGTGGAATAATTCCCGAGCCCTTAGGTTTGAGTTTCCTAGATCGTCTCATGCTGAATAACTCAAATATATCCACATAGCAGTGTGGTCTTAACCAATATGCACATATATATTCAAATATGCGTCAACGGGCAAAAATTACAAAAAATGCTATTCTAATAAGAAACGGGCCCACATGCATGGTTAATACACCTAAACATGAAAATACAGTCATATCATAATAT
The DNA here is from genome assembly GCF_963169125.1 of Humulus lupulus. Taxonomy (NCBI): domain Eukaryota; kingdom Viridiplantae; phylum Streptophyta; class Magnoliopsida; order Rosales; family Cannabaceae; genus Humulus; species Humulus lupulus. The sequence continues at coordinate 151,478,640 of NC_084801.1, forward strand.
AACTCACATAATTCATATAATCACATGATAATTCAATTATAGATTTCCTAGCTCCCTAATCAGGGCACTAAGACTGATTAGGGAAATTGAAACATTACAATTACCCTCTCCTTACAAGAATTTCATCCTAATTCCCAGGTCGCCTCCACGACCTTACTGTTCCTCCATATTACCTTAACCAAAGGTATGGCTTTGTTCATTAGGACCTTGTCCTTTCTATCTAGTAACTGGAATGGATGTTCTTCATATGAGAGATCTGCCTACAGTTCCATATCACTATAACTCAATACATGAGTCACATTTGATTCATACTTTCGAAGTGTCAAAATATGAAACAGATTGCGTACGACCAACAATGTTGGAGGAAAGGCCAAACTATAGGCAACCTGACCAATCATCTCTAGAATCTCAAATGGTCCTATAAACCTAGGGCTCAACTTGCCCTTTTTTCCAAATCTCTTTACCCCTTTCCATGGTGAAACCCTAAGGAAGACATAATCTCCTACTCGGAACTCGATGTTCCTTCTCTTCATATCTGAATATCTTTTGTGTCTACTTTAAGATGCGAGCATCCGAGCTCTGATCTTCTCAATAGCCTCATTGGTCCTCTAAACTGCCTCAGGACCCAGGTATTTCCTTTCCCCCATCTTATCCCAGTGAATGGGCGATCTACATTTCCTACGATACGGCGTCTCATAAAGAGCCACTCCAATGGTCGACCGATAGCTGTTATTGTAGGAAAACTCTATCAGAGGAAAATACTTACTCTAGTACCCTTCAATGTCTAACACACATGGTTGAAACATGTCCTCTAATATATGTATCGTCCTCTTAGATTGTCCATATGTTCAAGGATGATAAGCAGTACTATACTTCAGTTGTGTACCCATAGCCTTCTACAAACTTCCCCAAAACATGGAAGTAAATGTACGATCCTCATCTGATACAATCAACTTCAAAGCCCCATGAAGGCGCACTTTCCCTCTCATATAGAGATATGCATACTGGTCAAATGTATAAGTCATCCTCACAAGTAAGAAGTGAGCTGATTTGGTGTATCAATCCATGATAACCCACACTAAATCATGCTGACCCACTGTCCTGGGTAACCTAGCCACAAAATCCATTGTGATATCCTCCCATTTCCACCCTGGAATATCCAAAGGCTGTAATAGCCATGTTGGTCACTAATGCTCAGCCTTGACCTGTTGACATGTCAGACACTGAGCCACATACTTGGTTACATCCCTCTTCATCACAAATCCTGATACATCTTTGTGGTGCCTGAATGCAAAGAGTAAGGGGTGGTACGAGACTCATCCAGATTCTCCCTTTCAATAACAACATCTATCGGAATACAAATATGACCCTTATACCTTAGTATGCCCATATCTTATACTAAACAGTCCCTAGCCACTCTAGCTATGATGTCCCATCTAATCCTCATCATCTGTGGATCACTCAACTGACTTTCCTTTATCCTCTCCAAAAGAGTAGAGTGAAGTGCGATGTTGGCTAAGTGGCCCACCACTAACTCTATTTGTGCTCTAGTCATATCCTCAACCAATTCCTTGGATATCTGCCTCGAACTATATAATTGTCTCGAACCTTTATGGCTTAAGGCATCTGCCACCACTTTTGCTTTTCCTGGGTGATATAGGATTTCATAGTCATAATCCTTCATCAACTCTACCCAACGCCTCTGTCTCATGTTCAAATCATTATGCGTGAAGAAATACACAGGCTCTTGTGGTTAGTGTATATCTCACTTTTCTCCCCATAAAGGTAATGCCTCCATACATTTACTGCAAAATCCACTGCTGCTAACTCTAGATCATGAGTAGGTTATCTCTGTTCGTATTCCTTCAACTAAAGTGATGCATAGGCAATCACATTCCTTGCCTCCATAAGATCATAACCGAACCCTGTCTCAGGTCATCACAGTACACTACAAACTTCTCCTGATCTGTTGGAAGACTCAATACTGGAGCTGTAATCAATCGATGCTTCAACTACTGGTAGTTGTTCTCACACCTATCTGACCATGCAAACTTCCGTCAATGGGTAGTAATCCTTGAAAACTCTTCCACAAAATGTTTGTAATAACCTACCAATCCAAGGAAACTTTTTATCTCTAAGATGTTCCTTGGCCTTGGCCAATCTCTGACTGCCTCAATCTTAGTTGGGTCCACCTTGATCCCATCTTTACTGATAATGTGACCAAGGAAAGTTACATGTGCTAACCAAAACTCAGACATCTTGAACTTCGCATATAATCGGTGCCCTCTCAGTCTCTGTAGCACCAGATTGAGATGTTACATAAACTCTTCCTCTGACAGAGAATAAACTAGAATATTGTCAATGAAGATGTTCACCAACCGATCCAGATAATCTTTGAACACTATGTTCATCAGATCCATAAAAGTTGCTGGGGCATTAGTCAAACCAAAAGACATGACTAGAAACTCATAATACTTGTATCTAGTGCGAAAAGCATTCTTCAGTATATCCTCCTCCTTGATCATCAACTGGTGATAACCAGATCGAAGATCTATCTTTGAGAATACTATTTTACGCAGCAACTTATCAAACAGGTCATCTATCCTTGGCAAAGGATACTTATTCTTAATGGTTAACTTGTTCAGTTCCATGTAATCAATACACATCCTCAGAGAACCGTCCTTTTTCTTTACAAATAGGATCGGCACACCCCATGGAGAGAAACTGGTTCTTATAAAACTAAGTCTAACAACTCCTGTAACTGTACCTTCAGTTCTTTCAATTCTGTTGGGGCCATTTGGTACGGTGCTCCAGATACTGGCTTTGTCCCTAGTGCAAGTTCAATAACAAACTCTATCTCTGTGTGTGGCAGAAACCTTGGTAAATCCTCTGGAAACACAACCAGAAAGTCATACACTATTCTAGTCTTTTTTGGTCATACTGGCACAACCTGAGTGGTATCCACCACACTGGCTAGGAATCCTATTCATCCGCCTTGTAATAGGTCTCTACCCCTCAACCCTAATATCATTGGTACACAGGGTCCATGCACAGTGCCAACAAATACAAAGGGATCTTCACCCTCAGGCTCATAGGTCACCACCTTCTTCTTGCATTCTATGATTTCCCCATATTTAACTAACCAATCCATACGCAGAATCATGTCGAAGTTTTTCATGAAAAACTCTATCAAGTCCACTGACAACTCTCTACCATCCACTGTCACTTGAAGTGATCTCACCCATCTTCTGGAAAATACTAACTTCCCAGTGGGCAGCAATGTTCCAAACCCCACAGTATAATAATCACATGGCTACACAATCTATCAATTATCCTACTAGAAAAAGAAGAGTGTGTAGAACCAGAATCAATCAAATCAGTATAAGAGGTTCTAGTAGTAAAAAGCTAACCTATCGCTACTGAGGGACTAGCCTCAGCCTCTGCCTGCGTCCATGTAAACACTCGAGGTGGAGTCGAGCTGTCCACCTTCCTTGGTTCTTCCTTTCTTGCTCTCGGACAATCTTTCTTCAAATGTCCCATTATCCGGCACTAAAAGCATGCCCTTACCCGACACTCTCTCGCATTGCACCTCTTACATATAGCACACTCTAGGTAGGTCCACCAGACCTCATATCCGCCCTAGCGGCCTATATGTATACCCCTTGGCCTCCTGTCGGGGCTTCAAGCTGAAAAGGTATCTGGAGCCTTTCATTTCTGGTCACTAGGGCCTCAGTCCCTACAAGAACTCATAAATGGAGGTCCCATACTCCTAGAAGAGATCATCCAACATAGAGCATCAACCAAGACCGAGATCTACTCCGTGGAGAGCTAGAAAGTCTAAAAAATATCATGCTAAGAATGGCCAGATGGCAAGCCCACGACTTAGACTCAAAAGATGAAGAAGTGGAGCCATGCGCTCCCCACATTGTGGAAGCCGCCTTGCCGCAGGGTTTCATGATTTCGGCCATCCTGCCCTATGATGGTGGCTGGGATCCCACCAAACACCTTCCCAAGTTCAACAGATTGTCGCGGTCCACCGTGTCCCCGGCGACGCTAAGTGTCACGTGTTCCAATCAGTCTAACGAGACCAGCAGACGAATGGTTCAAGAAGCATCGGCCTGGATCCATTCATTCATGGCATCAGCTTTCATCTGCCTTCCAAAGGCAATTTATTGGAGCTCAAAAGTTGAGCTTTGAGGTCAATGTTTTGGCCAACATTAAATAAGGGCCCTTTGAGACCCTTAAAGCATACATCAAACGCTTCAAGGAGGGGGCGACAAGAACCAAGAGGGTTGATGAGGCCAGCAGTTGATGGCCTTAGAGGCTGCTATCTACGCAGGGTCCCCACTTTGGGATGGCCTCCAGCAGAGAGGATGTTGACGACTCGACAACTTCATTCGTTGAGCACAAGAGTATATCAGCTGGGAGGATGCCCAAATTAGGGCGCTCGGAGTACCCATCATTTTCCTTGCTTCAACCACCCCTGGCCCTATGTCTTTTGGAATTCATTATTCCTCATACGCTCCCATGCAACAAGGGTTGGGGGGAGTCCAGCCTAGCTAAAGTGTTCCGCCTTTCGGTTTCTAGATTCAACATGGCTCCGAAAAGATACAGAGCGATGCCCACTGTATACAGTGCTTTTTAGCCTACATTCAGTGTTGCAGCTGCTGCACCATCCCAGTGTGTTGAATCTAGTCGAGCCCCCAGCAGCAGTAAACGTGGGGGAAGGGTAAGGGCTGGAAACCCAAGGGAAATGGAACACCACAGGCTAAGCAGGGAGCTTGCTTTGGCGAGTGGTGTGTCTCGCAATACTTTGAGTATACCGACTTTGTAGACTCCCGAAAAAATATCTCCATAGTCACGACAGACCATGTTCACTATAGGAAGCCGCAGCCCATCCGGAGAGACAGGGAAGGCGGGACCCTGGAAATTTTTTTCGTTTCCATAACAACATAGGGCTTCACACCAATGAGTGTCGCCACCTCAAGGATGAGATGGAGAGCCTAATCAAGTTGGCACATCTCCACCAATATGCTAAGGATGGAGAGTGTCAGGCACAACCCCCCGCGACATGACCTCTCATGCCACCTGTTGTTCCGCAGGTTCCAGTAGTTGCCCCTGCGGTCCCATAACATAAGGTGGCACAAGGACCTCCTCTAGTGAAAGGGCGAGTAGGAACAATCTCAAGAGAGCCCCACTTGGGTCGTGCCTCCCGAAGCTCGCAGAACAGGTATGCGGGAGCTTTGAATCACGATGATCAAGTGATGTCTTCAGCTCAGTTGCCTCCAATGATGATGCTCTGAGAGTGCATTTCCCACACCACAACTCATTGGTAATTGAGAGCCAAATCTCCAACAAAATGGTCGCATGAATTCTGGTAGACAACGGGAGTTTGGTGAACATCCTATTTAAGTCAACCTTCAATAAAATATGGTTGACCATGGAAAACTTGTCCTAATGCGCTTCGACTCTCTACAGATTCTCAGAAGAGGCCTTCATCTTGATGGGACAGATAATTCTCGATGTAGCGCTTGGAGAGGTACTCGCCAAGCTTTCAAATACTGCACCTTTATGGTGGTAGACTGTTCCTCGGCGTATAACGCCATCTTGGGACTGCACTGGTGGAGTTTGGAGGTGTCACTTCCATCTGCCACTTGTGCATGAAGTTCCCCACAAAGGAAAGAATAGGTACGGTTTGTAGAGATTAGAAAGAGGCAACACTGTGTTACAATGTCTCCCTCAAAACTCTCCTGATGGTGGTGAAGGAAGAAGGCCCCAAGAAGCTCAAGGCATCAGAAGTACAAGCAGTCCAGGAGACACGGGCCGATGAATTAGACCCAAGGGTGCAAGAGGAGATGTCCATTGAACCAATAAAGGGGTGGAGGAGGAAATTCTTGATACCTCCACCCCCGATAGAAAAATAAAAGTTGGGGAAGCTTTAAAACGGAAGTCCGAGAGGCATTGGAGGGTTTCCTCCAAGAAAATCAAGACGTGTTTGCATGGTCACATTCCGACATGACCGGTATTGATCTGAACATCATATGCCATGCCTTCAATGTCGATCCTAACTTTGCTCATATCCAACAGAAGCAACAGACGTTTATTCAAACTCGAAAAGAGGCTTTCAAGGCCGAAGTAGACAAGATCCCCTCCAATAGATTTATTCGAGAAGCCCAATACCCCAGGTGGCTATCCAATCCTGTTCTCGTGCCAAAGCCAAACGACACCTAGAGAACCTACATAAATTTCTCGAACCTTAACAAGGCTTCTCTAAATGACTGTTTTCTTCTCCCCAAGATAGATAATATGGTCGTTGCCACCTCTGGCTATGAGTTGTTGTCATTCATGGATGCATACTTGAGATATAATCAATTTTAATGCATGTCGCGAATTAGAGGCATACTAGATTTTAAACCGATAAGGGTGTCTACTATTACATTGTGATGCCATTCGTAGTAAAGAATGTCGGTGCCACCTACCAGAGGCTGGTTAATAAGATGTTCAAGAACCTGTTGGGGCGAAACATGGAGGTTTATGTGGATGACATGCTGGTTAAATCTAGGACATCCCTCGACCATGCGGTCGACTTGGCGGAGGTTTTCACAGTGCTCCGCCTGTTGGAAATGAAATTAAACCCCCAAAAGGGCACATTTATGGTTGCCTTTGGTAAGTTGCTAGGCTTCATTTTCAGTGCTAGGGGAATTGAGGCAAACCCCGAGAACATCAAGGCCCTAATCAAGATGCCACCTCCTCGAAAGCGTAAAGACGTATAGAGCCTGATAGGGAGGATCACAGCTTTGAGACATTTTTTCTCCAAGGCGACGGACAAGTGCATCTCTTTCTTTAATGTCCTCCGAGGAAGTTAGAGATTTGAATGGTAGGAAGAGTGCACACATAGTAAATCCTCTGATTCTATCCAAACCAGTAGACAAAGAGCCTCTCTTGCTTTATATGGCCATCTCGGAGAATGCCATCAGTGTTACATTGGTACGAGAGGAAGGTTGTGTTCAGCACCCCGTCTATTACGTTAGCAAAAGACTCGATGCAGAATCTAGGTTCCTGGTGATGGAGAAATTAACTTTTTTCCTAATGAGGCCCTACTTCCCGGCGCATCCGATTAAGATCCTCACAAACCATCCCCTTAGACAAGTCCTTCAAAAACCAGAGTCATCGGGAAGACTCTTGAAGTGGTCGGTGGAGTTTAGTCAGTTTGACATCACCTACAATCCTAGGACTGCCATGAAATGTTAGGCACTCACTAATTTCATCACCGAGTACAATGGGAATCAAGAGAAGATTGGTGTTACCCCAGCGGTAGGACTAGCCTAGAAGCTATTTGTGGACGGATCTTCAAACGAAAATGGTGTCAGGGCTGCACTTATTTTGGTTTCCCCCGAGGGGCATAAAGTGAATAGTACCCTCCACTTTGGGTTCAATGCCTCTAATAATGAAGTGGACTACAAAGCCTTAATCGCTGGGCTCCGCATGGCACTGGAGCTCAAGGCCGATGGCCTCAAGATTTTTAGTGATTCCCAACTCATTATGAACCAGGTACTCAGAGAGTACCAAGCCCAGGGGACAAAGATGGCAGCATATCTGGCCAAGGCTCAAGAAATGCTACATATCTTCATAATATTCACTATTCAGCAGCTGCTGCAAGAGCACAATTCCAATCCTAACGCCTTGGCTAAGTTGGCCACAACCTAAGACGTTGAGTTGATTAATGTGATCCCCATTGAATTCTTGGAGTCTCTAATCTCAGCTCCAGATGAGGTGGAGTCTATACAACCACAAGATGGGTGGATGGAGTCAATAGTAATATATCTCGTTTCTGGGGAATTGCCCTAAGATAAAATGGCAACTCGAAAGTTGCTTTATCAATTACCCATGGACATAATCATGCACAATAGGCTTTATCAAGTACCCATGTACATAATCATGTGTGTCCAAGCAAGAAGGTAGTGTGATACTCTGAGAAGTGCACGAGGGTTTTTGTGGAGATCACGCCGAGGGTAGAGCCTTTCCAAAAGGATCTTAAGGCGAGGATACTTTTGGCCTACGATGAATGGAGATGCGATAGATTATGTTAAGAAATGCAACAAGTGCCAGCACTTCGGCAACATCCCCCGAGTGCCTCCAAATGAACTTACACAAATTACCAGCCAATGGCTTTTTGCTGTCTTGGGTATCGACCTTATCGAGTCCCTGCTTATAGAGAAGGGAGGAGTAAAATAGGCCATAGTGTTCGTCGACTACTTCATGAAGTGGATCGAGGTCATGCCACTCGTTGTGATCACCTCAAAAAAGGTTTTGGAATTTGTCATTAAGAACATAGTTTGCCAGTATGGGCTCCCGAGGAAGATAGTCTCCGACAATGGATTGTAGTTTGACACTGAAGTGTTCACAAACTTTTGTAAATAGCATGGAGTAATCAAAAGCTTCTCCTATGAGGCCCATCTACAGGAAAACAACCAAGTGGAATCAATTAACAAGACACTCAAGTCCACTTTGAAGAAAATTTTGGAGTAAGCAAAATAGGCTTGGCCCAAGGAGCTGTCTAGGGCAAAGTGGAGCTACCGAACCACTCCCAGGACCTCCATATGCCATTCGCCCTTCTTGTTGGCCTACGGGTATGAGGCTATGCTCCCATTTGAGGTAGCAATCTTCACACACCGACAGGATACATATGACCCGACCACGAACCATGCTTTACTACGGGAATCCCTTGACTTCGCGGAGGAGTTACATGAAGCTTCTCAGCTTCGAGTAGCGTCCTACCAGCAGAAGGTAGCTAGGTATTTCAACTCTAAGGTGAAAGATAGAAAGTTTGGGGTGAAAGACTTGGTGATGCGAAGAGTTTTCCTAGCCACCCGAGACTTCGGTGCAGGAATGGTGGGACCTCACTGGGAAGGCTTATACCATGTCGAGAGTGTTGTGTGCCCAAGAGCATACAAGTTAGCCCGACTAAGTGCGGAGCTGATTCCTCAGGCCTAGAATTTCAAGCATCTTCATCGTTATTACCAGTGATATGAGCAACAAACATTAGTTATTTCTGTAATACTCTGTGTAGCCTTTAGGCACATTTAATGGAAACCGTGTATGTAAAACATGGTAAGAAATTTATGGTGTTCTTATATTTTTTGGTTTCCTTTATTTTGTTAATGCTATGCAAGAGAACCTGCTCGCCTTGACAAGGGAACGTCCTAGGAAACTAAGCTTGTCAAGTGGAATAAGCCTAGTGTCACCACTTCGAGAATAGAAAATCCTAGGAAGCTAATTGAGTAGCCTAGAAGACTAAGCTTGTTCCAGGTAGAATAGGGCCTAGCACATAGGAGCTAGATAATCTTAGTAGCGCAGGAATAGACTTTTATCACCTCCTGTGGACACTGAGCCCAAGGAGCTCTGACCAAGTCTCTTGATCTCAATATGCGAATGGAAGGCTCAGTACCCCATACTTGGTCCCGGGCAGACTTGGGACACATTCCGTGGACATTTCACCTGAGGAACTTGGACCAAGGTTCAGGAAATCCATGACATGGGGAGCTTGGCTAGTTGATGAACGAAGCACCCCTTATGTCTCCTAATCCCATAGGAAACCTGGAGAAAACCCAGCGTAAAAGTCTAGTAGCACAAACTTAAAGATTCAAGTTACCTCCCGAAGACAGCGCGCACCCGAGGAGTAATAACCAAATCCTAATCTTCGAGATATGGACGGATGCCCGTGCCAGTTTTGCTTGGGCAACTCATTAGCATCACCTACTGAGCACATCGAATGTAACGCCCCACGTCACTATGGCTGCTTCTTGGAATGACGACTGGCCGTACAAACCAACACGAGACTTTCAGCGTGCTTTGTCCTCACTCACACGCTTCCTGAGAAAACTTCCCGGGAGGTCTCCCATCTTGAGATTACTCCAGGTCAACCACGCTTATGTAGAGTCCAAGAACTTTTCTTAGCTAGTTAGATAGTAGTACCAATAGTAATAGTTGTAGTATCTTTATGACTGTGGATTTTGGTTCAGACCGGGATTTAGTTGGACACTCATAGTAACACTTGTAGATTTTATAAGTTTAACCTATAGTTTAAGAATATTAATTATAACCTAAGGTTTAATTAATATGACTGATTATGAAGGTGATATTTATTATAATATAAGGTTTAGATAAACCCAATAAGGAATGACACTTGTCATGTGTATGTTTAATGAATAATTAAGTATTTTGAGGAATAAATTTAATAAGAGTAATATTTGAATATCCTATGGTCTACCAGCAGCTTTGAAATCGTTAGAGGACTTAGTCAAGGAAATTTTCTCAATTCAAATTAGGCTGAAAAAGTGCAATCACTACAAGAAAAAATGCTTTTAATAACACCAAAAATGTGTTATCAAAACATACCATAACACTTTTTGATGTGTTAAGACCGACTATGTTATCGTAGGTCAAGGTACTTTACATAACACTTTATCATTGTTATACAGATGTGTTATTATACTGTCAACGATAACACACTTTCTGTGTTATTTTAATAAATAGATAAGTGTTTAATTATATTATTTATAGTCGATTATATAACACATTTCAATACTTATAAATTTTTGTTATACTACACTTTAGTATAACACATTATTTGTGTTATATAATGAAGTTTGCATAACAAATTTCTTTACATAAAAAGTGTTATTGTAATAGATATTATAACACAATGTTTGTATTATTTTAATATTTAGATAAGTTTAAATTCTCATTATGTATTCATTTATATAACACTAATTTATTCTATTAATATATTAATTTTTTTATATAATTAAAATTAACTTTCTAATATATACTAGCATCATCAAATGAACTTGATTTTCAAATAAAAAAAAGTAAAAACATTCAACATTGTATTAACAATCAAAAAATTTAGTTTAAAACATTCAACATTGTATTAACAATCCACAAATTAGTTTAAAACATTCAACACTGTTTTCAACAACAAAATGTTCTTTTAAGTATTCAAGTAGTCTTAAATATTCAACATATTGAAAAATTACTACTTTCAGCACAAAATATTCTACAACTGCCCAACACAAAGCCTTCAAAATTAAGAATCCTTTTCTCCTCCAATTGATGGGGAAAGAGACATTTTTCTCCTGCAATAGCAGATAAAAGGTAAGGTATATGCTTAAAAAAATTAAATAATATGAATCAAATAATAAAACTGTATACAATATAAGACCTAAGCAAGAAATACCAGGTGAACATACTTCAAAATTCAAAATACTGCTATCACACAGTGAGTAGATACATATTTTACAGTAAACAAACATTAACATTTTCAAGTTAAAGGGGCCTCAATTTCACCCTAAAGACATCTCTGGTTCAGGTGCTTAATTACTGAGACAGCATGTTAAAAGTTTGGGAGATTTGAGTTACAAAAGCATTTAGAATGATACTATTATTTCTAGGGTAGATCCATCGAATCTCATATCTCATTTAAAGGAGAGGTGTAATAGAATATGGAGCTCAAACAGGTACTAAACTCTAGACCTTAAGTTATTTGGGCACTAACAAGTAATTACAAAACAATGATACATATTCGCAGAGGATGTTATTTGAAAAAGATAGATTTGGCACAGTTATTTTGTGTTAAAAATCAGTCTTTTTGCCCCTATATAGGATAGACCAGACCCTAGCTCCTTAAAATTTGTTCTAATCAAGTTTACAAATCTATAAGTGATGATCTCCAATGAAGAACATCTCATTTAGTCAAAGACATGCCTAAGATACAAGTTTGAACCTTGTCTTTTTAAAGTATAGGAGATAAATGAAGCTAAAATAGTTTAATTCTCTGATACCATATTATGAAAGAAAATGAAATTGTATTGAATTGAATGAATACAGAATACAAGTGGCACCAATATATACATGCCACAAAGAAGAATCAAGAAAAGTAAGATACAGTTCTATACTTAAATAAACTATTTATTTCAACTAATTTAGGCATATAAGGTCCAGTACTAAACTTAAAATTACTCTCAATAACTTAACTAAACTAACTGATTTAACTAAATTATATATATAAGGTCTATTGCTAAGATTAAAGTATGTGCTATACTTACTAATGGTGACTTTGTACTGTACAGGCATTATAGTCTCAGACCCCAAATGAAACTCTAAAAGCTCCAAGCCAGAGTATAAACAGTCAACTAGAAAAAATTGAAGAAAGATATTTTCCCAAGTTAACAGTTAGAAAAAGAATATTATTACATACCAACTAGTTATCCATGAAGCAAATGGTGACCATTTTGGGCCAGCAAGCTTGGTACTCCAATAGTAGAGACCCCCAGAAGTAGAAGTAGAATAGAAGTTAGATACTAAAAATCAAACACAAAATAAGACAAAAAATCTTTCAGATCAACCCACTATATTCACACAGACATATAGAAAAACATAAACAAAATAAAAGAGAGAATTGGTAACTAACAGCTAGCTGGGCATAACTGTGATTAAATTAGCTTTTAGCCAACTAGTACAAGCCATCCCTTAGGTGCCTAAACTCACAACCAGTTAAGTCTATCAATCTCACAGTATCTATACATGCAATTTATGCCATGAAATACTCCCAAACAGACGAGACAACAGCAAGCTAATAATAATATATATGCCAAATGTGTCATTAAATAGAATTTCTTATTTCTTCAAAGTAATCAGACTATAGACAATCAATAGGCACAAAGATGTACATATATATTTATAGAAGCTAAACCTACAAAGGATAAAATCACATTCACTTTCTTTTCAGATACTAAAAAACATAGCAGAAATAAAATCACTATTAAGATACCAAAATGAATTAAAAAAAAATTGAAGCTTGAGAAGATGAGATTTTCAGATAACCAATACTACACTAGTTAGAATCTCACATCCATTACTGGAGGAAGAAACCTAAATAATTAAAAAGAAACTAAGATATACCATAAACAACATGACACAAGCATTATTTGAAGTAGACAACTAAATTATTGCCAAGAGAAAAGAAACACAGGACTGTGTAATTAACAAATTTTATAATGCTAACCTTCACAAGATCTCCTAGCTCCTCGCTGCATTCTAATTTGTCTTCTGCTAGCCAATTTTCCAACAAATTATTCTTGTTCTGGTTCACAACAAGACGTGATAGTTCCAATGACTCGAAAGCATTAAGCTCTCCTTTGATCAAGAGAGTACCAAAATACTGCAAAAGGGGTGGTGTTTGCCCAGTTTGTACAGGAACACTCTGAAACAATAAGAATAATAATTAATTACTAATCATAAAGTTACGATCACATGTTTGACTCTGCAGGATCAAGAAATAAGTAAAAAAAACACCATAAAAGAAAAGTCCCATCCTCCAGCAAAAAAAAAAGAGGAGAAATCACATCATTTTTCATTTTAACGAAACTTGTATTAATGAAAAAACACATAGATATGAGTTGCAAAGAGAAGCCACCTCATATATACACATACCAATCATTAACCAATAAACTAATCTTATAACAATGAAATAGTACAACTTCGAATAAATAAACAAGACAAATATCATATCCCACATGGCCCACAAACAGCACCCATTAGACAGTATCACCAAGCTGATCTCATAATGTTTCCCTAATTAATATTAGGAAGATCATATGAGAATAGTTGGGAGAGAAAGTAAAGTAAATGGGCGAAATTAAGTGAGAGATATGAATGGAACAAATTAGTTAAAAGAAAAATCAGAATTAAGGAGACATGATCTACACAACCATAGAATTTATAAATACTTGGGAATTATATGGATTCTACACATGAGCTTTACAACAAGAAGAAATAAAGAATGTTGAGAATTTTATGTCCGCATAATTGACAGACTAAATCTCAATCACCATCTGTTATTAAGAAAGCTTCTACCTAGAACCCCAAATATTAAGATGATCGCAAGATCACTAAAATATTATTTAAATTAAAATAAGAGAGAAAACAAAAATGCATACATATATATACTTACAATTCACAACTTGAATTAACATTTTGTTTACTATCAGCCACTAAAAAATAAAAATCCTTTCCAGCACAAAATCAACTTTAGACCCTGCGCACTTGAATCTGATGAGTAGATTCTTAACGCCATATTGGTTGCGCACCACTTTGGACAAGTGTGACATCCTCTCCCTCTTTCAGATGACCCCAATCCTGAAGTCCGAAACAAATAACTATGTAAGACGATGATGCAAGAGAAATAAGAATATAGAAGTTAAACCTCACTAACCAGTAAGAGCTTGAGTGCTCTAGAGAAGGTTTCTTCAGCGTCATTTGAGAATTCCATATATATAGGCAGAACACCATGATAAAGCACCAGCTGTGCTGGCACAGATTTTGCTAATCCTATTCACTTACTTTCTTTTCCCATTTCTGTACATCAGGCAAAATAATGATACATTAACTCTTGTGTGCCTAATTTGTCAAAAAAAATTCCTGCTAAATATATTATTTATGTTCACCTTCCTAATGTTATTTTATGCTAATTTCCCAAAGCCATGTTATTAATAAACGCACTGTGTTAGCATACGAATCGCTGAAGAGTAATTATGAACCAAAATTACAGATAGAATTGATACATCGGAGATGAATTACATATCATTCCTCATGATAGACTTACACATTTGTGAAGGCAAATATTATTGAGTATGGCCGATAATGACTTAGGAGTACAACCATAGATCCTGTTCTTGTGAAAATAATAATTGGTGTATTAAGAGTGTTTGCCATTGTTGTGGCATGAAAAGCAAAAATTTCACCCATGTGGCTCTGTAGAAGTATGTAAACGAAGTAATCAGAAGGAATTCAGTAAGCAGTACTCATAGCAGCTTCAACATAGACTAGCTAAATAGAGACCGATGATCTGTTGGCAAAGGCATCCAGCACCACATACCACCAGCACTTGTTCTTACATGGTATTTTGTGAAGCAAAAGGATGTACCATATCGCATTGTGATGACATGGGGCCTAACGCATACGATACATCGGTGTGCCCTATTTTTTAATATTATCAATAACTTAATACATGAAACTTGTAGGTAGACTGATCTGCAGATACCTTATATGTACTTAATAAATTTGGAGGAGCAGTGCTAATTGGTAGACTTAACTCAGTCCTCAATGCCACAGTATGCATTACTTTGACAGCTTTCAATAGATATCTTTGTTATAATCACAAAATTAGATGGCAGATATGTAAAATAAAAGAAAGGAAATGACAAGATAGAAAATTTGCATCAGACAAGACGAAAAAGTCATACATTACTGATAACTCTAAAGTGTCTAAGAATCATTAACATTTTTTTAACTAGAGAATACTACTATAATTACTTTTGTGGGATACACATTACTACAAAGAAAGCAAAAAATTTAGAAAACAAACATATTTATTGAGTTTTGATAACACTTTTTCAATAGCCATTGCACATTGGAAATATATTAAGAGGCCACCCAAGGCCAAATGAATTAGTTAACTTACTTTCCGTGGGCAGTTTCTCCAGGAAGCATGACCACATCAGCACCTTCCCGTACTGCAATTGCAATGTCAGAGACTTCTGCCCTTGTTGGCATAGGATGATTAATCATGCTCTCCAGCATGTTTGTTGCTACAATAACTGGTTTCTGCATTCTCTGACACCTTCTAATTATGTCCTCCTATACGTAACAAGGAAATTTCATTCATGACAGAATCTAAGACAAATTCAAGATTTTAACTTCAATATTTTAAATAATAATCATTTGAAAAGATGAACTTATCATATATACATATATATGGGCCCAAATACATGAAAAGGAGATAAATACGCTGCATGCACTGAGCAGGGATGGCAGGGATGGCAATATATTTTCAATGATACGATATGCTACATCATGAATAAAACGTTCTACATATGGTTATTCAAACTGTTTCCCAAAGCCACAGTGTGCAACATTCCTTGAATAAGTCAAATGACTAGCAGTTAGTCACGTCTTTATCAGTCTACCTCAAGATGTGCCTATGTTATAAATAGATGAGAATTATTTTCTAGCCTCACTTTGTGAATGAGTTTCCCTTTTAGTAAGGAAAAAAAATGTGAATGGATTTGATTTTCCCCAACTTGGTCCAAGAACTGATGCATAAAAGTCAAAGCTTTTCTTATTATGCATTAATCAGCAACTAATACTTTATCAAGTAGTGTTCACAGCAAGTGAAAAGAAGTCCTCAATATTCCACCAGGAAAAGAGATTCCAAACAGAAATAATATTCCTTGAAAACATTATCGAAACCACAATATTTCAAACTCCTTTAATACTCGCAAGTATAAATGTCATCAACTTTCTCCACAACGTGCATGATATAGAAGTAATAAAAATGATAACTAAAATCCATGTCTTACCTGTAACAGAGGAACATCCTCAATCAGAAGTTCAGCTCCAAGGTCCCCACGAGCAACCATTGCCTAGTAATAAACTTGTTAATATGATGAATAAAAAGATATGAATTCTTCTATTCTTTAGCAAAACTGAACATGTGGTTTAGCTCTTTTTCTGTAATTCCTTATCCTTCTCAATGATTTGGATAATGTTTTGAATAAAATAATGAGAGAGAGAGGGGGTGTACGGTACCAACAATGATCACTGAAGGGTGGATAGGTGTACTAAAGATATAATCAATGACTAAATAAGTGACCACGGATTCACAAAGAGACACTGGAACTAACCCCATCATATGCAGGAATAATTGAATGAAGATTTGGGATAGAGTCTGCACTTTCAATTTTTACAATCACGTGAATGTCTGCATTGCAACCTAGAAAAGAGATTTAAAAAAATTAGTTCTAAACAAGTAACTGGAGTCAAATAACTGGTACTGAACAAACTGATGATAGAAATAATATTTTACTTTTAAGATAATCTTTCAACTCATGAACTACTCTAGCATCTTTTACAAAAGAGACAGCATAGAAATCGACTTGGTTGTCCACTCCAAACTTGATATCTTCCCAGTCTTTATTTGTACTTGTGGCGAGACCAATTGTACAAACTATCTTCATTTTTCTTCGACTGTTCGGAGTCACCCTTGCCTGGCCCATAGAGTAATATTCAATGGACTGATCGTCATAAAGAGAGTACTTGTCCTGAAAAAGAAGAAAACCAAAAGAAAAAAACATCACTTATGAATACTTCAAGTTTACATAATGCTTTTTTAAATAAGAATTAACAAAACATGAATAATAATATGCACATCCACTTCAAAAATTCACCATGGCTTTATATGTTTCCAGAAACCATGCAAGGGAAAGAATATATATACACATGTAACCTTATAACAGTCCCTTAAAATTGTACAATTACCATATAGAGAACATTTCCATAAAACAAAACCCCAATAGGGGAATTTAACAACTCCAAAAATGAAACGGAATGACAAAAGTTAAAGAATCAATTCAAAAAAATGGAAACAGGCATAGCTCATCTCTGTTTACGTTATTACGAGGCTTCCCAAATTTCCCAACAACCAAACAGCAAAAACAAATAAAGTCATAGCCACTCAAAACTAAAACCCAGAACGGAAAGTATACATACAGGGCTCCCCGCAAGGCCATTAGGCGAGTTGAGCTGGCCTCGGTATCTCTCCTCGGCTATCATCATGGATCTAACAGTGAATGCATGGCTCTTCTGGGCATGTTTCTTTCTGGGTCTGGATTGAAATGAAAGGAAATCGCTAAGGCGCTTGTAGGACGGTAGAAAATCAGGGGTCCTCTCGGGTTTGAGGAGAGACATTCTTGTCGAAGTGTTAAGAGCCGCCATTGAAGAAGACAACTCTGAGCAAAACTGACTGAAACCCAGAAAATATAACAGAGAATCTCCAGACCAGAGAACGAGAAAAGGAAAAATAAAACAAATAAGGTCATCAAATACAAGAATTGAAACTTATCACATATGAGAGTAAAGGAAACGAGACCTAGGAAACTCATGAGACCATACTGTGACCTACTTAAAGCTCCAAATCTATCATCTTTAGTTGCCTCAACCCTTAATAAGTATAGATTTAATATTATTTTTCTATTGATAAAGCAAGTTGTATAAATAAAAAGATGACAGTCATCATCTGTATAACAACCTAGGCAGTACCAAAAATGCTCCTTCTAAAACGTAGTGAAAGACAAAAACAAAAACAGAAACACCTTCCCATAAAAATCTTAGATTACAACCACAAATACGAATCACAAAGAAGAGTGGAGGATGAGAAGAATTCCTTAAACTCCTTATTATTGAAGATTCATATAGGTATAGATTCAATATTATTAGTATCAGCACCAAAATCAAAAGTATAAACTGAGAGAAAAAAGGGAGAAAAACAAAACACTAACCAGGGTACACTGCAACTATTTGAGTCATGACCTCTTCAATAATCCATCCATTTCTATCAGAAAGGGGGCTTTTTTGCTGATTACTTCTTGTCTCTCCTCTGTAATGGGAAATATGCTTGTCAAATTTGTAATAAGTTTGACTTTCATAGACATCACCTTTCTCTGATTCCCATGTGGTGTGGGAATTTCTCCATAACTTTACGGTCCAACTCACCACCCTCAAACAGCTTCATATAGAAGCTAGTCTGAATCAACCAACACAAGAAATGTATGTTAGGAGAAGAATTGCACCTCAAGAAGATATAATAAATAAATAATTTAATTAGAGAGATTCATATTTTACCAAAATTTCAAGAAGAAAGAAGAGGGGGCTCGGACCCCTCTGCAAGACTAAGCCACCTACGACCTCTCTGCGAGACCGAGCCACCCACCCCCTCTGCGAGACCGAGCCACCCACCCCTTCCGCGAGACAGAGTCACCCACCCCTTCCGTGAGACCGAGCCACCCACCCCCTCCGCGAGACCGAGCCACCCACCCCCTCCGTGAGACCAAGCCACACACGACCCTGAGCCCGTCGTTTTCACAAGACCCAAGAGCACCTGTCATTTGCGCCGTTTGCCGATGATAGGGAAGGTCAATTTTTCAAATTAGGGTAGAGAAGAAACAAAGGTTGTGATGGAGATGGAGGTGGAGTTGTGCGATGGAGCCCCTGTCAAAGTGATTTGGGCGGAGAGAAAGGAATGAGGTGAGAGAAAGAAAAATTGGATTTGGGCAAAAAGTTAACACATTTTTTCATTTGGAGCTTAAATTTTTTTAGTCCCGCGCCTATAATCTAATTTTAACTTTTTTAATCTTACTTATTATAATACTTTTTGAAAAAGCTTATATTCATGTGTTATGGAAATAGAGATTTATTGTAGTGAATTACGTGTATAATATTTCAGGGTATGCTGATATATCGCAGCACTAAGGGGCGATATATCGCCATACGGGGATACGAAAAACACGTAACTTTGCACGACCACCTCGACAAGCCTCGGGCGTATTAGCCCAGGCGATATATCGCCTACTACGGGCGATATATCGGCTGTAGTGCTAGATTTTTTAACGTTTTTGAAACCGAGCTTATTGCATTCCTTAACCTCTTGATAAGTCCATAATCTTTTTGACCGAGTCTTCAGCCTCTGCTGAACGATTATTCAAAGATTTTTCAATTAAAAAAAGCCATTATTTTATTCAAGCTAAATAAAGATCTTTTCATTCTTGAACTCTATAAATAGGGCCTAGTACCGAGCCATTTATTAATTCATCAAGCTAAGTTCAGAGTCTGCAAGCTGCTGGGTTATTTTAGAGTGATAAACACTTGGGTTGGGGCTATAAGCTTTATCCCTATAAGCTTAATAAACACTCGGGAAGTAAGGTTCATATTATATTTCTATTCGAGGTGTAGTTCGGTTATAGAAGCATTTGAGGTATTCCTTCTTCTAGTTCCTTTATGTGTTATTCTTATAGTTTTTCTACTCAAAATCCTAACTCATATTCTCTATTTTGGTTAGGCAATCTAAGATCTTGAACGTAAGATTCTTGGTAAGTATCTTTTCGATTATATAGTTCGTTCATTTCATCTCTTTTTCTTTAGTATACTCACCTTTCTATTATGGTTTTTAGGAGTGTTCCAAAGTCCCGATTCTGTTCTCATATCCCGATATATTGGTAAGGAAAATAGGATAGGATTTTATATGTTATATGTTATCTTATGTTATGTTGTGTTATAAAATGTTATATTATTTTATGTTGGTAGACTTGGGCATATGACTTGTATAGCTAACAAGCCCCAATAAATTTATGGACATATGACTTGCTTAGCTAGCAAGCCCCATAAATTTAATGGGCATATGACTTGATTAGTTAACAAGCCCCAAGTAGTATAATGGCCATTGTAGTAAATATGACATATGTTTATGATACGCTTATGGTATATGTTTATGACATGTTTTTAGCATATGATATGAATTTTATGTATATGATTTATGTTGCTAGATTTTCCTTGCTAGGCATTAGGCTCATTCCTTTATGTTTATATGTGCAGGAAAATAGCTATGGCGGCGGAAAGGTTCTTGGCAGCTTGGGGGTTGTGTATTGAGGCTGGATGGAATCGATGGGCTGAGCGTTCGATTAGACGATGAAGTCTTCAAGTCTTTAAATCATATTCCTATGTATTTTTCTGCACTTAGTTTTGTAATCGATTTATTTAGACCATGTTATGTTTTATTTTTAAAACAATGGGATCCCATATCCTAAACGCATTTTTATGTATTCAACATTTGCTTTACCGTTTTAAATAAAGTTATGATGTTTTCATATGTACGTTTTCTTATGATTAGCATAGTAGTTTTTAATGGTCCAAAGTCTAGAATAGTTGGGTCGTTACAGCTTAACTTTGGAGTTCTCAAGTGATGGACTACCGAAAAGAAGTGCATCTTGTTGATATAGGTAATACCCATCCATGGTATAGTTCGTTCATTTCATCTCTTTTTCTTTAGTATACTCACCTTTCTATTATGGTTTTTAGGAGTGTTCCAAAGTCTCGATTCTTTTCTCATATCCGAGTATATTGGTAAGGAATATAGGATAGGATTTTATATGTTATATGTTATCTTATGTTATGTTGTGTTATAAAATGTTATATTATTTTATATTGGTAGACTTGGGCATATGACTTGTATAACTAACAAACCCCAATAAATTTATGGGCATATGACTTGCTTAGCTAGCAAGCCCCCCAAATTTAATGGGCATATGACTTGATTAGTTAACAAGCCCCAAGTAGTATAATGGCCATTGTAGTAAATACGACATATGTTTATGATACGCTTATGGTATATGTTTATGACATGTTTTTAGCATATGATATGAATTTTATGTATATGATTTATGTTGTTAGATTTTCCTTGTTAGGCATTAGGCTCATTCCTTTATGTTTATATGTGCAGGAAAATAGCTATGGCGGCGGAAAGGTTCTTGGCAGCTTGGGGGTTGTGTATTGAGGCTGGATGGAATTGATGGACTGAGTGTTCGATTAGAGGATGAAGTCTTTAAGTCTTTAAATCATATTCCTATGTATTGTTCCGCACTTAGTTTTGTAATCTATTTATTTAGACCATGTTATGTTTTATTTTTAAAACAATGGGATCCCATATCCTAAACGCATTTTTATGTATTCAACATTTGCTTTACAGTTTTAAATAAACTTATGATGTTTTCATAAGTACGTTTTCTTATGATTAGCACAGTAGTTTTTAATGGTCCAAAGTCTAGAATAGTTGGGTCGTTACAGCTTAACTTTGGAGTTCTCAAGTGATGGACTACCGAAAAGAAGATGCATCTTGTTGATACAGGTAGTACCCATCCATGGTATAGTTCGTTCATTTCATCTCTTTTTCTTTAGTATACTCACCTTTCTATTATGGTTTTTAGGAGTGTTCCAAAGTCCTGATTCTGTTCTCATATACCGGTATATTGGTAAGGAAAATAGGATAGGATTTTATATGTTATATGTTATCTTATGTTATGTTGTGTTATAAAATGTTATATTATTTTATGTTGGTAGACTTGGGCATATGACTTGTATAGCTAACAAGCCCCAATAAATTTATGGGCATATGACTTGCTTAGCTAGCAAGCCCCCCAAATTTAATGAGCATATGACTTGATTAGTTAACAAGCCCCAAGTAGTATAATGGCCATTGTAGTAAATACGACATATGTTTATAATATGCTTATGGTATATATTTATGACATGTTTTTAGCATATGATATGAATTTTATGTATATGATTTATGTTGTTAGATTTTCCTTGTTAGGCATTAGGTTCATTCCTTTATGTTTATATGTGCAGGAAAATAGCTATGGCGGCGGAAAGGTTCTTGGCATCTTGGGGGTTGTGTATTGAGGCTGGATGGAATTGATGGACTGAGTGTTCGATTAGAGGATGAAGTCTTTAAGTCTTTAAATCATATTCCTATGTATTGTTCCGCACTTAGTTTTGTAATCGATTTATTTAGACCATGTTATGTTTTATTTTTAAAACAATGGGATCCCATATCCTAAACGCATTTTTATGTATTCAACATTTGCTTTACAGTTTTAAATAAAGTTATGATGTTTTCATAAGTACGGTTTCTTATGATTAGCACAGTAGTTTTTAATGGTCCAAAGTCTAGAATAGTTGGGTCGTTACAGCTTAACTTTGGAGTTCTCTAGTGATGGACTACCGAAAAGAAGATGCATCTTGTTGATACAGGTAGTACCCATCAATCTATTTAAGCCATCTTCAACTATGTAGTCCCATACCTACACAGTCTTAGAATCATCACACTTGACCTTCCCCAGGCAGTGTGGGATTGCACAGCTTTACCCGGTCTTTCCCTTTACGGATCACGAGATTCTGACTATCAAAATCACCCTCCCTTACGAGCCCGACGTCCCCGTCGACCACACTTCTGGCTGGGTCAAGGCTCTGATACCATATGTGATGCCCCACGTCACTATGGCTGCTCCCTGGAATGATGATAGGCCCTAAAATCCAACACGAGTTTTTCAAGCGTGCTTTGTCCTCACTTGCACACTCCCTTGGAAAACTTCCATGAGGTCACCCATCTTTAGATTACTTTATATCAAGCACACTTAACTTTGGAGTTCTCAAGTGATTGACTACCATAAAGAAGATGAATCTTGTTGATATAGGTAGTACCCATCAATCCATTTAAGCCATCTTCAACTTTGTAGACCCATATCTACACAGTCTTAGAATCATCACACTAGACCTTCCGAAGGCGGTGTGGGATTGCACAGCTTTACCCGGTCTTTCCCCTTACGGGTCATGGGATTCTGACTGTCACAATCACCCCATCCTTACGGGCCCGATGCATCGTCGACTACACTTTCGGCTGGGTCAAGGCTCTGATACCTTTTGTATCACCCCATGTCACTATGGCGGCTTCCTAGAATGACGATTGGCCCTACAAACCAACACAAGTCTTTCCAGCGTGCTTTGTCCTCACTCGCACGCTTCCTGGGAAAACTTCCCAGGAGGTCACCCATCTTGAGATTACTCCAGGTCAAGCACGCTTAACTTTGGAGTTCTCAAGTGATGGACTACCAAAAAGAAGATGCATCTTGTTGACACAGGTAGTACCCATCAATCCATTTAAGCCATCTTCAATTGTGTAGTCCCATATCTGCACAGTCTTAGAATCATCACACTTGACCTTCCCCAGGCGGTGTGGGATTGCACAGCTTTACGCGGTCTTTCCCCTTACAGATCACGGGATTCTGACTGTCACATCGAGCCTGATGAGTTGTGACAAGATCTTGGAAGCAAGGAGATATGCACTCGGATAGCAGGGTTGAAGCCCCTCGCAGATTTTCTGAGTAATGCATACTCAGGGGGCAGGCTATTTCATGTGGAAGGACTCCTGAAAGCCTGAATCTTTGGATTGCAGGGACATAGGAGGACGCCGAGTTAGTCTGAGGTCCTTAAGCCAGCTGGCTATGCTAGACCAATGGTAAATTTCATGTTAAAGTTACTTCTAGGACTACGAGCCTACAAAAGACACTAAATGCTTGAATCACCTATAAAACGGTTTGAGTTCTTGTTCTCGTGGCAGTCATGTTACGTTGAATTTATATAACCTAGTGTTTAAAGTGGTTTTGAGTTCTTGCTCTCTTGGCAGTCATGTTATGTTGAATTTATAGAACCAAGTGTTTAAAGTGGTTTGAGTGCTTATTCTCGTGCAAATTAGGTTATGTTGAATTCATAGAATCAAACCAAACAAAATAGGACCTAAGGTTTTGGTTCTCATTAATGCAATATTACAATGAATTAAAAGAATCAAAGTAAAAAGTAATGCAAGCTACATAGTTCTGAAAGGATAAAATAATTACAACTGTGCTCGTGGGCTCGAGCGTTGTTTGTTTATACCCCAGTAAGCTATGTCACTCAGGCCAACTAAGTTTGAATATTATGAACAACCCTCGGGGACCTCCTCCACCAGGTCGATGACCGGGTCTGTTCTCGGGGCACCCTCTGCCGGGTGGATCACAACCTGGGTCACTTCAGTAACCGGAGTTGCCTCAGCCGCTTGAGCCGCCTTGACAAGGGTGGTCACCTCAGTTGACTGGATGGCCTCAGTAGTCTGGGTCGCCTCGACCAGTTGAACCACTTGGGTCACCTCGGCAGCTAAATCCGCTTTCGTAGCCTAGGCCGCTCGAAGACTCTCTTCAAAGAGGAGTCTATAAGTCTCGGGCTCTCCAGTGAAATCCAAGCACATGTCTTGGTTATGGTTCTAGGCCACGTAGAAGGCATCCTCAATGATTGTCTCAACTTCTTTCTTCAGCTTGTCTACTTGACACCGAGCGGACTTGTTCATCTTCATGGCTTGCAGGGCTTTTCTCTTCCCTAGTGCAACCCAGTCGATAGCCTCCTTAGTCTGCTCCTGAAGCTGGGAGTTTTCAAGGACCCTTCAGGCGACCTTAACTGTGGCCTTCTTTGCCTCTTCTTGGGCTCGTTGCATACCATTCGTGGTTGTCTTTACTTCCTTTTGGGCCTACTTCATGTCCTTAGTGGCCTTTTGGAGAACCTCTTGAAGCTCCCAAGAACACTTTTGTTCGGCTTCTAGGGTAGCCTGAACTCGGGCGAGCTTATCTTGAGGGCCTTGGAGATTTTCCTTGATAGAGGTTATCTTGTCCTGGGACCTCTAGAGTTTGTATGACTTCTCCATGATGATGTATCTCAAGCGTTGGCAAGCCAAGGCAAACTGTAGAAAAGGAATTGCTTAATTAAATTAGAACTCTGAGAATGATGACTTACCCGGACAAAAGCATACCGACACGAGGCCACGAGATAAGCCTCGTTGTTGTCACCCAATTGGGCGAAACTTTGGGTGGTCAGCTAGGACATAGTGGAGCTAACCCCCTAAAGGAGCTCGGTTGCGAGAGGGGTGAAAATCTCCCCTAACATTGAGGAGAATAAGGTCTCCAGCTCGGCCTGACCTATTAGAGGAATGACTGGTCTCATTTGGGGTGGCTTCATTTGGCAAAGGGCCTCTGCTGTCTCGTGGAGATCCTTGTTGCCTTCCTCCAGCCTTGCTTCGAAATGCTAAAGCATCCTATCGTATTGCTTCAACAGGGGCCCCTCATACTTCTCAGGGGACACCAGAAGACGGACCTAGGGTGGCACTGCCTTTTGTTCCGAGTCTTTGACCACCCATGGCACCTTGTGTCGCAGGCCCTAGGGTTCCTAGGGCACCAATCTTGGCGCTTAAACCCTAGATCCTATTATTATGCAATATCTATTATTTAATTAATTTTAAATTATTTGAATTTAAAATTTTAATTATCTTATTTTATTTTATTAGAAATAAAATATATTTTCGTTGATTAAGATCTTTTAATATCTTAAGTTTAAATAATTATTTGAATTTGATTCTTTAAGTATTTAAATTCAACTAAATTAAGAAGATGACGAAAATTCTTATTTAATTAAAATTAGTTTTAATTAAATAAATTAATTAGAAAGTTTGTTTCTAATTAATAGGATGGGTATAAGAAAGTTCCTAAAGATTAGCAAGAAAGCCTAAAGGAGAGGAGAAGCATTCTTGGAGAGTTTTGAAAGCTACATAGGCTTAGATTACAATTTTATTTCTAATTTTTCCAAGGGTTGTAAATTTTAGAAACTCCCACTAGTACTCAGATCATCATTTATTATTTATTTATTTATTTATTGTATTTATATAAATAAATGGTCATTGATGTTTGATTGATAACATGAACATGCATTAGTCAATTACATGTCATTCATGAAACCCCACACAGTTTCTCATTAATCATGCATCTTTTAGAAACATGATTATTTAAGATTGTCCTATTTGTTTATATGAATTTTTTTGGAAAAATCAATTGCATGTAAACTACTAAGTATTAAATTAGTTAAAACTTGGGAACTCACACCATAATAAAGGCAATAGTTTTATAGGCCTTTAAGATAACCAACTTTATGTAATAAGCGTTTTAGTAAAGTTAGATGAATGTAATGGGTAATTATCTAGATCAAATTATGTGACATTCAGTATCCCGTGATCCATAGGGGAAAGACTAGGTAAAGTTGTGCAATCCCACATCGCCTAGGGAAGGTCAAGTGTGATGATTCTAAGACTGTGTAGGTATGGGACTACACAGTTGAAGAGGGCTTAAATGGATTGATGGGTACTACCTATGCCAACAAGATCCATCTTCTTTTCGGTAGCCCATCAATTGAGAACTACAAAGTTAAGCTTGCTTGACATGGAGTAGTCTCATTATGGGTGACCTCCTAAGAAGTTTTCACAGGAACTGTGCGAGTGAGGACAAAGAATGCTTGACAGACTCCTGATAGTTTGTAGGGCCAGTCATCATTCCAGGAAGCAGCCATAGTGATGTGGGGCATAACAAATGGTATCAAAGCCTTGACCCAGCCAAAAGTGTGGCTGATGAGGACGTCGGACCCCAAAGGGGGGTGATTATGACAGTCAGTATCCCATGATCCGTAGGGTGAAAGACCAGGTAAAGCTGTGCAATCCCACATCGCCTGGGAAGGTCAAGTGTGATGATTCTAAGATTGTGTAGGTATGGGACTACACAGTTGAAGAGGCTTAAATTGATTGTTGGGTACTACCTACGCCAATAAGATGCATCTTCTTTTCGGTAGCCCATCACTTGAGAACTCTAAAGTTAAGCGTGCTTGACCTGAAGTAATCTCATGATGGGTGACCTCCTGGGAAGTTTTCTCAGAAAGCGTGTGAATGAGGACAAAGCACGCTGGAAAGATTCGTGTTGGTTTGTAGGGTCAGTTTTCATTCTAGGAAGCAGCCATAGTGATGTGGGGCGATACAAAAGGTATCAGATAAAGAGTTATTTTAAGTTTTAAATTATAAAGAAAAGATTTTCTTATAAGTTATCTGAATTTATTTGATGGGTAGTTTTATCGTGAAATAGTAAATGTTTATTTTTGTGTTTTAATTGTTACATTCATGCATCATGTTTACTTTCCACAACATTGATATTTTTCAAATGATAATATTATTGTTTTTTATTTATTTCAGTAATGTCGAATGGTGGCAATCTAATAACTATTTTACTTTCTCTTGAAAATCTTAATCTTGATAATTTTATATATGGAAGTCAAACCTATATCTTATGTTAATCTGTGAGAACAATAAATTTGTCCTAACTGTGGAATGTCCTGAAGAGCCCGCTGCCACTGCCCCGAAGAATGTTCGGGACAAGTATGATGCCTGGATTCAATCCAATAATAAGGAAAAGTGTTACATGCTTTGTGAGCATGAATGATGTTTTGAGAACAAATCATGAACCCATGGAAACTATGTTTGAGATAGTGGATTCTATACATGCTATGTTTGGGTAGCAATCTGATCAAAGTAGACATGAGGCTACTAGAACCTACATGACTACTAAGATGAAGAAAGGTATTTCGGTACGTGAACATGTCTTGCACATGATAAACATGATGCATGAAGCAAAAATACATGGGGCCGTCATTGATGAGCGCACACAAGTAAGCATCATACTTGAATCGCTCACTCCTACCTTTTCTGCGTTCACCAACAACTATAGCAGTTGAATGAATTGCAGACATTTGAGTCTCTTAACAAATCCATTACCAAAGAGACAGAGGCCAATGTGGTAGATGGGAAACCTTCAAACTCTGATGAGAAATCCAAGAGGAGAGAGAAGAAAAATGATAAGGACAAAGGAAAGGGCAAGAAGTCCATGAAAAGCAAGAAGGCACCAAAAGCCAAGGAGAACAATAATGACAACAACTCCAAGAAGAAAGAACCAAAAGGAAAATGTGTCCACTATGGAGTTGAAGGTCACTGGAAGAGAAACTGTAAGAAGTATCTCTCTGAGCTGAAAAAGAAAGGTAAATGTGATTTACTTGTACTTGAAGCTTGTGTAGTGGAAGAGGATATGTCATCCTAGGTTTTAGGTTCAGGAGTTACTAACCATCTTTATTCTTCTATGCAAATACTTGAGTCATCAAGGGATCTGGCAAATGGCGAGGTGACCATGCGAGTTGGAAGTGTAGTGCTCATTTCAGCAAGAGCAAAGGAAACAGTCTGTTTAATTTTTGGGAACAATTATCTTGTTTTGAACAATGTTTATTTTATTCCTGGATTTTCTAGAAATTGAGTTTCTTTATCTATGTTGCATGAACAATTTTTATATATTTCTTTTAGTAATAATGTGATTGTTATTTCGAAGAATGGTTTCAAAATATGTCAAGCAGAACATAATAACAGATGGTATATGCTCAAACCAAATGAACGAATGCTTAATAATTAACTATTATTTAAAGTACCAAAACTGCAAGGTAACAAAAGACAAAAAAGTTTCAAATGAGGATGACACATATCTTTGGAATCTTAGACTTGGTTATATAGGTCAGATAGGATTAATCGGTTAACAAAAGATGGACATTTGAGAGAACTAAGAGTTGGAACTCTTCCGGTATGTGAATCTTGTCTAGAAGGGAAAATGACCAAACATCCTTTCTCAGCGAAAGGCAATAGAGCCAAAGAACCTTTTGAGCTTGTACATAGTGATGTTTGTGGTCCAATAAATGTACAAGCAAGAGGTGGGTATGAGTACTTCATCACTTTTATTGACGATTACTCAAGATATGGCCATACTGACTTAATGCTTAGGAAATCTAAAACCTTTCGTAAGTTTCAAGAATTCAAAGCTGAAGCTGAGAAGCATATAGGTAAGACTCTTAAAAACTTCATGCTGATCGAGGTGGAGAATATTTGGATTTAAGATTAAAAGATTTCTTGTTGGAGCATGGTATTTTATCCCAACTCACAGCACTAGGAATGACACAACAAAATGGCATTTTTGAAAGAAGAAATAGGACCTTGTTGAACATGGTCAGGTCTATGTTAAGATGCTCTTTACTTCCTCTATCATTAAGGGAATATGCTCTTAAAATGACGACTTACATTTTGAATGTAGTCCCATCTAAGACCATAAGGAAAATGCCACTGAAACTGTGGAATGGAAATAAACCTAGTTTGCACAATTTCCACATTTGGGGCTATCCTGCTCATGTTCTTAGACCTAAATCAGGGAAACTTGATTCAAGGTCTAAAGTGTGCATTTTTGTTGCCTACACTCCAGAATCAAGAGGCGATTATTTCTATAGTCCCAAGGATCAAAAGGTAATTGTCTCCACAAATGTGACATTCCTTGAACATGACTATATGAATAACTATAAACCTTGGAGCAAGGTAGTATTGGAGGAACTCACAGCTGCTAAGATTCCATCATAATCATCGTCATCATTAAATGATAAAAGACAACCCAAGGAAACCAATATCCTTAAAAGGAAACCCTGCTACAACGTCATAGTGGGAGGATTGTGAGACAACATGTTCGCTACGAACATGAGGCACATGTTCTTGTTTCTGATACAGACAAGGACGATCCATTAACCTTTCAATTAGCAATGGATGATCCTGAAAAGGAGAAATGGCAAGAAGCCATGATCCAAGAAATGGAATTGATGTATTCCAATTCTATCTGGGAACTTGTTGATCCACTTGAAGATGCCAAGCGCATAGGGTGTAAGTGGATATATAAGAAGAAAAAATTAACATGGCATAATACCATCCTTTCAAAGCATACATATTAGGGAACCCTTAGTCCCATTACAATTACTCAACCAGGTGCAGTTTTCTTACCTTTAATTTCCACGTTCACTAAGTACGAGTGTCGTCCCTCGAGAACGATACGTTTCCCGAGCCCTAGCTTAACACCTAGTCACAACCAAGGTAATAAGTTCCATTAATATTCTAATAAAGGTTTCCAGGTATAGCTCTAGCATCCGGGACATCGAATTCCGCCAAGCACGGTGGTGGAATCGATCCTGAGCACCCTAAGTTAGATTCTCGCGCTTAAAATCCCTAAAAGATCAAGAATGCACCTAAGGACAGCGGCCCTTGAAAACTAGCAGCGGCCCACCCCTAAAACAGAACCCAAGCCCCTCAGTAAGCAGACACGCACCGCGGCCCTGCCCTGTGGCGCCGCGGCGCTCCCCTTCGACAGAGCCTCCCTGACTCACTTGCTTCGTAGGGTCGCAGTGCTCAAGAACAAAGCCGCGGCCTAACCCTTCGTGCCCATAAAATCCACCATATCTAACATCCTAACCTCATTCAAAACCACCCCAAAGCACCCTAATTCAAAACAAATTAATCACAAAACTTTTAACATGATTCTAACAACATAACCCAACAGAAATCGAGCTTAAAAACCTACTAAAATCCCATTTTGATTTCTGAAACCCAGCAGCTCAAAACACCAAAAACCAGTCATGCAAACTCTTATTTTTTACCTCAAAATTACAAATTTAAGTTTACCTTCTTTGTTGAACCAATTCCTTAACAGATTCCTGAGCTAAAATCCAAGCTTCTCAGCTTTAATTCAATCATTAAACATCAAAACCATAAACACCCTTAATACTCAGCCAAAACTCATAATTCTAATGCTCAAGAATATGATTCAGCCCTTACCTTAATCTTGGTTGAGTTTCCTTAGCTGAGCACTAGATTAAACCTTCAAGATTCCAGCCTAAACCACTGGATTCCCAGCTGATTTCCCTTAAATTTCAGTGGTTTTTCTTGAGAGAGAGAAGAGAAGGGAGAGAATAGCAAAATAGGTTTGTTTGTATTTTATTCTACCGGTTTCTATTTTGTTTAGTCTAACCCTTGGCTAATTAAGTCAATCCCGAGGCTCGGGGTGCCGGAAACGTCCCCGACGGCAAAACGGTAAAATTCCCCAATATTCCCGCCTAAGCTTCCTAACCTCAAATATATCTCCATATATTTATTTCCATAACCCGATAACCCAGATAATCATCTAATACCCGAATTACCCCTTGACTTGCCCCAAGTCAAATATTAAGCCCCGTTGTGACTTCCTGCTAACTGGCTCCCTAGGATCGCCTCAAGTCGCACGCTGCAGATCTACCCACATAATAATGTGGTACTCACAGATATAACATTTAACCACATTTACATTCATATAATCATACAATCATGCTTATCGTATAATCATTCATTAAATCAATAAATCCACACATAAACCAATTATGCCCTCCCGGCACACTAATTAGGGCCCTAAAGCCACAACAGTAATTTTGGGTCGTTACAACTATCCCCTCTTACTGAGAATTTCGCCCTCAAAATTTACCTGAATAGCTCAGGATACTGATCCCGCATCGCTGCCTCTAACTCCCAGGTCGCTTCCTCAACCTTGTTATTTTTCCATAACACTTTAACTAACGGAATCATTTTATTTCGTAAGACTTTGTACTTACGATCCAATATCTGAACTGGTCGCTCTTCATAGGACAAGTCTGAGTGCAACTCTAAGTCCTCATACTTCAGCACATGTGTTGCATCTGAAACATACTTCCGCAACATGGAGACATGGAACACATCATGAACTCCTGACAGCGACGGTGGCAAGGCCAACCTGTAAGCCACCTGTCCAATCCTTTCTAGAATCTCAAAAGGTCCAACAAACCAAGGGCTCTACTTGGCCTTTACTCCAAATCTCCTCACCCCCCTTAATGGTGAAACTCACAGAAACACATGGTCCCCAACCTGGAACTCCACGTCCCTACGCTTACGATCAGCGTAGCTTTTCTGCCTGCTCTGTGAGGCAAGCATTCTAGTTTGAATCTTCTCAATAGCTTCATTAGTCTTCTTAACCATATCTGGCCCTAAGTACCTCCTTTCACCCATCTCATCCCAATGAATGGGTGATCTACACTTTCTCCCATATAACATTTCATAAGGAGCCACTCCAATCGTGGATTGATAACTGTTGTTATACGAGAACTCAATCATAGTAGATACTTACTCCAAGATCGCTCAAAATCAATCACACACGCTCTAAGCATGTCCTCCAATTCCTGAATCGTCCTCTCAGACTGTCCATCAGTCTGAGGATGAAAAGTCGTGCTAAACTTCAATTGGGTCCCCATATCTCTCTGCAGAGCTCCCCAAAACTTGGAGGTAAAGATAGGGTCTCGATCAGATACAATATACTTTGGAACCCCATGGAGATGAACTATCTCCCTCACATACAACTCTGCATACTATTCCACTGTATAGGTCGACTTCACTGGCAGAAAATGAGCTGACTTGGTGTATCTGTCTACTATCACCCACACCGAGTCACAAAGCCCCACTTGTTGGGGTTTTATGCCCTAATTAAAACCCAAATTCTTTGTAATCTCATTTTATTATCAATAAAAGAATAGAAATCATTTTTTGACTTGGTCAATCACTTTGCTCACATGTTTTATTTTCATGATTATTTATTTAATATAAACTTCTATTAAATCCCGAGCATATAGCTAATCTTATTTATAGTGACGTAATCACAGTGGAATATAAATATGATTATATGTTCAAAAATAAGTTAGTCCTAAGATTAGTCAGTGCACCGGATTTACACTGACTTGCCAATCTACGATATGATCTACTTACACATTACAGTGTTATGTTCTTTCCAGAACATTAGCAAAGTAGATAAGATCGGATGTATTTGTTACATCGGACAGGACCGATATTGACAGTTGATAAGATAAGTAAACATACCTTTATTATCTATTCTAGTCATATCATATAGTTGACCATAGGTCAATTCAATCTCAATTCTGAGTGGTTAGTATTCTAACTGATTGTATTATTTGAGTTCTTTGACTTGTTCGTTACCAGCTTACCCTACGGACTAGCCTATACTTACATCTTGGGAACTCGGTAGTATAATTGAGTGGGAGTGTTAATCATAGATATGAACATCTATAGCTTCTGATGAAGAAGTGAAACGATGGTTTCCTTTTAGTTTGGTTCAAGGTGTTAAATGATAGAGATCTCATTTCAGTAATTAAATTAGTTTACTGAAATATCATTTACAAGGAACTAAGTGTTTTAAGGATAAAATACAATGAGGGGTAAAACGGTATTTTAGTCCTATCTCATTGTAGACCGTCTATAGAGGATTGAGTGACAATTATGGTTGTAACAATGGATAATTAATAGCGTATCTATATTTGTTATAGAGCGTTCTATGAATTCAAGAGTGCAATTCCAAGTCTATAGTGGAGTCACGAGGAATTAATAAGTTAGTAAATTTATTTGTTAGATTTATGAAAACTTATTGGAGCTTGATTTCATAGGCCCATGGTCCCCATTTTACCTTGGATAAAATCATCTCGATAGTCTCAATTAATTGATTTAATCATCAATTAGAATTATCAAAGTTGACCAGGTCAATTTTGGATAGTTTCACAGAGTTGTGTAATTTTGAGAAGAAAAGAGAAATTATGGCTGATTTATTAATTAAGATAAATTGGTATCTAAATTAATAAATAAGTTTAAATCAAGGTTCAAATTATAAATAATTAATTTGATAAAGGATTTAAATAATTATTTAATTAATTAAATCAATAGAAAATAATACAGGCCTTGATTTTAAGTCCAATGGGCTTATAATCAAATGGGAAATTTCACGGGCCTATAGCCCATGATAATTTCGACCTAGGGCTTCAAAATAGCTATTATTTTATTGATTTTTTATTTAAATTAAATGGCCTAATTGAGTCTATAAAAGGAGTGCTTATAGAGAAGTCAAAAAAAGGGTTTTTGATAAGTCAGATTTTCTGATAGTTTTATATTCTCTCTAAACACAAGTCCTTTTCTAAGCCTCTTTGTATTTTCTCTTCTTCTCTCTATATCTATCTCATGTGTTGAGAATTGCCCATACTAGTCTAGGTGGTTCTAAGGATACATTGGAAGATCGTGATGAAAATAGAAGATCGGTTCAGTTTCTTGATAATACTCTGCGACAGAGAGGATACAAGAGTTAGAGAAACTGAAGGAAGGACTCTTAATTCCGCTGCGTATACTGTAAGTATTCTATTTTTGTTTCTCTTTGAATTCAATTTTAGAAACATGTTTTAGGCTATCTCGTATTAATTTGTTTAATATTAGATATACATGAAAATAAATAAAGATCCTGTATAAGTTTTTTCCAACAACTGGCCTCAGAGCCTTTGGTAATCTTTATTTTCATGCATGAACATGTTTAAAATTGGATTATATGATATGTTTGAATAATTGGATGGTTTTTCATGTTTTTATGAACATATTGATTTTATGTGAATTTTAGCAATTTTTAGGTTATTTTGTTGTGTTTTCTATGCTCTTAATTTTTATATATGCTTTATTTTGTGTAAAACATGGTAAAAATTAATTAGAAAATGGTTTTGGTTTAAAAAATTGTTTAAAAAAAATTTTGGAAATTTTTTGGCCTAGCTGCCCATGTGCGCGCGCACCCCGCGCGCCCGCACGCGCGCGCGCACACCAGCCACCATCGATGAACAGTACCCCGTGAACAGTGCCGCGGGTACTATTCATCAATTTTTAATGTTTTTTTTTTGAAAAATAAATAAAATTAAAATTGTGAAAATTTATTATGTATAATCAAAACTAAAAATATCTTTTTTGTTTTATCATTTAAATTTTTTAAAATAAAGATATTTTTGTTAGTTGATTTTAATAATTAGATAATTTCTACAAAGAATCAAATTCAAATTTAAAATTAGACTAACAACTTAATTTTAAATCTTTTAATATATTAAAATATTAGAATTATGATATCAGATATTTAAGATATTTTCATTTAAATTCTTGATATTTTTATTAAATCTTTATTTGAAAATATAAATATCTTTTTATTCTATAGTTTTTAATATTTAAATTATTTAAAATTTAATATTGTTAGTTAGATATTTTTATGGATATTTGAATTTGTTTAACTATTTGAGATATTTTAGGCTTGTTATAACTATTTGTATTTTATTTATTTTTTAAATGGTTAAAATATTAGATAATAGTTGTAACAACACAAGATATTTTTGGAAAATAGTTTAGATATTGATTTTAAAATTTAAAATTGGTTAAATTTTGAAAAATATCATGTTTTTCAGCCAATTAATAAAATATTTTTTTTAATAAATGGGATTTAAATTAACTTTGGTTAATTGTTGATAAATCCTATTTAAATTAAATTAATATTTTTTTTTCAAATTAACCTAAAACCAAGTTGATTGTTGATAAATGAAATTTAAATTAACTATTGTTAATTGTTGATAAATTTCATTTAAATTGACTTATTTTTTGTAAAAATTTAATTAATTTGAATTTTTTTGATAAATTCTAGATAATTAATTGTGGTATTTTTGCAAATGAAATAAATTGTGGTATTTTTGCATAAATGCATAGAATTGCTCATATAGTAACATGATTAGGCCCATCCAATTATAACATGTCTGTTTGCACTATATGTGGTATTTTTGCAATTGGGCTTAGATGCATATAGTGGCCCATATGTTTGTTTGATATATGGTATTTTGCCAAATAAAATATTCATAAAATGATAGTTTTTATTTGGGCCCATTAGAAAATGTAAAGTTTAAATTCCTCTCTTGTGGGTGATTCCACTTGTGAAGGCCCATTTGCTTTGCATGACTATAGTGGGCCTAATCAATTAATAACAATTAATAAAATGAAGGTTTAAATTCCTGTCTTTTGGACCTTGTATGGAAGATAGGGGCCTTTGTAGTGGGAACGATATACTGGACCCAGCCCTCCTCCATACAAGCCCAATTGTTAAGGCCCATTTACCTGAGTTAGACTTAATTGTATAGGTTCATTATATTAGTTAAACCTAAATATTGATTAGCAACAAATTAATTCTAAATTAATTGAATTTGTTTCAATGTGACACTTTAGAATTAATAAGAAATTATAGGACTTTGGTTTTAAAAATTTTAATCTGTTTAATTTTTTTGGAAAACCATAGTCATTAATTTTCTAAAAATAAATAATAAAAATACTATTTTTAATTCTATAATGAGCTTATTTTAAGAATTTTATTCGATCTCCACCGTTGGTTTAACATAGTCAATAGCTTAATGGGGCCTCGAGGCGCTTTGATTCGTCCCCCTACGGAAGGTGTTCATTAGTTATTTTGACAAGGTTAGATTTCGAAAGATAGATAATTATAGGTCAATTTCTACTAGACTCACCCCTACGGTGACTACTAGGACTAAATCTATGATTATTGAAACCGTGGGTCTAGCTCATAAAATAAGAAATTTTGTTTTCTTATTTTGATCGAATAGTAGGTTGTTAATAATGGTGTCCATTATTAAATGAGTTTACAACTCTATTTAACTAGTGGTATTTTTGACTCTCGCCAACCGGGACAAGGATATCATAGATTAGTTAAAAACCTAAAGAAATAGAGATATGATTTTTTTTGGTATTTTTTCTCATATCTTCATATTTTTGGTATATGTTGTGCTATTTCTTGAAATTTGTGTGATTAGAAGTTTTATTGAGCAAATGTGATTGATTTCTACTTTATTGATAATTTGTAGTTTTAAGTTAAGTAGTGTCTACTCCCATCCTTTCTCAACTTTCGATGGAGAAACTCACCGGAGAAAACTTCCATAATTGGAAGCAAAATATCAACATAAAGTTGATTGGTGACAACTCCGAGTTCGTCATGATTGAGGAATCCCTAGAACGAGCATCGTCTCCGCACGTTCTTGATAGCATCATAAATGCTTGGATAACACCGTCTCCACATGAACGTGATGGAACCGTGAATTCTCGGATGGCACCGTGTCTGCACGTTCGTGATCAACTCAACTATGGTCTGACGCAACTCATGAACGAGCTTCAGATTATTGAACCTATCATGGGTGGACCTAGTAAAGGAGGTGAAAATAAGACCACTGATGTTGCTGCTCATCTAGCTAAGGCTGAAGCTAACCAAGCTTCGTCTTCGAAAGCTGGAAACAAGAGGAAAGGTGAACAAATAAACAACCCCAAGCCTGCAAAGGCTGCAAAGACGAGTGCACAACCACGTGCACAGACGCCTAAGGGGAAGAACATGAAAAACAAGAAAGGTAAAGATAAATGTTTTCACTGCAAAGAGAAGGGGCATTGGAAACGAGATTGCCCCAAGTTTCTAGCAGCTAAAAACAAAGGTAATGATTATAGTTCATTTATCTTGGAAACATGTGTTTTAGAGAATGATAACTCCGTTTGGATTATTGATTCTGGATCTACTAACCATGTTTGTAACTCTTTACAACTTCTTGAATCGTGGGAGAAAGTGAACGAAGGCGGCTTAAAGCTTAGAGTTGGGAACGGAGCGTTCGTTGCGATCCAAGCTAGAGGAATAGCTTGTCTGAAGTTCGGAAATAAATACTTAATTTTAAAAGATGTATTTTTTATTCCGGATTTTAGTAGAAATTTAATTTCAGTTTCCATGTTGCAATTAGAACGATTTGTCATGACTTTCACAAGTTTTAATATATCTATTTCTTTCAATGGATCACAATTGTGTATTGCATGTTTGGAAAACAGGCTTTATATTCTGCGACCTAACGAACCCCTCGCTCTTAACAATGATTTATTCAAAGTAGCTAAACCTAGGACCAATAAATGTCAAAAGACCGATAACAATAATATGACTTATTTATGGCACTTGAGACTAGGTCACATTGGCTATGATAGGATTCAAAGACTTACAAAGGACGGAACTTTGAGGGAACTCACCTTAGGTGAATTACCTGTCTGTGAATCTTGTCTAGAAGGCAAACTGACCAAGCGTCCATTCTCTGCAAAGGGTGATAGGGCCTAAGAACCACTTGGTCTTGTGCATTCAGATGTTTGTGGACCTTTGAATATACAAGCCAGGGGTGGTTTTGAGTATTTCGTCACTTTCATTGATGATTACTCTAGATACTCATGTCATTACCTAATGCATAGGAAATCAGAAACATTTTCAAAGTTTCAGGAATTCCTAGCAATGGCTCAGAACCAAATAGGGAAAAGGTTAAAGATCTTGCGATCTGATAGGGGTGGAGAATATTTGGATATGCAGTTCCAAGATCATTTATCTGAACTTGGGATTTTATCACAACTTACTGCCCCAGGTACTCCGCAACAAAATGGTGTAGCGGAACGCCGAAACAGAACTTTATTGGAAATGGTTAGATGCATGCTTAGTTACTCAACTCTACCAACTTCGTTCTGGGGACATGCAATTGAAACCGCAAATGACATTCTCAATGTCGTGCCGTCAAAATCAATCCCCAAAACACCTTTAGAACGCTGGAATGGTCGTGAACCTAGTTTACGCCATTATAGAATCTAGGGGTGTCCCGCTCACGTCCTGAGGAAAAAGGAGGGAAAGCTAGAACCGCGAACTGAAGTTTGCATGTTTGTTGGCTATCCTAAAGGTACTCGGGGTGGACTTTTCTACAGTCATTCAGAAAAGAAAGTGTTTACTTCTACAAATGCTACTTTTCTGGAAAATGACAATGTCCAGAACTTTAAACCTCGCAGCAAAGTAGTTTTAGAGGAGATGGTTAAAGAATTGACTCCAACCAATGTTCCATCGTCATCAACCCGAGTTGATGATGAAATTCCCACTCTTCATGTACAACCGATGCAAGTCGATTTAAATGAAGAAAGTACAACTGTTCCTGAGCAAACAGTCACGGAGCCTCGTCGTAGTGGGAGGGTTTCTAGAAACCCAATTCGCTATGGTTTGGATGGTGAAACCAATATGGTTGTTGGTGACACTAGTGATGATGATCCATTGTCTTTCAAACAGGCAATGGCTAGCCCTGAAAAGGAACTATGGCTTGAAGCCATGAAACAGGAAATGGAGTCTATGTACTCAAATTCCGTCTGGGATCTTGTGGAAGCACCTAGTGACTTTAGGGCCATTGGGTGCAAGTGGATCTACAAGAAGAAACGAGGTGTTGATGGAAATATCGAGACTTATAAAGCTCGATTAGTGGCAAAGGGTAATACCCAAAGAGAAGGTGTGGACTATGAGGAAACTTTTAGTCCGGTAACCATGCTCAAATCCATTCGCATCCTTCTATCCATAGCAGCCGCTCTCGACTATGAGATTTGGCAAATTGACGTCAAGACAGCTTTTCTTAATGGAAAGCTTGACGAGGTCATTTATATGGATCAGCCAGAAGGATTTAAAGTATCTGGACAAGAAGGAAAAGTTTGTAAGTTAAATAGGTCCATCTATGGACTTAAGCAAGCTTCTCGTTCCTGGAATCTTAGGTTTGATGAAATAATCAAAACCTATGGCTTTGAACAAAATATTGATGAGCCCTGTGTTTACCAACTAAAGGCAAATCAAATAGTGGTATTCCTGGTTCTTTATGTAGATGATATCTTACTCATTGGAAACAATGTTAAGAAATTATCAGATGTGAAGAATTGGCTGAGCACTCAATTCCAGATGAAGGATTTGGGTGAAGCAAGTTATGTTCTAGGTATCCAGATCATCAGGGATAGAAAGAACAAACTTTTAGCTCTATCTCAAGCAGCTTACATTGATAAAGTGCTTGAACGTTTCTCAATGACAAATTCCAAGAAAGGGCGTCTACCGTCCCTCCATGGAATTCATCTTTCAAAGAAGCAGTCTCCCCAGACTCCTGAAGAGGAAGATGCAATGAGAAAAGTTCCTTACGCATCTGCAGTTGGAAGTCTGATGTATGCCATGTTGTGTACTAGACCAGATATCTGCTATGCAGTGGGAGTAGTGAGCAGGTATCAGTCAAACCCAGGACCGGAACATTGGATAGCAGTTAAGCATATCCTGAAGTATTTGAGACGGACTAGGGATTATATGTTAGTCTACAAGGGTGGTGTTCTAAACCCTGTAGGCTACACCGATTCAGATTTTCAGACTGATGTCGATGACAGAAAGTCTACTTCTGGAATGGTGTTTACTCTTGGGGGTGGTGCTGTGATTTGGAGAAGCGTAAAGCAGTCTGCAATCTCAGATTCCACCATGGAGGCTGAGTACATAGCCGCGTCAGAAGCAGCTAAGGAAATAGTCTGGCTAAAGAAGTTCTATTCGGATCTTGCTGTTATTCCAGAAATGGATAAATCGCTTGTGTTTTTTTGTGACAATACAGGAGCGATAGCCAACTCAAAAGAACCTCGAAGTCACAAGAGGAGTAAGCATATAGAAAGGAAGTATCACATTATTCGAGAATATGTGGCCAGGGGAGATGTGAAGGTTATGAAGATTGCAACTGAAGACAATCTTGCGGATCCGTTTACAAAGACACTACGAGAAGCTACATTTGATAAGCATATCAAGGAGATGGGATTAGTAGAATTAAGGCATTAGTTTCAATTAGTGCAAGTGGGAGTTTGTTGGGGTTTTATGCCCTAATTAAAACCCAAATTCTTTGTAATCTCATTTTATTATCAATAAAAGAATAGAAATCATTTTTTGACTTGGTCAATCACTTTGCTCACATGTTTTATTTTCATGATTATTTATTTAATATAAACTTCTATTAAATCCCGAGCATATAGCTAATCTTATTTATAGTGACGTAATCACAGTGGAATATAAATATGATTATATGTTCAAAAATAAGTTAGTCCTAAGATTAGTCAGTGCACCGGATTTACACTGACTTGCCAATCTACGATATGATCTACTTACACATTACAGTGTTATGTTCTTTCCAGAACATTAGCAAAGTAGATAAGATCGGATGTATTTGTTACATCGGACAGGACCGATATTGACAGTTGATAAGATAAGTAAACATACCGTTATTATCTATTCTAGTCATATCATATAGTTGACCATAGGTCAATTCAATCTCAATTCTGAGTGGTTAGTATTCTAACTGATTGTATTATTTGAGTTCTTTGACTTGTTCGTTACCAGCTTACCCTACGGACTAGCCCATACTTACATCTTGGGAACTCGGTAGTATAATTGAGTGGGAGTGTTAATCATAGATATGAACATCTATAGCTTCTGATGAAGAAGTGAAACGATGGTTTCCTTTTAGTTTGGTTCAAGGTGTTAAATGATAGAGATCTCATTTCAGTAATTAAATTAGTTTACTGAAATATCATTTACAAGGAACTAAGTGTTTTAAGGATAAAATACAATGAGGGGTAAAACGGTATTTTAGTCCTATCTCATTGTAGACCGTCTATAGAGGATTGAGTGACAATTATGGTTGTAACAATGGATAATTAATAGCGTATCTATATTTGTTATAGAGCGTTCTATGAATTCAAGAGTGCAATTCCAAGTCTATAGTGGAGTCACGAGGAATTAATAAGTTAGTAAATTTATTTGTTAGATTTATGAAAACTTATTGGAGCTTGATTTCATAGGCCCATGGTCCCCATTGTACCTTGGATAAAATCATCTCGATAGTCTCAATTAATTGATTTAATCATCAATTAGAATTATCAAAGTTGACCAGGTCAATTTTGGATAGTTTCACAGAGTTGTGTAATTTTGAGAAGAAAAGAGAAATTATGGCTGATTTATTAATTAAGATAAATTGGTATCTAAATTAATAAATAAGTTTAAATCAAGGTTCAAATTATAAATAATTAATTTGATAAAGGATTTAAATAATTATTTAATTAATTAAATCAATAGAAAATAATACAGGCCTTGATTTTAAGTCCAATGGGCTTATAATCAAATGGGAAATTTCACGGGCCTATAGCCTATGATAATTTCGACCTAGGGCTTCAAAATAGCTATTATTTTATTGATTTTTTATTTAAATTAAATGGCCTAATTGAGTCTATAAAAGGAGTGCTTATAGAGAAGTCAAAAAAAGGGTTTTTGATAAGTCAGATTTTCTGATAGTTTTATATTCTCTCTAAACACAAGTCCTTTTCTAAGCCTCTTTGTATTTTCTCTTCTTCTCTCTTTATCTATCTCATGTGTTGAGAATTGCCCACACTAGTCTAGGTGGTTCTAAGGATACATTGGAAGATCGTGATGAAAATAGAAGATCGGTTCAGTTTTTTGATAATACTCTGCGACAGAGAGGATACAAGAGTTAGAGAAACTGAAGGAAGGACTCTTAATTCCGCTGCGTATACTGTAAGTATTCTATTTTTGTTTCTCTTTGAATTCAATTTTAGAAACATGTTTTAGGCTATCTCGTATTAATTTGTTTAATATTAGATATACATGAAAATAAATAAAGATCCTGTATAAGTTTTTTCTAACACCACTGTCCTGGGTAGTCCTTCCACAAAATCCATCGTGATGTCCTCCCACTTCCACTCTGGGATACACAAAGGCTGAAGCAATCCCGCTGGTCGCTGATGTTCAGCCTTTACCTGCTGACATGTCAAACATCGAGCAACATACTCTACCACATCCTTCTTCATCCCGGGCCACCAATATAATGTTCGTAGATCCTGATACATCTTCGTGGTACCCGGATGAAGCGAGTATAGTGTAGTGTGAGACTCATCCAATATCTCTCGCCTGATCCCCACATCTGTCGAAACACATCTCGCAACTGCGCATCCACCAATTGTCCCTCCTTGATCATCTCTAGCAGGGTCGACTGCAAGGTAATATTAGCTAACTAGCCCACCCCCAATTCTATCTTTTCCCTGGCCATCTCATCAGCTAACTCTCTCGAGATATGGATGGAACTATACAATTGACTTGGGCCCCTCCTACACAACGCATCTGCCACCACATTGGCCTTCCCTGGGTGGTAAAGGATGTCGCAGTCATAGTCCTTAACAAAGTCCAACCAACGCCTTTGTCTCATGTTCAAATCCTTCTAAGTGAAGAAGTATTTCAGACTCTTATGGTCAGTGTATATCTCGCACTTCTCCCCATACAGATAATGACGCCACACCTTCAGTGTGAATACCACTGCTACTAGTTCCAAATGATGAGTAGGATACCGCTGTTCATACTCCTTCAGCTGTCGCGATGCATAAGCTATAACTTTCTCATTCTGCATCAGCACGCAGCCTAAACCCATCCTCGACGCATCACAGTAAACCACAAACTTTCCTTCCTCCGATGGAAGACTCAGCACAGGTGCATAAATAAGTCATCGCTTCAACTCTTGGAAACTATTCTCACATTTCTCTTATCAAACAAACTTCTGATTCTTTCTTGTCAATTCTGTCATCGGTGAAGCAATCTTTGAGAATCCCTCCACAAACCGCCTGTAATAACCTGCCAACCCAAGGAAACTCCGCACCTCCGAGGCATTCCTTGGACTCGGCCAATCTCTCACCGCTTCTACCTTGGACGGATCCACCTTAATCCCTTCTGCACCAACTATATGTCCAAGAAAAGCCACCTTTGGTAACCAAAACTCACACTTCTTAAACTTAGCATATAACTAGTGTTCCCTTAATCTCTGTAAAACCTGTCAAAGATGTTGCTCATGCTCTACCGTTGAACTGGAGTATACTAGAATGTCATCGATGAAGACAATGACGAACTAATCTAAGAAGTCCTTGAACACCCTGTTCATCAAATCCATAAAAGTTGTCGGGGCATTTGTCAATCCAAAAGACATGACCAAGAACTCATAGTGCCCATATCGCGTCCGGAAGGCCGTCTTCGATACATCCTCATCTTTGATCCTCAGCTGGTGATAACCAGATCGTAGATCAATCTTTGAGAAAACCATCTTTCCCTGCAGCTAATCGAACAGGTCATCAGTCCTTGGTAGAGGGTACTTATTCTTTATAGTCAACTTGTTCAATTCTCTGTAGTCTATACACATCCTCAATGTCCCGTCCTTCTTCTTAACAAATAGCACTGGAGCGCCCCATTGTGAGTAACTAGGTCTGATGTATCCCAAATCCAGAAGCTCCTGCAGTTGTATCTTTAGTTCCTTCAACTCTGCTGGTGCCATTCTATATGGTGTCCTTGATACTGGCTTTGTCCCCGATGCAAACTCAATCTCAAACTAAATCTCCCTGCACGGCGGCAACCCTGGTAGATCCTCAGGAAATACGTCCAAAAACTCACACACCAATCTGGTCTCTC
The DNA here is from genome assembly GCF_963169125.1 of Humulus lupulus. Taxonomy (NCBI): domain Eukaryota; kingdom Viridiplantae; phylum Streptophyta; class Magnoliopsida; order Rosales; family Cannabaceae; genus Humulus; species Humulus lupulus. The sequence goes on from NC_084801.1 coordinate 151,523,090, forward strand.
CTGGCCCTGCTGGCATAACCCTAGTGGTATCCACTACACTGGCCAGAAAACCTATGCATCCCCCCTGCAACAAGTCTCTGGCTCTCAATGCTCAAATCATGGGTATGCGAGGTCCACTTACCGCACCGACAAAGACAAAAGGATCCTTTCCCTCAGGCTCGAAAGTCACCATCTTCTTCCTGCAGTCAATAGTAGCCCCATATCTGACCAATCAGTCCATCCCCAGAATCATGTCAAAATCCTCCATGTCTAACTCGATCAAATCCACAAAAAAGCTCCCTACTATCAACCATCACTGGCAGTGCCCTAATCCATCTCCTACAAATTATCAATTCCCCTGTAGGCAATAAAGTCCCAAACCCCGCAGTCCGATATTCACTAGGTCTACACAATATATCAATCACTTTACTATAAACAAAGGAATGTGTAGCACCAGAATCAATCAATACAGTAAAAGGACAGCCAGCGCTAGAAAGCTGACCTGTCACTACTAAGGGACTAGCCTCGGCCTCTGCCTGCGTCAAAGTGAATACTCGAGCTGGAGTCAAGCTATCCACCTTTCCTGCTTCACCTTTCTCACTGTTGGGCAGTCTTTCCTGAGATGCCCCATTGTTCCGCACACAAAACAAGCTTTGGCTCGACATTCGCCCAGGTGACGCCTTCTACACCTCAGGCACTCTGGATAGGTCCACCATGCCTCGCTGCCACCCTGACGGCCACCCTGAACACCCCGACCCCTCCTATCAGGACTAGCAGTGGTCGAAGTGTCAGGAGTCTTTCTCTTGAAATCACTAGGGCCTCCGCCCCTACCTATCCCTGAATAAGGAGGCACCACTCTGCGGCCCTCACGCCTCATCGCACTTTCCCTCCAAATCTTGTTCCCCGCTTCCTCAGCGATAAGAGCCTTCTCAACGGCCTAGGCATAAATTTTTCCACCAAGTACCGTTGTAATCCTAACATCCCGGGCTATCATATCATTAAGCCCCCTGATAAATCTATCCTGCCTAGTAGCATCAGTAGGCACAAGATCTGGTGCAAACTTTGCAAGCCTGTCAAATTTTAGGGCATACTCTGTAACAGTCATATTGCCCTGCACCAAACCCACAAACTCATTAACTTTTGCTGCCCTCACGACAACATTATAATATTTCTAGCTGAACAAGTCCTTAAATCCTTCCAAACTCATAGTAGTGACATCCCTGGTCTGTGAAGCCACCTCCCACCAAATGCAAGCATCCTCCCTCAGCATATACATGGCACAGGCCACTCTGTCATGTCCCTCTATCCTCATAAAATCCAGGATAGTAGTAATCATAGTCAGTCATTGCTCAGCCTTCAATGGACCAGGTCCCCCCTCAAAGATTGGAGGTTGCTGCTTCCTTAACCGCTCATATAACGGCTCCCACCTGTTTCCAACCTCTCCTCGCTGACAACCGGTACCACTGCAGGTGGTGCAATAGGGGCAACACTCCCTAATGGAGCCTGCTGTCGCAGTAGATGAATCTGTTCATCTTGGCTATGTAATCGAGCTTGCATATCTGCCATAAGTTGCTGCCAGTTTTCAGGAACTGGCGGAGGAATCAGGCCCTGGTCATCACCCTCGGTCCCAGACCTAGTGCCGGCTAGCCGTGTAGATTATCTTAGAAGCATAGCTATCCAAGTCAATCTGCAATCAACGACTCGGCAGTCAGACCATGATGACAGGGCAAAAGCTTCTCCAAAATCCATCAAAGGAACATAACCAATCACAAAAATTCAAAATATAGGCATTCATCCACATGCACCGGCTGCTGATAAGCATGCCCCAACTTTACCACATGACAGCCAAGATAAAAGCATTCGTCCATGCACAATATACAGTTAGTCATTCAAATATTCACTTACATGCACGACAATGCTAATAAGCATGCCTCAATATTTTCATACAGCAGTCAAGGGCCAGGCCCTATCAGTATCTCATACTTCCTATTAATCCAATAAATAACAACATTCATAACTCATTTCAGGCATATAAACATATAAGCACATGTACACATTACCAAACCCTAAATCGAGCTAGTCTCTAGCAGCGAATGTACATGTCCAGCCGGTCTTCAAGAACCCTTAAACCTAGGACGCTCTGATACCAAGTTGTAACGCCCTGGTTAGTCAAGACCGCTACACTGTGTATTTATAGAGGTGCAAAACTTTCTAATAAAGTCATTTAATTAAAAACGTGTCACTAACCATGAATGTGCTAGGGTTAGAAAAGGGTTTTGGTCTCAAAAGATACATTTTATATAATTAAACAGTTTTACACATGGGATCCCAAAGAGAAACAGTGTTTAAAAGTCCGTTTACAGAATCCCCAAAATACAGACAACCATCAGCCATTCTAAGGCAAAACAGACATTTCTAGTTCCCCTGTTCCTGCCTTCCCCTCAACCGTGGCGGCTGAGCAACTGGTCATGTACATTCAGCTCACAGAGCTCTCAAAGTCAGGGCTGATCAAGTTTTCCCTTGCCTTTACCTGCACCACGTAGCACCCGTGAGCCAAGGCCCAGCAAGAAAACATAACATGCATCACAAACAACAATAACAGATAATTTATCCTTTAAGCATGATCAAACACTTAACACCCATATTAACCATAGAAGATATACTCAGAATCAAAGATGCAATTAAATTTTAATAGCAATCAAGTTACATGTTTAACAGGGCTGACAACTTAGGCCGCACTCTCTGTTTACCCCACTGACTCCGGCCCGCTTAAACCAAGCTCAGTGCATAATAAGCTATCCTCGGCTACCAGTGGCTGAACCGGGCACTGTGCACTAGTGTAACCTTGGCACTCTTAGGCCATTGGTTTACTGTTTACATGGCATAATACCATCCTTTCAAAGCCAGCATACATATTAGGGAACCCTTAGTCCCATTACAATTACTCAACCGCGTGCAGTTTTCTTGCCTTTAATTTCCACGTTCACTGACTACGAGCATCGTCCCTCGACCACGATCCGTTTCCCGAGCCCTAGCTTAACACCTAGTCACAACCAAGGTAATAAATTCCATTAATATTCTAATAAAGGTTTCCGGGTATAGTTCTAGCATCCGGGACATCGAATTCCGCCAAGCACGGTGGTGGAATCGATCCCGAGCACCCTAAGTTAGATTCATGCGCTTAAAATTCCCAAAAGATCAAGAATGCACCTAAGGGTTGCGGCCCTTGAAACCTAGCTACGGCCCGCCCCTAAAACAAAACCCAAGCCCCTCAGTAGGCACACACGCATCGCGGCCCTGCCCTATGGCGCCGCGATGCTCCCCTTCGGCAGAGCCTCCCTGGCTCACTTACTTCGTAGGGCCGCAACGCTCTAGAACAAAGCCGCGGCCCAACCCTTCGTGCCCAGAAAATCCACCATATCTAACATCCTAACCTCATTCAAAACCACTCCAAAGCACCCTAATTCAAAACCCATTAATAACAAAAGTTTTAACATGATTCTAACAACATAATCCAATAGAAATCCAGCTTAAAAACCTACTAAAATCCCATTTTGATTTTTGAAACCCAGCAGCTCAAAACCACAAAAACTAGTCATGCAAACTCAGATTTTAACCTCTAAATTACGAATTGAAGATTACCTTCTTTGTTGAACCACTTCCTTAACAGATTCCTGAGCTAAAATCCAAGCTTCTCAGCTTTAATTCAATCCTTAAACATCAAAACCACAAACACCCTTAATACTCAGCCAAAACTCAGAATTCTAATGCTCAAGAATATGATTCAGCCCTTACCTTAATTTTGGTTAAGTTTCCTTAGCTGAGCACTAGATTAAACCTTCAAGATTCCAGCCTAAACCACTGGATTCCCAGCTGATTTCCCTTAAATTTCAGTGGTTTTTCTTGAGAGAGAGAAGAGAAGGGAGAGAATAGCAAAATAGGTTTGTTTGTATTTTATTCTACCGGTTTCTATTTTGTTTAGTCTAACCCTTGGCTAATTAAGTCAATCCCGAGGCTCGGGGTGCCGGAAACGTCCCCGACGGCAAAACGGTAAAATTCCCCAATATTCCCGCCTAAGCTTCCTAACCTCAAATATATCTCCATATATTTATTTCCATAACCCGATAACCTAGATAATCATCTAATACCCGAATTACCCCTTGACTTGCTCCAAGTCAAATATTAAGCCCCTTTGTGACTTCCCGCTAACTGGCTCCCTAGGATCGCCTCAAGTCGCACGCTACAGGCCTACCCACATAACAATGTGGTACTCACAGATATAACATTTAACCACATTTACATTCATATAATCATACAATCATGCTTATCGTATAATCATGAATTAAATCAATAAACCCACACATAAACCAATTATGCCCTCCCAGCACACTAATCAGGGCCCTAAAGCCACAATAGTAATTTTGAGTCGTTACAGCGAGGCTAGTAGCCAAAGGTTACACTCAGAGACAAGGTGTTGATTATGAAGAAATATTTTCTTCAGTGGCCATGCTTAAATCCATTTGAATCCTCTTATCCATGTCATGGGGACGTCAAGACAACTTTTCTGAATGGCTATCTTGATGAAAGTATCTATATGATACAACAAGAAGGGTTCATAAAGAATCGGGAAAAGCAAAAGGTGTGCAAGTGGCTGAAATCCATTTATGGATTAAAGCAAGCATCTAGATCCTAGAATATCACTTTTGATGAAACAATTAAAACATATGGCTTCAAACAAAATGTTCATGAGGCATGTGTGTATATATACATCAAAGGAAAGAGGTGGTTTTCTTAGTTCTTTATGTTGATGACATTTTGCTCATTGGGAACAATGTAAAGACATTGTCAAACATGAAGAAGTGGTCAGCCGAAAAGTTGCAAATGAAAGATTTGGGCGAGGTGAGTTATGTTCTGTGAATCCAAATCCTAAGGGATAGGAAGAAAAAGCTCTTGGAATTCCAAGAAAGGTCAGTTACTGACCAGACATGGAATTTCTCTCTCCAAGGAACAATGTCCTAAGACACCTCAGGAGGAAGAGGATATGAGAATGTATCCCGATGCTTCAGCGGTTGGGAGTCTGATGTATGCTATGTTGTGTACTAGGCCTGATATGTGTTATGTAGTTGGGATTGTAAGTCGTTATCAATCAAATACTGGGTTGGAAAACTGGATTGCAGTAAAGCACATTCTCAAGTATCTTAGGAGAACGGGAGATTATATGCTTGTATATTCGGGGAGTGAGCTGAACCCCACTGGATACACTGATTCTGATTTCCAATAAGATAAAGACAGTCGAAAGTCAACATCTGGGCCAGTGTTCACACTTGGTGGAGGAGTTGTTGTTTGGAGAAGGATTAAATGATCCAGCATAGTTGATTCAACTATATGGAAGTCGAATACATAGCGGCTTGGGAAGTAGCTAAGGAAGTGGATTGGTTATGGAAGTTCTACACTGATCTGGAAGTAGTTCCAAATAAGGATAAGCCACTAATCCTGTACTGTGATAACAGTGGAGCAGTAGCTAATTCCAAAGAACTGAGAAGCCACAAGAGAGGAAAGCATATAGAAAGGAAATACCATCTGGTAAGAGAGATTGTACACTTAGGTGATGTGACTGTTATGAAGATAGTGTCGGAACAGATCCTGGCTAACCCATTTACCAAGACACTTCCTGTAAAGTCGATCATGGGTCACGTGCGCAATATGGGATTAGGCATCGTCATTAAATCTAACTGTATTTTGACCCTTATATAGAGTATGCACCGTCATTAAGTCTAACCAGATGGAGTAAACTTGTAAATCATGTCATTTAGAGAAGTTTACATAACTTGTACTGACTCTAGTAGGCAATGTTTCGCCTACATGCAGGCTATGCATCGCTTGCTAGGGTTTTTGAAACCCTAAGCAATAAGAGATGCTACACAACTTGGGCGGCAATGCATCGCCACCCTCTCTGATATTGGACACCTCCATGAAACTGCTCCAAATGTTGCCAACTTTTTGGAGACCCTTAGATACCTCCATGTATCACTTTGGATCCTAAAACACACTCTTAAAGAGCCTACAATTGAAAGTCAAATTTCACATCTTCGCTATGTGAAATTCACTAAGTGTTTTTACCTAGCTTGTATTTTAACACTTATCTTTTGTATTTAATCAATCATAACACAACCTTTACCATTGAATTCCAATTTGATTACTCTGTTACCGAATTTTTTTGTTTTACTTCTACGACTAATATATTCTAATTATTTCTACTGATGACTTATGGTCAAAAGAGCCAAAATTTGAATGCATGAATAACACTATAGACCCTAACCACACATAACTAAGCTACAAACTTTAAATATTGATTACTAATTTGGAAACTTAGCTTCAAAATTAGTTTAGTTTGACCAAATTTTGACATCTACTACTTATATGTTATAATTATGTCCCTTATTAACCTATAGCCCAATATGAGGACTCATTCAATTTAAAATCTACTCATTTAAAATCTCGATAAAAAATTATAACCAAATAAGGTTGGAACAAAATTCGTTTTGTTAGAAAGAAGGCGTTGGTGGTATTAAATCCATACACACGCCTACGTTATTTCGCTATGATTGTTAAAACATAAATCCATAATTTGATAAAACTATGTAACTCAAAAGTCTACATGTGACACAAATGCAGTATCCACTACAACAATTTTGACCAAATATGACAACAAAATATAGCATATTATTAAAAGCGTTATTGATACATGCAAATAAAAAAGATACTGAAAATATTTAGGTGCCAAATGAAAATATAGTGGGCGGCAAATGAAATTGACAAAAAGAAAAAAACTAAAACAATAAAAAATTAAGAATGTTTTCTGAAACCCTTTACACGCTGCCTCTCTCTCTCACACACTCTAGTCGGGTCTCTCCCACTCTCACTCGCTCTTTCTTTCTCTCAGAGTCTCTCTCCTGGGTTTCTCCCACTCTCTAGTCGGCTTTCTCCCACTCTCACCCTTCACGTGGGTTCTTGCTTCTAGCTAGCTATAGAGATACACAGCGATGGAAAAGGACAAGAGCTCATCACTTCAGCAATGGTGTGGTCATGGTGTGCTTCAGCTGCTCAATGGAAGGGATTGAAGCAAGAACCCAGGTGACTGTGAGGTATATGTTTCATTTTTTTTTTCAAATTTCAAATTAATATCCATTCTTGAAACCAAATGCCTTTTCTCAATAGACTTCCTCATCCATTGGACGCTGCACTCTCACTCTCTTTTCTCCATCAATAGTTTCTCAATCTCTAATCTTCTCATCTCGATCGATCTATCCATTTGAGCAGCAAGCCCCTGCTTTCCTTCAAAGCCGCTGCCACCAATGCCATAGATGAGCTTTGTGAGGACAACGATCTCTCCCTCTCCCTCTCTCTAGGTGAGCTCAACCCATCTCTCTTTATATGTATAAAAAATATTGTGTTGGGATTTATATGTGTATTTTTTTATTTGATTCTAGAACTATTGATGATGTTTCGATTATGATATTATTGAAGTAAGTTTTGTTGTGTGATTAAATGTAAAATATTTTTTGTTTTCAATTAAGTTAATAAATTTTGGGTTTGAAAAAGTTAATTTTCCAGTGTTTCTTGAGTGTTTAAATGTCAACTATATATGCACTTAATTTGATATTTTTTATATGCTGACTACATGATAAAAACACATAATATATACTGAGTAAATGGCATATTTTGGGTCTTCAAGCTTATTTTTTTTTCAGTTCAGGTCTCCAATAATTTTCCGAATAGGGTATCTCTAGAACTTGAATATGATATATTTTGGGTTTGAAGAAGTTGATTTTCAAGTGTTTTAGTCAGAACCTCTTGTTGTTATAAAACAGGGGAAGAGAATAGATTTTTGGCCTTTGAAGTTAAATGTTGGAAATTCGAATGATGCATATGATAAAGCTTTCTTGGTTGCATATAATGTGTTTGTTGAAATGCCTCCAAGAGAGTGATATAGATAAATGTCAAAAAATTTATTTTCTTAAGTGTTTGTGGTTGTATACTGGTTTAAAGATATTTAGTTTTCTAATCTATTTATGTTAAAATACTCATGAATATTCTCTTCTTCTATATGATTTTCTCTCTTTAATTTTGTAATTTAATTGTTTATTTTGTGGAAAAAAATTACTACTGCTTATCTTTTTCTTTTTTAATATACAGGCTGATAGGACCTAGATTGTTCTCGCATTGGAATATCTAATGGCAGCCATAATTGATTTCCATAATAGTGTATTTTTTTTCCTTCTATGTTGCAACATGTGCTTGTCTTCAATGATTCATGTTTTAGGAGATAAATTTCTATATTAAGATGTTCACAACCATTGTAATTTGATATATTAAACATGTTAACAACATCATTAGATTATGAATGAACAAAACTTTAGCAGTTTCTCTTGTTTCTTATAATTTAAACAATTTTTCACTGAAGTTAAAGCAAAAATCAGGAGACATATTGATGTCAATAAAATTCATTATGTGTTTCTTTCATTGTGCTTATGTTTCCAACTATGTCAATTTTGTAATGTTGATGGTTTTTTTCTTTCCAGATGTCACTTCTTGCGACCATTGTCTTGAGCTCCAGCTATGTCAACAATGACTTTGGTAATAACTATAATAAATTTATGATGAGGCAGTTCAAAAGAATCATTTGTTTAGTCTATGCTTCTAATGATGATTTTATTGAAATACTAATCCATGGTTGCCTTGTCTCATTATATCATTCCTCTCTAAAAATGCAGGGAGCAAGAAACAATTTTTTTGCCATGCAGCATGCACTGATTCAGGTTTCATGTATGGGTTTTCCAGGGACAACAAGTGCTAGTTACATCCATTACTTGGTAACTGATGAGGTATACTATGATCAAATTCTAATAATTGATACTTGATTTATCATTTTGGGATCTTGGTTTTTAATAAGGCTCTCTATTTGTTTTTAGTTTGTCTCACCTTTACTGTTATTAGATTTAATAGGATTCTATATTTGTGCTCAGTTCACAGATGTTGGAAATTAAAAAAAAAATTGGACTATAATTGAGACCAACAACATGCACCATTTGTTACAACAACCCTGAAATTTGTTCCATTACTTAGTACTAAAAACTAACATGTTTTATACTCTTATTGTTTGAGGTCTTAAATTCTCTATTTTCAATTTGAATAAAAATTACTATAAAAATTTATGAAAAACAGGAACTACAAATTGAGGAAAATGATAAGACCTTGTTTATAAAAAGTAGGAAAACATTTTGTTGTAATTGTTGATTTTGCAAGGAGCACAAATTGACTTTAAAATCATTGAATTGTAATATTTTTTTATAAACCGTACTTTATAATTGCAATATTTATAGCCACGTGTACTTTTTAATTGCATATGCTTGTGCCATTTATGTAAAAAATCAACATTCCCTTCCAACTAAATACTTTTTAATTGCATATGCTTGTGCAATATTTATGCTGAAAATTCATGTCTATTGTAGATTGTATTCTAGTGTTTTTTCTCTCTTTTACTTCAGAATTTATCTGTTTGTTTGTGGAAAAATCACTGCTTCTTGGCCTTTTCTTTTTTGATGGGCCTTTTCTATAATTTCCATATATCTTAACTTCTTATTAGTTTTGATAGGATTTTCTTGATTTTGTTAGGATTTTCTTGATTTCTATAATTCTTTCGTGGAAATTCTTTTGTTAGAGTGCAATATTGCTTAATTGAACTGTTGAGACACTTAACTATGGAAAAACAATTGCTATTTTATTTGAGCTATGAAATCATGTTGCTCAATTTACTGTGTTATCATTCGAGAAGGAAATTATATGAACTAGAAATGCCATATATCTTAATTTCTTATTAGTTTTGATAGGATTTTCTTGATTTTGGTTCCTTTCTTATAAGGTTGCATATCTTATTTTCTTATAATTTTTTTTAATTTTAAATCTTACAGCAGTAAAAAAGTAACTAGTAATGATTTCTTTTTATTTTCCCCTAAACATATGAGTTAGTTAGAGTTTGGTATTTGGTATTTGGAAATGTTGGAAGTTTCTTTGTTCTGATGTAATCCTTATTTCAAGAGGTATCTTCTCTTACTTTTGTTTTTGTTATAATATTATGCTTGTGCAATATGTATACATTGCTGAATAATTAATTAGGTACGTGGTTGATTATAATTTGGATACAGATGTACGTATTATTCTACATACTTCATAGTCTAGGAAACAACCCTTTTTCATTAGAATTATCTCTTAACTTCGTATCTTAATAATTAATATAATATGCCATTTTCCATCTTCCATTCTAGTGTTTTATCTGAATAGAAAATCTTGCATTAGAATTATCTCTTAACTTCATATCTTAATAATTAATATAATATGCCATTTTCCATCTTCCATTCTAGTGTTTTATCTGAATAGAAAATCTTGCATGTTTGTACTTTTGGTCTAACGTAAAACTTAGTGATTGTATATACTATTCTATTTCATAACTTTTATGTGTTTATGGTCATTTTGCCATTAACAAAAAAGAATCCACACATGAAGCTATTTCAGTCACTACTCTATACAATCACTTTTCAATCTAAATGATTGAAGACAACATTTCTTTATTTCACTTTCCAATAAAAGCTTCAGAGAGTTTTATTGAGTTAACTCTAATCTAAGTATAAAATTAGTTTTATACTTCTTTAAGGGTCCTACAATGTTGGCCACTGTAACATATTCAACAAATTTCATACAAGCTAATGTAAAGAACGCCCTAAGCTAATACTTATAAAACATTCGCATATCAAAGTTTGTAAAAGAATGCCACTCATTATCAAAGTTTCAGTGGGGACTTGCTTAAAACCATGCAAGTTGGCGCCATTAGTTTTAAAAGAAAACATAATTTTTTATGCAAAGTTTAAAAGAAACAAAATAAAATAATTGAGTCCCACTGATAATTTAGGAAAGTCTCTTAAACAAAACATAATTTAAATGGCGTTCTATGATGATCGTTTTTCCGTCCATAGGATTACCCCACGCCATACACCCCATGATGAAAGAACTCCTCACGTCTCCACGCGTGCCATAAAGAAATCCTATTTGCTACCTGGAAGGAAAGTAAGGGGGTGAGCTAAAAGCCCAGTAAGGAAGTACAAACAAATAAGCAAATAAGAATACAACAAATACAAACACTAACGTTCATCTACAACATCATTGTATATCATAACATAATCGTAACATATCATCATATCATAATCATACAGCATACATGATGAGCATGGATCGCTTGTTGTCCATGTCACCCTATGAGGTAAACAGGAGATCTCTGGTCCTTGAATAACCTCGGCGCATCCGCCCTAGGAGTTACGTCTCAATGTCCTTAGTAACTCGTTCGATGTGTCTAACATCGTAATCTGCTTGATGTATATAACATCGTATTCTGTTTGATGTATCTAACACCGTAACTGGTTTGATGTATCTAACATCCATACACATATCACATTCAACATATCATCACGTTATGGCATTCATAATTCATAACAATTCATTCATACAATAGTCTTACCATTCATAGCATAAAATCATAGAATCTATCTAACTTCCTTACCTCAGGTCCAAGGTAAGAAATTTCACAATCTTTCAACGAGCCTATATCATAATCAAAATAACATTTCTTAGGTTCATAAAATTACTATTTTGCCCTTCCATACAACTCATGTTTGCATGGGTCATGCACACATAATAACAGTTACACATAACTTGCAATTATTCTTAACTACACATAAAGTCATAAAAGAATAATGCTCGTTTTACTTATTTTACATGCATGATCTTTTTATAAAAATCACTTAGTTGAATAATAAACATAATTTTGGACGTAAAGGTGGAGTTGCATGTAACATGCATACGTGGGAACATTGCGTAATAGAGACGTTTTCAAAAACGATAATTCTACATTTCTTACTTTTATTATTTTAAAATCAATAGACATATTACATGCTTTATTTTTCTTAAAATTTCTAAGTTGATTAAATTTCTCAAAACATTATTTTATTTTATAAAATTATTTTATTTTAGCTTAAAAAATAAAATATGTGACAATTTCATTTATTAATCTCAAATTACAAATAATTAACCAAAAACTTGGAATTAATTAAAATACCTATTTTTAATATGATTCTTTAGAAAAAATATATTTTATCATTGTGTTACATAAATGATGTTAGAAAATATATTTTTAAGTGTGGAAAATATATTTTTATTTAAATTATTTAAGACTTAGTTTTATGTAGCATAAATCCATATGTGACAATTAAATAACCATTTTTAACCTTTTTAAAACAAACTTTCAGCCACCATTTATTTTCTTCAAAAATCACAAATAAATAGAATCTAAATATTTTTCTCAATCAAAATAAAGGAAAATCATAACTTATCAAAATATGCATTCATACCATTAAAAATACCATTTTTCAATATTACCATAACTTAGGAAAATAATTTGTTCCAAGAACTCATCCAATTCATTTTAGTGAAACTCACTTCACATTTTCTTACAAAAATTCCAGCAACTAATTCTATCTTTAAAAATCACCATATTCAATTTAAAAACTCATATTTTCACAAAAATTCAATAAAAATTCTGTAGGTAATTATTTGAGTAAAATATCATTTTAATGGGACTTAAAATACCCCTTTTAATTTCATAAAAGTAACATAACATCAAGGACATTACTTATGCATGCAAATCATTTTTTTATCAAACTTTTACCCAATTATTTACAAAAATCAGCAAGCTTAATTCCTCAAGAGATTCATCTTTTATCCCAAAAATTTCACATAAAATCATACATGTCCAAAATCTCATCATACTCTTATTATATACATAATTCTAAGAATATTACTAACATATTCACATGAAATCTTATAAAACCAATTTTTCTATTCCATTGAATCTACACATGAAACCCAACAACAATAACCATGGCAATAACATACATAAATTCATAACACCATATCTCATGAACATGCCTTATAACAATCCTAACATATTTCTTATCATATTTCTAAAATCATCATTTGCCATTTACATAAATCAAAGATTAAAAAAAGATAACCATAGCAATATAAACATAACATATAACCTCATTATAAACCCTATCAAATCCATTCCCTCAATCATACCCATGAACCCTTTTTAAACAAATCATATTCTAAAAAATATACAAATCATAATCATCAATCCTACAATAATCAACCATTAGCATCACCATCAAAAACCTCAAAGATAAACCCATCAAAACCAATATATAGGCTAAGAAAGATCATTACCTCTCTTGATTGTAAAATCAAGAACACAATATGATCAACACCCAAACTTCACACCCTTGTTCAAGCCTAGGGTTTTATTTGAAAACCACCATGAGGAGGAGAAAGAATCCAATCACACACAACAAATAACCAAAGTCAATAACATATAATCAAGAAAAGAGATTTGACAAACCAAAAATACAAGAAACACATACTCTAAAATGGGTTCCTCTTCACCTTCTTCTTCTTTCTTTCTTTCTTTCTTCTTCTCCCTCTCTCTCTACACGCCTCTCTCTCTCTCTCTCTCTCTCTCTCTCTCTAATTTCGACAGCCACAAGAGCAAATGGCTCTTCTCCTCTTTCCTTTCCCCTTTATCCTTATTCTCTCATAATGGCTTAATAAAAAGAAAAGGTAAGTTTCCTATTCTCTCCATATTTTCTCTTAATTTTTGTATAATTGTTTTTATCTTTAAATGGCATGGAATAAAAAGATGATCACATCCTTACTTAAAATAACCATGGTCTTCTAATTTTTAATTTATTTGAATCAAGAAATTAAATGGAATAAACCATTCTTTTCCCACTACACATACACGTCCACCACATGGTTTCCCATTCCCTTATTTTCTTTTTTTTTTATTTATTTAATTTCCCTATTTATTAAAATAAAACTATCCAAAAATATCAAATAAATGGCAATTATAAAATGTGTAGAAAATCCACACATGTGCACCTTATTACCATATACTAGCACACACTAAAACACTAGAGTGCATCACTATCTACCATGCACCTTAGTGCATTCAACCATAACTCACATAATTACCTCAATTGTCACACTTATTTAAAATGTAACACTAATAGTAAAATAAATATGTTACACAATTATTCACTTATTAAATTAATTAACCAAACAAACAATTAACAAATTTAAATTCAAAAGATTATACCAAACAATTCTAACAATTAAATAAAATAATAAACAATCAAATAAAACAAACAACAACTAAATAAAATAACAACACTTAAATACAACAATTCATCACACTTAACATTTAAATAAAATAAATCACAAAAATTTAAATAATCTAAAAAAAAATTTTGGTGCACTACAGCTAACCATGGACCTGACCACTGGACTTACTTCTCATTAGTTGAAATGATGGGAGAAAACTTATTTTAGTATCATGTAAAGAATTTCAACTTCAAATGTCTAGTCTTAGATGATTTTCTTACAATCTATCAGCTTTTGATTCTACTTAACTTCAAAATGATGATACAACTTTCATTTTGAACTCACAGGACAAGAAGTCATCAACTTTCAAATGGCCATAGCACTTGGGCTTCACCTTTAAAGCTTTTGGTTACAGAATAGCTCTGCCAGAATATGCTCCAGGGTATGTATCCCCAAATGAAAAATTGGGTTAAGTTTTGTGCTTTTGAAATATGGGGTTAATCTCACTTTAATCTCATTGTAGGTGGATTTACTTTTGGCTACTTATGGCTGCTGCTTGTGGTCTTTTCATCAGTGAAGAAGCTTTAAATATCTGGGTCTGTCTTCTGTTCTGGTACTTCTGTTTCACAAGCTCAAGAAATTTTCTTGCTCCTTTTAGTAAAATTTGTGTGTTTCATGGTTTCATTGTATGCCTGAATTCTTATTTATAGTAAATTATTTAGGTTGGGGTGCCATGGGTTCCATTTTGTTGTTGTTTTTTTATTTTATTTTTCTGTTGTTTAGTTGTTTAATGGTGGCTTCACCAAACCCTGGTTATGCTATCTATCAAAGCTAGAATAATTAATTCATAGTTTGATGTTGGGACAGCCTAACACTGTTTTTTAATTTTAGTTTTAATCTTTATTGCAAGTATATATCATAGACTATGGTCTTGCAAAAAAGTATAGCGATCTTCAGACGCACAAGCACATTTCATACAGGTAACAGATATTTGAGAAATATTATGGTCTTAAGTAAAGTGGAAAGTGTTTATATCGTGTGTAATGATTATCACTGTGCTGAGTTTTAACTTATAAATGTTAATATTAAATAACAAGTTTTTAGATTGGTTTGGGCAAACATTAGGGTGATACTTGTGTGTTTCTCATTATCAATTTTGTGTTCTTGGATCCAAATTTGCTTGAACCTTCAAATTTCTGATCATTATGTTAATTTATTGCTTCAGGGAAAACAAGAATCTCATAGGAACAACTTGTTATGCAAGTGTTAACACTCACCTTGGAGTTGGTGAGCCATTTATAATTCCTAATTAGAGAATATGTTATTTGTTTCTCCCTGTAATGCTTGAGACTTTTGGGCTTTATGTAATTGTGAATGTAATATTTATGCAGAGCAAAGCAAAAGAGATGATTTGGAGTCTCTTGGTTATGTGCTTATGTATTTTTTGAGGGGAAGGTTGGATACTTATGTGATATGCTGAAATCCATTTTCCTTTGTTTCATTGCTCTGTTTCACCATGTTTGTGACTGATAATGATTTCTTAACCTCTCTAATTTTCATTTGTTTGTCTTTTGCTTCAAGCCTGGGCTGCATTTGTCTACTAATTCTTGGGTTTGGTTTCCTTCTTTGGTGGAGGTACAGACACAACTAGCAAATTTTCTTTGACGTCAACGGTTAGTAAACCTAACTCATTTTTTAAGCAATATCATTAATAAAGAAACAGAAGAAGAAGAGATTAACAGTTGTAGGCTTTAAAAAATTTCAGAGCAACATCATGAGGAGGTTTTCCTTGGAAACCTGAGGAGATTTCAATTTAGAGAGCTTCAGATGGCAACAAACAACTTCAGCAGCAAGTACTTGGTTGGATGATGAATTGAAGGATGGAGCAAGTTTCATGCATGGTTTACTTTTGTGTATCTTGTAATGTTTCTGTTTTTCATTTTTAAAGTAAAAAATGTTCAAGATTATATAACTTTATTATGTTATGCTTTCAAATTTAAGTTAGAACTAAGATCTCATGAAGTAGACATATTCATGGTTTGAATTAGTTATTGTTTAATGTAATACTTGTGGTTTATCAATTTATTGAGAATTACATTTTATGATTAATTTTGATATTTTTTTTATCAAAATACAATAATGAAAATCTTTTAATTAAAAAAAAACCTTATAAGTATACTTATCAAAATAAAATTTAAAATATATTATCCACACTAAAGTAACAAAATTTTATTAGTAGACTTTTAATATGTTATGATTTAAAAATATATTATAAGCATAACAAATCGTTATGATTTATATAATATAACAAACTAAAAATGCTATCAAAATAATTAAATGTAACAGTGGAAAAGTGTTATGCATAAAGTATAAGATTAAACTCCAAATTTATAATCAAATACTCTAACTAAATGTTATTATTTGAATATTATAGTAACTAAAAATGTGTTATTGAATAGTTTAATATAACATTGAACATAACATTCCAATACTGTTATAGAAAAGACAGGACTTTTAATAACAGGGGCTATATATGTTAGCATTTTCAGAAGCGTTATCAATACTCCCGGTTAGCAGTTTTTAAGTGTTATGAATATTGTTTTTTCTTGTAGTGATCAATTATATTTGTGTGGGCCTCAAAACTGGCCTAGATCTCAAGGAGCGGATAACAATTCGCAAAATTAAAATGAGGATACCTCGCACAAGGGAAAAATAACAAGGAACAATGACAGAAAGACTCGCTTTAAACGAGCAACAGAATGGCGTTCATCCATAACAAGATGGGCATAGTGTGAGTGTTGAATCTGTAATCAATTAACATAAAGTAACCCATGAATAAACTATAAAATATTACTCATTAAACATAGAGTAACCCTTTAAAGAACTATATTCCAAATAACTTGTAACCCATAAAATATAATGTATCACATCACTTACTATAGAATATAAAATTAAATCATGGTAGTAGTTAGGGTGCCCCTTCTAGCCTTTGTTCTCCATCTATCTTTGTAGTCCTTTTCGCCTCTAATGGTATTCTTAAGACTATAAAAAGTTTCATAAAAGATATTCCCATCCAATGCAATACTATTGCAATCAGCATAGTCCAACATCCAAAACTCTATATTATCTATGGTGTGGAGGTTAGGTAAATAGTGTTATTAATGCATTCAATTCATATGATTATTTTAGATGGACTATAAGTCATTCGTAGACATAATCAAATAATATTAATTATAGAAGTTAAACTTGATGTTTGAACTACCGAATTTGGTAACTAAGTAACCGAATCAATTTTCCATTTCAATAATTATCTGGCTCTTTAGTAATGTTGGTTTAGTATGACTTGTAATATTTTCTTATTGAAAATATTTAATTTCATTCTTATATAACATCATATTACTATTAAAAACAAAATGTCACTAATCAACCTTCTAATTTGGGACGTAATTCACTAAATTAATTTGTCAACCAGAATGTAACCCAATAAAAAAATTGTAACTAAAAAATTGAAAAAGGTGGATAACGAGCTTTGTTTACTTAGTCATATGCATGCATTGCTAGGATTAAATCAATATACATGTGTGTGTTGTTTGATGTTATTATGAAAAATGAACCTGTAATTTAGTCAAACTACGTGGAACCAAATGATTCATCTGTAACCATAAATGTATATTATTATATTATCTTTTAAAAACAATGAAAATTAAAAAAAAAATCATACATGATGAAATTGGTAATCATAGTATAATCATTGGACCTAACATGTAACCATGGTTAATCATGCTGACTGCAACAACCTCGCATGGTGTAAGGGAGATATCTTTGATTTAACTTTCCCGAGCCTGAAGGCCTCCCTTACAGGCAAGGAATACTTCAAGGCTAAGCTGCAAAATGAGAAGGCAGACATTAAAAAGAAGATAAATGATTTAACCTATCATGTTCACAGATTTTCATTGCCCTTGTAGATCAAGATGTATGAATCCTTTCCTAAATTTAGTACAAAGTGTTGTCAGCATGTCGAGAATAGGTCACTGTGCAATGTTAAATTGGGAAACCAATGGCAGTATCCTCACTTACAATGAATTGGAGAGGAAACGAAGACGGATGCGTTTTAAGGAGGAGCACAAGGAATAAATAGTACATACCTCACTATTTTGACTAAAAATACTTTTATTAATTTTGAAGGCACTCTTACCTATGTGATGCTTCAAAGATGATTCATGAGTTTTTTGGCTACTCGTACTTATTTGATGTCTTTCTATAATTAAGTATTAATTATTGTTCTTTTTATTTTTACAACTTTGATGATTCAGTCATATCCAATCTTCTTTATGCTATCTGTAACGTCCCAAAATTACCTAATAAGGCTTATGGCCTTGATTAGGGGTGGGAATGGCAATATGTGGAAATATATGTTTAATTTCTATGTTAATTGTAATTATGTGAATTATGTGATAATATGACTAGATAAGCATATTTAGGGATATTAAATATGCATGTGGACCTGCTTCTTATTAGAAGGGCGATTTGGTAATTTGGCCCGTTGCGGGCATAAATGTGTATTTATGTCCATATATGTGATATATGTGAGAGACGACATTATTATGTGAGTTTATTTGGGTTACTCGGCATGAGGTGATCCTAGGGAGCAAGTTAGCAGGAAAGTCACAACGGGACCCGATACCCGACTCGGGGCGAGTCAAGGGGTATTTTGGGCAATAGACATTTAAATGGGTTATCGGATTATGAAAATAAATATTTTGAGATATATTTCAAGTTAGGGAGTTTAGGAGGGAATATTGGGGAAATTTACCATTTAGCCCTCGGGGACGCTTTTGGTACCCCGAGCCTTGAGACTAGCTTAAGTTAGATAAGCTTAATTAATTAAAGACAAAAACAATAGATATACTAGGAGCTACTACCAAAACTGATACTCTCTCTCTCTAAACTCACTATTTTTTTCTCAAGTTATTGTCAAGGCTTGTCTTGAAGTTAACCATTGAAATTAAGGGGGCTTAGCGACTAGAGGCCATAGAATTGAAGCTTGAGATTAGGTTTCAGATTTCTTGAGGCTAGAAGGTCTTCTTCTTCAACTGATGTAAACATCTGAACTTCATTTAATGGTTTAATTTATGTAGAATTCATGGTTTCTTGAGGTGTTTTTGAATCTCTTAACTCGAGGATTGAATTGAAGTTTTTATGAGTTTTTAAGCTAGCTTTCTGTTGGGTTTTGCTGCTGGGAACATATTAGAGTGTTTGTGATGATTTAGTTGTGTTGTTGGATTAATTTTGGGTTAAATTGGTTGGGATTTGGCTGCTAAAACGGAGTTTTTTTCTAGGTTCGAATGGGTCGGCCCGCGGCTCTGTTCTTGGTGTGTCGCGGCCCTCTACAACTTTTAGGAGCCAGGTTGGGCTCTGCTGCAAGGGCGGGCCGTGGCGCGTGTCTATTGGTTTGGGAGGTTGAGCCTCTGGTTGGAGGTGGGCCGCGGCATAGGGGCATGGGGCCGCGACTCTTAAGGGGTTTTTGGTCCCTGAGGAGGTTTTGAGTGCATGAACTCAACCTTATGTGCTCGGGATTGATTCCACTATAGAGTTTAGTGGAATTCAATGTCCTGGAGGCTAGGACTCGGTTCAGAAGCCTTTATTTCACTCGTTGTTAATAGAATCTTATTTTATTGTTGTGACTTAGGGTATCGCTAAAGGATTGGAATCAGGATCATGCTCGATGGTCGTTCTTATTTATGCTTACTTAGACCTAAGGTAAGAAAACTGCACCCAGAACGTGTTGTATGTGATTAGGGCTTGGCCCGTTTGTTATATATTAATATGATTAGGGCTTGGGCCCCAAGATTGGTTATGTTAGACTATTGTTCCAAATGCTTCTTGATAAATGCTTAAGTGCTTATGTTCATTGCATGAATTATATAGTTAAGGCATGTGCCCCCTTTATGTGAATATGTTTAGTATTGTGGAAATGGTTATTCAATGGGATTGTATGATTAGCAGGAATATGTGCTTAATTGTCGGGATGTGCCTATCCACATCTGTCTCTTATAAGTAAGGTATGTAATTCTGGACCAGGAATTGACTTATGAGTCAAGGACGGCAATAGCGTGCTGAGCGCTGGTCGAGAGGCATTGGCCTAAACCAGTAACGTACTATTATGTTGATCGACTCTAAGGTCAAGGGTGAACCACGGGGGTTGGGCTAGCTCTATCGCTAGTGAGATAGAGCTAAAGGCGAGGCCCCATGTGACTCTATGGTCACGTAGCTAGGGCATAGGCCCGAGAGTTGGCTTAAAAGCCAACTGAATAGGGCAATGGCCCCAGATTGATCCAATGATCATGTGATAGAACTAAATGGCATTGGCTATGAACTAATGTTGTTGATTATTGTTGAATGGTTATTTTAAAGTTATGTTCTCTGTTGTTGTACGTTTTGTTTTCTTGCTGAGCCTCGGCTCACGGGTGCTTTGTGGTGCAGGTAAGGGAAGGGGAAAGCTTGACCAGCCATGAGTTGGAGATCTTTGGTGGCGGCGTGTGCATATGTGACTGCTCGACCATCACGGTCGGGGTTATCTCAAAGGAGCTAGGGTTACAGCCCTGTTTTTCCGTTTAGGGCGGCTGATGTAACTTTTTTTATGTGGTTACTCTTTTTAATTGTCGAATTGTAATATTTTGGGATCCCATGTTATGTAACACTTTTGGAATAAAAGTCAATGGTTCTTGACCAAAAATTTTTACCCTAACCCTTATCACTAACCTTAGTTACACTTAATAAGCCAAATGACCTGATTAGCAAGTCTGACACAATTTTAAGTACACAGTGTAACGGTCCTGGATTAGGAGGGCATTACAACTTGGTATCAAAGCTGCCAAGGTTTAAGGGTTCCTGAAGCCTGGCCGGGCATGTACACTCGCCACAAAAGACAAGCTCGACTTAGGGTTCGGTAACTGTTATGTGTTTGTATGTTTAAATGCTTAAACATGATATGAATGCCTTATCTGCATGCCTGTTTAGGAAGCATGAGATTATTGGATAGGGCCTGGCCATTGATTGTTGCATGAATGTTAAAGAACATGCTTATTAGCATCGTTACTGCTTGTGGATGCAAGGGAACCACTTATTAGCGCTATTATTTGTATATAGGCCAAGGAATAATGTTTATTAGCATTGTTATTATTGGCAGAAATTAAAGAGCATGCTTATTAGCTATGTTGGATTTGTGAAAAATACTTGCATATGCCTATGTGTATTGTTATTTGCTGATGGATATCAGGAGGTGCTTATTAGCACTATGAATGAATATATATTGTGTGATGGTATGCTTATTAGCATTACATATGTTTGTTATCTGATGATCTTGGACCGTTAGGCGGCAAGTGGTACAGCTATGACCTTTTTGGCCGATTTGATCTCTGTAGGGTGGATAGAGTGTCAGAATGAACCCTCGAAGGTCGGAGAGACTAGCTGGCCAAGGGTTACAGGCCAGTGAAGGGAATGTTTAGGGCTAGGCCCCACCATCAGCTCCAGAGAGCTGGCACCAAGTGCTTGCTGATATGCAAGATGAAGAGTTACACCTCTTGAGATAGCAATAGGTTCCAGCAGGGAACCTACAGGCCGCGGTACCAGCAGTGGTACAACCTGAGGTATCGACAGTTGTACAACCCCAGACAGGGGGACATAGGTGGGAACCCTTATATGAGAGATTCAAGAAGCAACACCCTCTAGTTTTTTAGGGCGGTTCTGATCCACTTAAGGCTGAGCAGTGGATGACCATGATAACCACTATCCTGGAATTTATGAGGATAGGTGGTAATGAGAGAGTGGCCTGTGCCACTTATATGTTTCGAGAGGATGCCCGAATATTGTGGGAGGTAGTATCCCAGACCAGAGTAGTTTCCACCATGGTGTGTGAGGAATTCAGAATTTTGTTCAACAAGAAATACTAGAATGACGCAGTTAAGGCTGCGAAAGCTGAGGAGTTCAATAGGTTACTTCAGGGTAACATGTCAGTGACCGATTATGCCCTAAAATTCAATAAATTGGCAACCAGAATAGAGATATTTCTACAGGGGCTACGGCCTATGATAGCCCGGGATGTTCCCATTACTATTCTGTCAGGAGTGACTACCTATGCACAGGCTGTGGAGAAGGCGCTTATAGCTGAAAGCGCTGAGAACAATACTGGTGTTATAATGCAGCCAGAAGGGATTCTAGGAGGCCAGGACCTCCATTTCCAGGTTTTGGTAGGGGCGGAGGCCCCAGTGATCAGAAAAGGAAGACCCCAAACAGAGTTTCAGTTCCAAGGCCAGATAGGAGGCACCGAGGTATACAAATGGGCCACTAGAGTGGTGGTGAGACATGGAGGGCATTTCCAGAGTGTCCTAGGTGCAAGAGGCGACATGTTGGGGAATGTCGGGCGAAGGCCTGTTTTATTTGTGGTAGCACGGGGCACCTAAAGAAGGATTGCCCGAGAGCCAGAAAGGAGGAGCCGAAGAAAGTGGACAACCTGACACCAGCTCGGGTGTTCACTTTGACCTTGAAAGAGGCCGAGGCTAGTCCATTGGTGGTTACAAGTTAGCTTTCTAGTACTGGAACCTTTTACACTGTTCTTATTGATTCGGGTGCTACGCACTTCTTTGTTGCTAGTAGGATTGTAGATGGGTTGTGTAGACCTTGTGATTTCTTTTCTGTGGGGTTTGGTATTGTATTTCCTACTGGAGAGTTAGTGGTGTCCAGGAGATGGATTAGGTCACTACCAGTTATAGTGGATGGCAGGGAGTTGTCAGTTGACTTGGTGGAGTTGGAGATGACTGATGCCGACATAATTCTTGGTATGGATTGGCTAGAGAAGTATGGGGCATCGATAGACTGTAAGAAGAAGATGGAAACTTTTGATCTAGAGGGTGAGGACCCCTTTTTTTTTGTTGGCACTGTGCATGGACCCTGTATACCTATGATATCAGCACTTAGAGCTAGAGACCTGTTGCAGGGAGAATGCATAGGGTTCTTAGCTAGTGTAGTGGATACCACTCAGGCCGTGCCAGTGGGACCAGAATAGACTCGGTTAGTCTGTGAGTTTCTGGATGTATTTCCAGAGGACTTGCGAGGGTTAACTCCACACAAGGAGATTGAGTTTGTGATTGAATTTGCGCCAGGGATAGAGCCAATGTCTAGGGCACCGTGCAGGATGGCTCCAGCAGAGCTGAATGAACTAAAGGTTCAATTACAGGAGTTACTGGACTTGGGTTTTATCAGGCCCAGTTTCTCGCCATGGGGCGCACCGATTCTTTTTGTGAAGAAGAGGGACAGTTCTCTGAGGATGTGCGTCGATTACAGGGAACTGATTCTTGGTTGGGTGTTTAAGTCCTTGAACCTTAAGATTTTCAGTATGTTTCCACTTTGAAGGTTTAGTACTCTTCTTCATCTCCTTTTCTTTAGAAACTCACAATTCTTACAATTGGTTTTAGGAGTGTTCCAAATCCTGTTCTTGTCTCCATATCCCGGTTTTAGGTAAGGAAAATAGGTTAGACTATATGATTTTATATGTTTATGTTATGATATGTTTTATGATATGATATGTGCTATGTATATATATATGTATAAATATGCTTTGTAGTCACTAGGGGCTTATAGTTGCTTAGATAGCAAACCCCAAGATTTTTTTATCATTTTCATGGTTTAGAGTTATGATTTACCCTACCTCGATTAGTAGACAGAGGACCTAGATGGGCTATCATATACTATAGTTGTGATCTAACCTACCTCGATTAGTAGACAGAGGACCTAGATGGTTTTATCACATACCATGTTAATGAGTTAATGGTCATTAATAGTGTAGTCCTATATGATATACGTTTTTATAGTCATATGTTTTATAGTACATGCATGTTTTATGGTTTATGACATATATGTTGTTAGTAGATTTTCCTTGCTGGGCATTAGGCTCATTCCTTTCTTTTTAGAATGATGCAGGAAAATGAACATGGAAGGCGGGAAGGATTCGTGGTAGCTTGGCATGTGTGTTGAGGATGAATGGACTGAATGAACTGCTGGAAGATCGAGGATGACGTTGTTTAAAGTCTTTTAAATTATGCTCTTATGTATTTTCGCACTTAGTATTTAAACAATTAATTTAAAGTTTATGTTTTATGTTTTATAACAATGGGATCCCATACCTTATTTTGTATTCCATATAATATTTTGGGTTTTGAATAAAGTTCTATTATTTCTAGATGTATGTATTCAAATTAGTATCTAGGTTTAGTAGTTTTTTATGGTTCGAGGTCTTAGAAATAGTCGGGTCATTACATGAAAGAATCATAATTGATCTTACTAGTTTTAATTCTTAATATGATTTTTTTAGTTGTTTTAAAAATTATTTATAACGAGTTTTACAATAAGGGCCAAATAAAATCATGATGACAATGTCTCACTTCCCTAAACTTGTTATGTCTACATGTTGTAGTCTTCTTGGGTAATTTCATGTCACAGCGGTACGCACCATAACCGTATCACTTTAAAGATTTTCCCAACAGAAGAATAATTCCAAATATATATTACTTCGATTTGTAAGTTCTGCTTGAATTAAAAGAGCTTGTACGTTGCTTATATAAAACCTGAAGACTTTTCATGTGGAAAAGTCAAAAAGAAAAAGAAAAAAAATAAATTATATATAAGGGGTGAGACCCAGTTATTTTAATTTTTTTTTATATTCAGATTCTTTTCCCTTTTTCTTCTCCCTCCCCGACCCTTCTTCTTCTTCTTCTTCTTCTTCTTCTTCTTCTTCTTCTTCTTCTTTTCTTTCCTTGCTTTTCTCTCTGCAACAACCCATGACAGGGTACCAGGCAGCCACTGCCAGAGTTGCCGTTGTTGCCACGCACCAGAGCTGAAGCATTAGTGGTCAACGACAACCCCATCCCCAAAATATCAAGGCCATCGGAGTTAAGACGCACTCAAACGGAGGTGTCAAAGTTTAGTCGTCAAAACATTGACTGCATTTTTCAGCCAACTTAGACCACCGTTCGGCGACTGGGTGGCACCATTGGAACCAACGTGAAGAGATGAATGTCGCCCACTAAGTCATTTCGGTCAACTCACATTTTTTTTCCAATGAGATTTTGGGTATCTCCGCCACATTCCAGCGACTTTTAGGCGAGCCTAAGCACTTTTTTGGAACGATGGTTGGCATGAACGTTATCTACTCGCCAACGTGATCGTTTCAACATATCCCATGCCTACCTTCGTCAACGTTTTCGATACACCGCTCACTGCCGTCACCAATCGCTACTTTGCACCACTTGGGTGAGGTTCCGGAACTTGAAATTTTAAATATGGTCATATTATATGTCGTTGGACACAATTTTGAATAAGGAATGCAATGATGATAATCATTTGCTCATTTGGTGCACGTAGGAAAAATGTGATATTAAAATTGGACTAAATCACTCTAGGATCATCGTTAAACTTAGGAACATCGCTTTGGGCTCGGATTGAAAATTCTAAGGAGGTACGGACTCAACTTGACTATTGGACTCACGACTAAAAAACTGGGCTTTCCCGACACCCAATCACGACAGTCAACTCTGTTGACTGTCGTAATTGCTTAGCAGGACTCTACGCCGACAGTTAAAAACTGTAGGCATAGAGACCAATGCCGACAGCTAATAACTGTCACCGTTGTTTTTGACTGTCGCTATTGACCCCAACGCCGACAGTTAGTTCTAGACCAATGCCGACAGTTAAAATGTGTCGCTATTGACTCCAACGTCGACAGTTAATTCGAGACCAATGCCGACAGTTAAAAGATGTCGTTATTGACCCCAACGCCGACAGTTAATAAAAGTCCAATGCCGACAGTCATAAAATGTCGCCAAAGTTCAAATAAAAAATTATAATTAATGAATAGTATAATTTTAAAAATAAATTAAATTATGTAAATATATATTTATAAAATTTATGTATTTATTAAAAAATTTAAAACTATATTTTTTTTGTTTCTAAATTTTTCATATTATTAACTTTTATATTTATAATAATTTTTATATCAAAATTTAAATTTATTGTTCTTTAACTTATTTATAAAGTTTGTATTAGTTAAAAAAGAGTTGTTTTATTAGTTGAAAAATATTGTAAAAAATTTAATGAATAGTATAATTTTAAAAATAAATTAAATTATGTAAATATATATTTATAAAAATTATGTATTTATTAAAAGCTTTTAAAACTAGACTTTTTTTCTAAATTTTTCATATTATTAACTTTTGTATTTATAATAATTTTTATATCAAAATTTAAATTTATTATTCTTTAACATATTTATAAAATTAACTATATTATTCTTTAACACATTTATAAAATTTGTATTAGTTTAAAAATAGTTGTTTTATTAATTGGAAAAATATTGTAAGAAAATTAATGAATATTATAATTTTAAAAATAAACTAAATTATGTAATATATATATAAATTATGTATTTATTAAAATGTCGCCAAAATTCAAATAAAAAAATCTAAAAATATAATTAATAAATAATTTAATTTTAAAAATAAAATTACTTATGTAAATATATATTTAGAAAAATTATGTATTTATTAAAATCTTAAATATTTCATATTATTAACTTTTGTATTTATAATAATTTTTATATTAAAAAATTATAATTAATGAATAATAAAATTTTAAAAATAAACTAAATTATGTAAATATGTATTTATTAAAAAGTTTTAAAGTATATTTTTTTTCTAAATTTTTCATATTATTAACTTTTATATTTATAATAATTTTTATATCAAATTTTAAATTAATTATGATATCAAGAGTAACAATACTTTAATTTAATTTTATAAAAAAAATTATTTGAATAATTTGTCAAATTTTTTAATGATATTAAATAGTACAATATAATATTTACAATTTTGATTTTTTAAAAAATAATATATAATGGAGTTAGCTAGTTTCGAAGCCCAACCTTCAAATCTTGTTAAGTTACTCTTTAACACTACATCAACACATCTTATTGAAGACTAACACTAACACATCTTATTGATGACTAATGAATATAAAAATATTTATATAGGTGTACCAATTTTGGTTGTTTTTTAATTTTTAAACACAAAAATTGAAATATTATTTTTATTTTTGTTTCTTTATTTTTTTTAAAATAAAAATATGTTTGGTAATTATTTTTATTTTTTATTTTTAAAAACAAAAAATAATAAATGTGTTTGATAACTTTTATGTTTATTTTTTGTTTAACAATACAAAATGAGGTGTTGATTTGAAGAATAGAAGAAGAAAAAAAAAACGAAAATTTGAAAAATGTTAAAAAAAAATTTTGAGAATTAAAAAATTATATTTTCAAAACTTAATGAATTTTAATGAAATTTTTTAAAAATAATAAATAAAAATAGAGTTATCAAACACAATTTTATATTTAACTGTAAAATTTTTAATTAATTAAATAAAAAAATATTTTTTTAAGTGTTACAAAAAAAAACACCTTTATTTTTTGCCTTCACCCCAAATAGGTTATCATAATAAACACAACCCTACTACGTTTCATTATTTTTTCTCAGCAGCCAAAGCCACAATAAGAAAAGGAGAAGGTTGTATGGTAGCAGGGGCTCGAGGGATGGTGGTCGACGGCGGTAGGGGGGTGGTCGGGGTCGGGCTGTACGGCGGCAGGGGGCTCGGGGCTGGGCTCGACGGCGGGTGGGGTGGTCTCGGGTCTGGGCTCGATGGCGCAGGGGCTGGGCATTTTCTCAGTCCATTCCGTCGTCACTCAGGTATGGAGACTCTCAGTCACTGCCCTCCATCTCTCAATCTCACTGCCCTCTGTCTCTCACTCTCTCAAGTATGGAGACTATTTATTTTTTATAATTGCTATTATGTTTTTTTTTAATTCATTGTTTTGTTTTGGTGAATATTGATCTATCAGATTTCATTGTGCTCTCTATTGTACTGTCTCATTCTCTCTGATAAAAACAAGTCAATAAATAAATACATTATTACATGGTTTTTCTATTTTCTGGACTACATTTTTGCTGGGCTGCATGAATCTGGACATAATCACATCACTCAGCTTGATTGCATGACAAATAGTATTTGTTTAGCCTGCTCAAGTAGTGATGGATTTGGGTTTTTAGGACCCTACAGTATACTTCTAAATAATTTACATATATTTACTTATTTTCTCGTGTGTGGGATCTTTGTAAACTTCTTGTCAAATGCCTTTCTTTGCCTTGTGTTGACGCCGCTTTTCGTCAACAGATAAAAGAAGAGAGCACGCAAACAATTAAAGACAATGGCTAAAACAAACAAACGAATCAGACACGCGGTTTTTACGTGGTTCAGCAGTTAAATCTGCCTAGTCCACGAGTCTCTGTTATTAATCTCAAGATTATCTCTGAACAATCCTTTAGCATGAATTCTCCAGAGTTTTCTCTCAAGAATCAGAAATTCGATCCTTTACAATGGTGCATGCCTTCTCTATTTATAGAGAAGGATGCAGAATACTATCCCACATATTTTGGGTAGTTACTCTTTTGTGAATAAAATAAATGGCTTTAAATGCCTATAATCAGATATAAAAGGAAACGTCCCTGAAGACCAGGAAACGCATAACTGACCAAATAATATCCCACGATTCTTGGGGATTTACATTAATAAATGAGGATCATATCCCATATCTACAACACTTGTAGACATTCAAGGTAGTCATTGCGTATCTCCAAGGCTTCACGTCATTGTGCGAGCCGCTGACACTTCCCGAGCTTACATTTCTTTCGAGATGGCATATCGAGCTCAAGATCCCTGCTCCGAAGTTGCTTCTGAAGATGAGGGTCTCACAGAGCTATCCTTCGAGATCGAGATCATTTCGAGGTCACCATATTCGAGATCTGTATCACACTTTGCAGGCTCCGATTTACAATCGTAGAGCATACCCTTAACCCTCACGAGACCATTTAATGCGAACTCAGCTTTCGAGGTCATATTTTCTACGGCTCGAAATCTGGGTATAACATTTTGCCCCCTCAAAAGTATTTGTTCGAATCCTAAGAGAAGGAAACTTTTGAACTACTTTTTTCGGGAACCATACTGTCACTCTCTTAAAAACGAACACGTGCCAGATGGTTATTGCTCACTTTAGGTACTTGAGTACCTTGGGAACATGCCCACGATCGTTCGTCTGACAGCTTTTCGGCGCTTATCTCATCATCGACTCCCCTCCATTCGATCTGATGAGGATTTCAATCAACGTTCCTGATTAATTCAGTTTTCCCACCTATTTATGCAAGACTCCCTCTTCGTCTTCTTCACATTTTCTCATCACAGACCAGAAAAAAGAAACACTCCCTAAACCTCTTACCACAGTTCATGCTCATTGCATGTTTTCCAGGCCGAAGAAACAAAAGAATCCTGGTTTGTACGACTCAGTGAGTTCTTTCCTGCAACCTCTTCTCCACTCGACGATTTCGCTGCACTCCCCATTACTGTGTAAGTACGCCATTTTTGTTGTTCCTTTTATATTGTGCTGGCTGTGTATGTTAGTTTACGTTATTAGCATGATGCGATAGGAGGGCTTGAACCGATAGGTTTTTAGGCTTTCTGGATTTTCACTCTGGAAGTTCGTCTCTGGTTTATATTCAGATTCAATCGTTTGAATGTGGTTTCAACTTTCTGGGTTTTGAAGATTTTAGGCTATGATTCTTGTACACCAAGTTTTCGGGTAAAAACCCTTATTCTTGACAATTACACGAAACCCGAAAAAGCCCTTTCCTGGCTAACCGCCACCTTTCTTTCCCTTGAACTTCGGGATTTTCAAAAAATCATCCACGTTCTTTTTCTTCCCTGTGGAACACGTGCTCGGGTCTTAATATTTAGTTTCTTGCCCTTAGTTATCCGAGCTTATCTTATCGAGTTCGTGATCCTTGCATGCATGGCCCTCACCATTTTTTCTTTCTCGTTAGATGTCACAGAATCTGGAAAGACGGTGGGGGTCATTACGAGCAATCCCTTACGAGCCCAAATCTCCGAGCCCGGAATCGGTCTTTGTCCGGAACCAGCGTCGGATTAAAGAGTACGAGATCGTACGCGAGCAAGAAGACATCCGAGCCCACTATCGCCGCCAGATTGACGAGGTCATCGAAAAGAAGAGAAGGGTCCTTCGGGAAGCCATCTATCCGGAGCCGAACCCCGGACCTAGGCCAGTTCCCCTTGACCCCGCGTTAAAAGTCACGGTAGCATACTATCCGGGGGAACTTCAGTTTTCCTTAATGGCGGAGCCTTCGTCTTCGCAGCCTAGGAGGGAGATGTTTGAAGCCGAGTTCTACCAGAGCTCGGTTACCACCTCCGACCAGATAACTGACATCCTGGCCCTTCATGGCCTTAGCTCATTGGACACACTGAACTGCCGAGCTCCGACAAGACATGAACGGAGCTGCTTCGCTCCTGGGGGCCGCGATTCCAGTGTGAAGTACGCAGCCTGGAGCCAGGAACACCTAAAGGCAGGAGCTTTGCTGCCCCTGAAGTCCTTTTTCAGAGATTTCACCGATTTCGTTGGGTTGGCTCCATTCCAACTCAACACCAATTCATACAGGGTGCTGTCTGCCCTGAGGTCCTTATTCCACGAGCTGGGGTGGATAGGACCTTCACCCCAAGAGATTTTATACCTCTTTTGTTTGAAGAGTAATCCCTCCCGAGCTCGGGGAGGAGATGGTTTTTACTACCTTTCGAGCTATCCCAAAGAGACAAAAATCTTTGAAGACCTTCCGAACCATCCCCCTGACTTCAAAAGGGCTTTTTTCTGGACAGACGGTCTGTTCCCGTCTCGACATCGTTCGTTTAGGCGAATTCGTAAGTATTCTCGTTACTTTCTATTTTTGAGCTCGAATCTTTAGCCCTTGTATCCATGTTTAGTTGAAGTGTATCTCACCTTTCAGCTAACTTTCAGCGTCCCACCCCCGACGAGACAATGAAGGAGCACAGAGGGAGCCTGCTCCGACTCCCTTATGGCAGGAGGTCTCTTTCATTTCTGTTACATGAGGACAAGCTTCGAGCTTGTGGCTTGTTGGGACAGGGCCAGTCAACCTCTGACTGGTCCAGTAAGAAATACGAACGCTGGGAGGAAGTGCCTCTGCCCACAGGCATCCTTCCTCCGAGGAGGAAAAGGAAAACACCTCTCCCAATTCACTCGAGAAGTCCGCGGTCAGGGAACGAGGCAAATGATGAAGCCTCGGGTTCGGACTCTGATGGAGGTAAAACCCTTCCTACTTCGCGAATGTGGTCTACCACTTTATTAAAACACAGGCCCAATAGACTAGTCTCGTGCCCACAGGATAGATATCACTTCTATATATGGAGTTGGGTAGATGACTGTGTCCATAGGTTTGATAGTGGGCTCGGGAAATATGACACTATGTATACCACAGACGAGATGTGGAATGGGATAGCTGTGCAGTATGGGACCAATGACTATAGGGACCTTTCGAGGTTATCACCAACTTATAGGGAAGGCCCTCCCCCCGCCTCTTCTGAAGACGGGGGAATTTCATGGTCCCCAAGCTCGATCTCGGGGGAAAGTTCCAGTTAGGTTTTTTCTTTCACCACTCTATATAGTGTTGGAGTAACTTGTATTTCTTTCACTGACTCACTGTGATGACTTGTGCAGGCAACATGGACTCCGACCTCGACGCCCTCATCGACAATGCGGGTGCCAAGAGGAGCAAGCGCCCCAGGGCAAGGGGACTGACAACCAGTCAGCCTGGGAAAAGCTCCAAGAGATCCAGGAAAACGCCTCCTCCTCCCCCGCCAGCTTCGAGCTCTGCTGCTGCGTCGACTGGCCAGACTAATGTCCCCACGACGATACCACCCTCGCAGGTCGTCGTCCCTGTGGTGGCGCCGGCCTCGCAGACTGATATCGCTGCCGTGGTTGAATCCCAACCTCCTGTGGCGGGTCAAATGCCTTCTACCCAGCTCGACAAAAGACCTTCTGCTTCCCGAGCCCAGAAGCTAACTATTTCCACCCATATGGATTCATATGTGGTGGATAATGCTGCCGGTCCTCACGGGTCTACGCTGATCTCGGATGTAATGTCCCGGATTGGCCAGAGCTACGGCAATTTTGAGGCTCCTCAGTGGCAGTGTCTAACTGGCACTCGGGACCGCACTGTCCTGTACGAGAAGAGTATCGAGCACACTGCCGCGGTAAGTATCCTATATATTCCCTTTGCTTACATTCATGCTGTCTCGAGGCTAATGATGGTTTCTTCCTTTTTTCAGGCTCTTGCTTTCACTGCCCAGCTTAATTACGAGCTGAACAACGAGGTCCATACGAGCAGGACCCTCGCCCAAGAGGAGAGGGACCTCCACCTTAAAGCGAATGACGACCTGAAGGCAGTGAATACTAAGCTCGAGGCAGTGGTTAAGGAGCGTGAGGAAATGGCCAAGGAGCTCGGAAAGCTGAAAAACGAACTCGAGGAGCAGAAGAAAGACAACATCCAGCTTCGGGAGACCAACAAGAAGCTTGAGGAAGACAAGGCCGTCACCCTCGACCTCATGGAGGATATCAAAACCCGCCTTACTGCTGAGTTCAAAGAAAAGAAGGAAACGGCGGTCGATTCAGCCATGTACCGGATGTGGGCCTATAACGAAGAACTGGACACCAGTTTTTTGGGTCCCCTCGAGGCGTCCTTCCTCGAACGATGGAATGCCCGGCTCGAGAAGGAAGAGGCTGACCAGCTCGAGAAGGATAAAGCTACTCCGAGTACTGTTTCGGAGGGAGCTCAGGAGGATAGTCATGCTATTCGTCCTGAGGGGTCCGGTGCCACTGATGCTGAGAAGGCCAAGGAGACTCCTCTTCTTTGAATCTGACCTCGGGGAGATCAGTTTTCGGGGCTGCGTCCCATTATTTCTGTAATTATTTCAACTTGTGCCCACGGGGCTGATACAATTCCCTTTATTATTCTTTTATATACTTACATTTCTTGGTTCGAAATATTTTGCATATTTTTATAATTGATGGACCGGTTATGTTTATTTATGCATACAAACATAGTTTGGATTTAGGCTCGAAATTCGATGCATTCATGCATAGTTTATTCGATTTATCCGTTTCTAACCTCGTTATTTATCAAGGTCGGACATTACTGTAACCATGAACTGAAAAGTACTTATATGGCATGTAATATGAATGATTTGGTTAATCTTTTTAGTCACTTTCCCTCATCCTTAGTATCTTAGCTCCGAGGTTATGAGTTCGAAACTATTTTAAGATGTTCCAGCCTCGATCTCGACATATTTTGTGACGGGTTTAGGCTCCCATTCATCATTGATCGATAATTTGGCTGGTTTGTTCCAAACCTGTTATGCTTGCACATCTGGTTAATTCCAAACGTTTTTGGTTTTTGGTAGCTCGGTAATGTCCGAACTATCTAAGCCCGCATACTTGGTTATTTCCAAATACTTAATGTTTTTTATAATTCGGTTAGGTCCGAACTATCTAAGCTCGCTCGGTTAAGTCCGAACTATCTGAACTCGCGTATTTGGTTATATCCAAATACTTTTTTGTTTTTTATAATTCGGTTAAGTCCGAACTATCTTAGCTCGCGTATTTGGTTGTATCCAAATACTTTTTGTATTGTATATTTTTTTTTCTTTTTAAAGCTAGAGGTATGTATACCAATGTTGCCCCCTTAATATCCTATGAGTGTGACCATAGGTTATTAAATTAAGAGAGATTGCAAAAATAAAAATAAGTTACATGTGAAACAAAGTAGACCCTTTATTTGAAATTCAAAAACAAACTAAGTACAGAAAATCATGGTTACGGGCGACACTTCCTACACTATTGATAATATGGTCTAAGGTGTTCGCCATTCCATGCTCGTGGTATGAGGTTCCCATCTAATCTCGCAAGTTTGTATACGCCAGGGCGGATGACTGATTCTATCTGGTATGGTCCTTCCCAGTTTGGCCCGAGTACTCCTGCTGCTGGATCTCGGGTTGCTAAGAATACTCGTCTCAAAATCAGGTCTCCTACTCCGAACTTTCGACTTCGGACCCTTTTATTGAAATATCTTGTTGTTCGTTGCTGGTAAGCAGCATTTCTCAGCTGAGCCTCCTCCCTTTTTTCTTCGATCAAGTCTAGGGTTTCTTCGAGCTGAGTATGATTGGAACTTTGGTCGTAAATCTGAGTTCGAATTGTCGGAATTTCGACCTCAATGGGCAACATTGCCTCGCAGCCGTATGCTAGAGAAAACGGGGTATGCCCAGTTGATGTCCGAGCTGTAGTTCTATATCCCCAAAGGACTTGGGGTAATTCCTCAGGCCATCGTCCCTTTGCTTCTTCCAACTTTTTCTTCAAGGAACTCTTGAGAGTTTTATTAACGGCTTCGACCTGACCGTTCGCCTGAGGGTGAGCCACTGACGAAAAGCTCTTTATTATACCGTTCTTGTTACAAAAGTTGGAAAATAAGTCGCAATCAAACTGGGTTCCGTTGTCAGACACAATCTTTCTTGGCACTCCATATCGGCATACGATGTTCTTTACCACGAAATCCAGGATCTTCTTCGAAGTTATGGTCGCCAATGGTTCAGCCTCCGTCCATTTTGTGAAGTAATCAACCGCGACCACAGCATACTTTACTCCTCCTTTGCCAGTTGGGAGTGAGCCTATGAGGTCGATGCCCCATACCGCAAAAGGCCATGGGGACGTCAACATGGTTAGTTCGGAAGGTGGAGCTCGGGGTATCGTGGCGAATCTCTGGCACTTGTCGCATTTTTTCACGAACTCGAAAGAATCCGTCTTAATGGTTGGCCAGAAATATCCTTGGCGTATAATTTTCTTGGATAGGCTGTGCCCCCCAGTATGATCTCCGCAAAACCCTTCATGAACTTCTCTAATAATCTTCTTTGCCTCGGGGGGAGTCACGCATCTGAGCAATGGCATGGAATACCCTCTTCTGTATAGCCTTCCATCCAGGATGGTGTATCGAGGAAGTTGATACATTAGTTTCCGAGCCTGACTTCGATCTTTGGGAAGAATTCCATTTTCGAGGTATTCAACGATCGGGCTCATCCAGGTCGGTTCTGTCTCGATCATGCACACATCTTCCTTGTCTAACTCAGTAATGCTGGGTGCTGACAGATGTTCTATGGGTACAACATTCAGCTCCTCATTTTCAGTGGAAGTGGCGAGCCGAGCTAAGGCATCTGCATTTGAGTTTTGTTCTCGGGGAACTTGTTCGATTGCATAAAACTCAAAAAACTCCAATGCGTACTTTGCCTTCTCCAGATAAGCTGCCATTTTTGTGCCACGAGCCTGATATTCTCCCAAGATTTGATTAACTACGAGCTGGGAGTCGCTGTAGCAATGTATAGCTCTGGCCTTGAGTTCCTTTGCTATTCGTAGTCCCGCCAGTAAAGCCTCGTACTCAGCTTCATTATTAGATGCTTTAAAGCCGAATCTTAATGCAGAGTGAAATTTGCTCCCTGCAGGGGTGATCAGAATAACTCCTGCCCCCGCTCCATTTTCATTTGACGACCCGTCGACGTAAAGTTTCCATAGCTCGTGGGTCGTGGTTGTTACTTCGTCGTCGGCTGTACCGGTGCATTCTACTATAAAATCTGCCAACGCTTGTGCCTTAATGGTTGTTCTCGGATGGTAGGTGATCTCGAATTGTCCGAGCTCAACAGCCCACTTAAGGAGTCGATCAGACGCCTCTGGTTTCGACAAGACTTGCCTTAGTGGTTGATCTGTCAGTACATGGATAGGATGTGCCTGAAAGTAAGGGCGGAGCTTTCGAGATGAGTGGATCAGACTGAGGGCGAGCTTCTCCATCAGTGGATACCTTGACTCTGCCCCCAGTAATCTTTTACTGATATAGTAGACGGGTTTCTGTATTCTCTCTTCCTCTCGGACGAGCACCGCGCTTATCGCGTGTTCAGTTGTTGAGAGATATAAGAACAGTACTTCTCCCGTCTCAGGTTTCGATAGGATAGGTGGTTCGGCCAAGTGCCTTTTTAACTCTTGAAAGGCTAGCTCGCACTCGTCTGTCCATTCGAACTTTTTACTTCCTTTCAATAAGTTGAAGAACGGGAGACCACGGTCCGTTGACTTCGAAATGAACCTGCCCAGAGCTGCCATCCTGCCAGTCAAGCTTTGAACATCTTTATGCTTCCGAGGTGACGGCATATCAATCAGGGCCTTTATTTTATCGGGATTAGCCTCGATTCCACGAGAGTTGACAATGAAACCCAGAAATTTCCCTAAAGACACCCCAAAAGTGCACTTCTGAGGATTCAACTTCATGTTGTACTTTCTGAGCACGCCAAAGCACTCTTCGAGGTCATCAACATGGTTCTTGTTAAGTTGAGACTTTACGAGCATGTCGTCAACATAAACTTCCATGTTGTTCCCTATTTGCTCTGAGAACATCATGTTTACGAGCCGCTGGTACGTTGCTCCGGCATTCTTGAGTCCGAATGGCATGACATTGTAGCAGTAGAGCCCTTTATCCGTAATGAAGCTTGTATGCTCTTGGTCGGGGGCATGCATGGGAATCTGGTTATATCCAGAATAGGCATCCATGAATGACATCAGACCATGCCCCGCCGTGGCATCCACGAGCTGATCAATTCTCGGTAGGGGAAAACAGTCTTTCGGGCAGGCCTTGTTGAGGTGTGAGTAGTCAATGCACGTCCTCCATGTCCCATTGGGTTTCGGGACCAACACTGGATTGGCCACCCAATCAGGGTAAAAAGCGTCCCTTATAAAATTATTTGCTTTCAGCCTGTCCACCTCCTCCTTTAGTGCTTTCTTTCTGTCTTCATCCAGCTGCCTTCGCTTTTGCTGCTTCGGAGGAAAGCTTTTGTTTATATTCAATGCGTGGCTCGCTATATTAGGGCTTATTCCCACCATGTCAGAGTGGGACCACGCGAAGACATCCTGGTTTTTCTTCAGAAAGAAAATTAATTGCTATTTTGATTCGTCTAGGAGGTGTTTCCCGACCTTCACCTTTTTCGAGGGACTAGATTCATCGAGCTGAACCTCTTCGAGCTCCTCCAAAGGTTGGAGGTCAATCTTCTCTTCAATCCTTGGATTGATCTCCTCGTCAATTTTTAGAACTGTCCCGTCTTTATACTGTATGACAACAAGTGCTTGCGCGCTTGTTTGTTTCTTTCCCCTTAAGGAAATGCTGTAGCACTCCCTTCCTGCCAGTTGATCTCCTTTCAATGTTCCGACCCCGCTTGGAGTTGGGAACTTAAGGGCTAGATGCCTTACAGATGAAACTGCCCCCAGCCCGACCAGGGCGGGTCTCCCGAGCAATACATTGTAGGCAGATGGTAACTCTACTACCACGAACTCCATCATCTTGGTCACCGAGATTGGATAGTCTCCCAAGGTCACAGGGAGTTCAATGGACCCCATACAAGCGGTTCCTTCTCCAGAAAAGCCGTACAAAGTGGTTGCACAAGCCCTCAGGTCGCGAAGGGAGAGCCCCATTTTCTCTAGGGTTGCTTTATAAAGAATGTTAACTGAGCTCCCATTGTCTATGAGAACTCGGCGCACTCTTTTGTTGGCAAGCTGTAGGGTGATGACGAGTGGATCATGATGAGGGAACTGGACGTGAGAGGCATCCTCCTCGGTGAAGGTTATAGGCTGAGTCTCAACCCTTTGGATTTTTGGTGCCCTTGGTTCGGGTTCATATGGAGACCCGTCCCCTGTCTTTAGCTCATTCACATATCGTTTTTTAGCATTTCTGCCCCCTCCTGCGAGATGAGGACCTCCCGAGATGGTTATTACGTCCTCTCCATCTATCGGTGGAGGCCTATCCTCATCCCGAGATCGGGAGTTATTATTCTGTGTTGCCGGAAGCGCGGCTACTCTCTGGCTGGCAGTAGCCTGTCCAGTATTCTGGTTTTTGACATACTGCCGGAAATAACCTCTCGAGATCAATCCTTCGATCTCGTCCTTGAGCTGTCGGCACTCATCAGTTGTGTGGCCGGTGTCCCTATGAAATCGACAATACTTGCTGGAGTCCCTCTTGGACTTTTGATTCCTCATAGGATCCGGTCGCCTGAAGGGGACCTGGTTTTCATTAGCCAGGTATATGTTTTCCCGGGACTCGTTGAGCTCGGTATGCACTTTATATACGGAGAAATATCTTTCTCCTTTTTTCTTCTTTCCTCCATCAGCCTCGGGATTATTTCCCTCGCTTTTTTTTCTCTTGGAAGGATTCTCCGAGGCAGGCTGTGTAACTAGAGGGTCAACCGAGGTTGAGGCGGAGTTAATGTTTATCGTTGTAGTTTCGGTCTGCGAGGTCGCTTTGAGTGTTGACCTCGCTTCCTCTACATTAACAAATTTCTGCGCCCGTCTGTTAAACTCGGTTATCGACCTCACCGGTTTCCCTTGTATGTCATCCCAAAGTGCACTCCCGGGTAAAACACCAGCTCGGATGGCCATCAAGTGCCCGCTATCATCCACGTCACGAGCTCGGGCGACCTCTAGATTAAATCTTGTCAGGTAGCTCTTTAGTGTTTCGCCTGGTTGTTGTCGGACGTTAGTCAAAGTGGATGCTTCGGGTCTGACTCCCACCATAGCCCGGAACTGCTTCTTGAAGTCTCTAGACAATTGATCCCACGAAGTTATAGAATGTCTCTTGTACTTCTCGAACCAACTCTTGGCAGGCCCGGCCAATGATGTTGGAAACAACATACATCTGAGCTCGTAACCTACGTTACTAGCTCTCATAATAGTGTTGAATGTACTCAGATGGCTGCATGGGTCGGTTTTTCCTTCAAACGCTGGGACATGAGGAATCCGGAACCCTTGGGGGAACTGAGTGTTAGAAATATTGGGAGCAAACGGCTCGAGTTCCTCATCAGAGTCCTCATATCGACCGTTTCCTCGTTCATTCTTCAAAAGCCTAAAGGCTTTTTCGAGCTGATCGATCCTTTCTTGTACTGGGTCCTTAGGCGGCGTTTGGAATTGATAGTCATTAATCGCGATCCCAGGCTCGCGTCTCCGTGAGGGATCTCTACGCCCATTCAGATGATTCCTAAGATCCGGGTTTGTCTGATCTCCCTTTCCCCTGCTCTGATTCAGGTGATTGCGCAGGTCGGGATGGCTCTTGTGATTCCCAGTATTTTTACGACCCCGGTCGTGTTTACTGACAGACCTTGTTTCTCCGGACTCATCGCTAGTGAAACTCATCGATCGGTCATTTCGTGGTGGATCCTTTTTACGTCGCCTCGTCACTGCAGTACGAGATCGGGACGTCTAACTTCTCTCGGATGGCGCGCCTTTCCGCCCCTGGAACGTCTCCCCGTTTCCTTGTCTCTCCCCTGTACGCCCTTGATCCTGATCTCGACCAGGTTGAGCGTTCCTGCGGGGAGGTGAAGGATATCTTATGGGAGACGGAGGAAACCGTATAGGTGACGGTGGTTGCCGTCCTTGCCTCGGCCTGGAAGGTCCAGAATTTGCCCGAGATGGGCCGGTTGCGTTTGGTGCGCTACCAGGAACCTGAGTCCGAGCCTCGACAGGAGCTTGGTTGTTCTCAGTTCCTGCAGGCACTTCCACAGGTGGATTAGGCGGGACCCGAGCTCGGGTACTCCTCTGAGGCCTAGAAGGAGCAGATGGCTCTGTTGGTGCTGGAGGCTGAGCTGGCCTCCTTGTGTTAGCATTTTTTCGTGGACGTCCATGGGGCTTCCGGGGAGGAACGTGTACGTCCCTTGGAGGAGGGGCTCGGTCTTCGCGCGGAGGTGGGGGCTGAGCCACCTGCGCCTCCGCGGCTATCCTAGTCAACTCCTCGTTACGTTTGTTGGCATCTGCCAGCAGTTGTTTCAACTGCCGATTCTCCAATTCTACAATAGGGACATAACGCTCAGGGTTATAGTACATGTCCTCATCCCTTGGTTGTGGAGGTGGTCCCCGGGAATCAGAGGACCCACTCCTTTCATCAGCGTCCAGGTTCTCCATTGGCTGTTTTCCAGGACGCCTTGGGTAATTTTCTTCAGGAGTGTTCTGATTGTTTGTAGCCATGAATCTCTCAGGGATGGATGCTTGAGGCTCTTAATGAAAGCACCAAACTGTTGACGCCGCTTTTCCTCAACAGATAAAAGAAGAGAGCACGCAAACAATTAAAGACAATGGCTAAAACAAACAAACGAATCAGACACGCGGTTTTTACGTGGTTCAGCAGTTAAATCTGCCTAGTCCACGAGTCTCTGTTATTAATCTCAAGATTATCTCTGAACAATCCTTTAGCATGAATTCTCCAGAGTTTTCTCTCAAGAATCAGAAATTCGATCCTTTACAATGGTGCATGCCTTCTCTATTTATAGAGAAGGATGCAGAATACTATCCCACATATTTTGGGTAGTTACTCTTTTGTGAATAAAATAAATGGCTTTAAATGCCTATAATCAGATATAAAAGGAAACATCCCTGAAGACCAGGAAACGCATAACTGACCAAATAATATCCCACGATTCTTGGGGATTTACATTAATAAATGAGGATCATATCCCATATCTACAACACTTGTAGACATTCAAGGTAGTCATTGCGTATCTCCAAGGCTTCACGTCATTGTGCGAGCCGCTGACACTTCCTGAGCTTACATTTCTTTCGAGATGGCATATCGAGCTCGAGATCCCTGCTCCGAAGTTGCTTCTGAAGATGAGGGGCTCACAGAGCTATCCTTCGAGATCGAGATCATTTCGAGGTCACCATATTCGAGATCTGTATCACACTTTGCAGGCTCCGATTTACAATCGTAGAGCATACCCTTAACCCTCACGAGACCATTTAATGCGAACTCAGCTTTCGAGGTCATATTTTCTACGGCTCGAAATCTGGGTATAACACCTTGTAATATTCTTCTCTCCCTGTGTAGAACCTTTGACATATTCTTTGGCACTCATGTACCACAAAGCTTAACTGGAATGATTTGTGCTATTTTATATTTAGGATATGTTCTGTTTTGTTATCTAACGTGTTTCATGATTCACTCTTTCATATTCAACCATTATGTTTGTTTCCTAAATTTACATTATGTACTGAAGTACATATCTAATGAACCTCCCGTGCTTTTTATTTTCCTGCTAAATGAACCCCCTTTAAGAGTATTCAATTTTATTATTGTGATGTTACATGCTTGTGAACCATGTACTGTATTTAATGTAAGATATATAGTATGGAGCCGTGCTTTTTTTTCTTTCTCAAATATGGAGTTTTACTTTGTTTGCAAGCATATGTTCCTGGGATTCTGTTACATTTTGGATCACAGCTTATGAGAACATTCCTTTTCTTTTAATTCTTTTGAAGGAACTGGCACCTGAATCAGACCAAGTTCAACAAACTGCCCAAGACACTTGAGAGAGTTTTACAAATTCGGGTGCTTCACAGGAGGGCAGAAGTGCAGAAAAAGGGAAAGAAAAGGAAGAAAAGGATAAGGAGAAGAGTAAAGACCCTGAAAAAGAGAAAGGGAAAGAAAAAAATGCTGATAAGAAAGGAGACACTGAAAAAGAGAAATTAAAAAGTATTGAAGGGACGAATTTAGATGCCTTATTGCAGAGGCTTCCAGGTTGTGTGAGCCATGATCTTATAGATCAATTCACAGTAAGTATACTCCTGAGTCCCTGTTCTTTGTTACTATGAAATTCGACTACAATCATACGTCTTTAATCTTCTTTGTTGTTCGTTTTTTTAATCTGTATTCATATAATTTTTTTTTTCTTTGATATGTGAACTTCTACCTTGAAGATGTTACTAATTGTTGTAATATACATAAAGGTAGAATTTTGTTACTTGAATTCAAAAGCAAGTCGAAAAAAGCTTGTGAGGGCATTGTTTAATGTTCCA
Source organism: Humulus lupulus (assembly GCF_963169125.1). Classification (NCBI taxonomy): domain Eukaryota; kingdom Viridiplantae; phylum Streptophyta; class Magnoliopsida; order Rosales; family Cannabaceae; genus Humulus; species Humulus lupulus. Next base: position 151,565,208 of record NC_084801.1, read on the forward strand.
AGGACTTCATTGGAACTGCTACCATACTATCTACGCATGGTTCCCACATTATCAACATGCATGAAAGATGTTTCTTCCATGCTCCTACAAATGCTAGAAGAGGAGTTTCATTTCTTAATTAATAAAAAGGTACGTTTGAAAATATATTTGTACGAGGCTAAAACTTGAAGTGGATAATATTCTAAATTATTTTGTTATTATCATTTTGATGAGCAATCAAGATTTTCAATTGAATTATATTTTGTTGCAGGATCAAATGAACATTGAAACAAAGATTAGGAACATTAGGTTTATTGGAGAACTATGCAAGTTTAAAATCGCACCAGATGGTCTTGTTTTTAGTTGTTTGAAGGTAAAGTCCTAGTTGCTGTATATATATTCATTTCTGTTATATTTGTTTGAAGGTAAAATTGCACCAGCTGGTCTTGTTTTCCTTTTATCTTTGTTTATATATATATAAATAATGTTAGGTTATTTGTATTTATAAGATATAATATTTAAAGTATAAAATTTGTATTTAGAAGATGTAATTAGATACTTTAGACACTTTCTCTTGATTTTGACAGCATAATCTTTTATGATGTTTGTGCTTATAATAATTGTTCCGTGTTTTTTTACTAATCAGGATGTTTTGTTTATTTTTTATTTTTTTGTGAATAAATTATAGTCTTACTATGTTTCGTGTTTGTTTTCATCAATTGTATTTATAACTTCATATAGTTCTCAAAGTTTAACTAAATTATGGATACAAGTTATTAATTTTATTTTTTTTATTTGTAAAGTTTGATGATTTCAATTTTTTTGATGCTTGATGTATGATATTTTGGTTTACTCTTATGGACAATTGCCTTGAAATTGCTTTTAACAGTTTTTGTTCAAAATGATAATTTGTTTTGTGCTTGTGCAAGAATTCATCACTTTGAAGAATGATTCTTCATTGTTTTCATAAGGAGATTGATTAACTTTGTAAGTTTGGGCTTTGGCTATAATCAAATATATTTTCTGGAATATCTTTCTGTTTGATGCTCAATTCTTTGCTTGTACTGCTTTGTTAGATCATAATTTGCTTTAGTTCAAAACTTTCAAAGTTTTGAAGACTTTTTGTTAAAAGAAATTGGATTTTGATTTTTTTCGTTTAGACATTATTGGTGTTTTTGAGGGTTATATTCTTATTTATGTATAGAGTAAGGAGACTTTGAGTGTTTTATATACTAATATGCATTAAAATACGACTTTGAGGATATTTAGTCTTGTTTATAAGGTCATTTGGTTTTCAAGAGAAAATAAAATCCAATATATGCATTAAAATGAGATAGATGTGAGTGAACTTATTAGTTAATAAATAATGTTTTGGAAATTTGCATAGACAATTACATGAGAAGTAGCAGTAGAAAGATTGTCTTCTAGCTCATCACAAGGCGATGAAGAATGTAAGAATGAGATGATATTGATATCCAAACTTTAACATAGAAATCTTATTAGGCTAGTTGGCTCACTCTTTCAGTTTTCTCTCTCTATGAATCTGATTATATATATGGTTGTATATATATATATATAAAAATAAATATATGTTTTTGGGTGTATTAATTCTATTTTATTTTTTTGTATGAAAGGAGAAATTTTTTGGGCTTGTTATGTTGGGTCCGTCTCTCTCTCTCGGCATCCTAGCTACTCTGGTATGTATTTTATTATCATATTGGAAGTTAAAGTTACAAGTAACTCCTATATGTGCCTTGCATTGAGCATAACTCTTATTGCTTGGATCCTTTTCATTTTATGTTCATTATTAATTCTGGCTAGCTAGATTGCCAATTTTGGTGTTCATTCCAAAATCATTTTTGTGACTGAAAACTACGATCATCTTTTTTATTTGTTCTGCAGCTTCAAGTTCTCTATTTATTTTAGTTTTGGCTTGACTTTAATGGTGTTTATTCTATATTGTAGGCTAAAACTTTACTTGGATATTTAAGAGAACCAAGACAATTATATAAGTGAACCAAGGCAACAAGAAATTCTTCTTCAAGTTGTTGGGTATTATTTTCTTTCTTGCTTGTAAGAATTATGTATAGTGAGATTTGATGTATTATTTACATTGAGAATAATGAATTTTTATTGAGAATTATTTAGTCTCTTGGGGATTTGATGTATTATTTACATTTCAATTATATGAATAAATGTTGTATGAATATGGATTTTTATTATGATAAATATAATTTTTTTACAAGTTATGGTAATAATAATTAATTATGTGAGTAATTTTTTTATTTAAATTTATATCAAACTTCAATTGTTAAAAATATAATTAAAAGTTTAAAAAAATATATTTCGAAAAATTATTTATATATATAAATTTAATGTTACGACGACACCTATTAACTGTCGGCGTTGCTAGCAACGGTGACACGTATTAACTGTCGGCGTAGCCAGCAACGGCGACACGTATTAACTGTCGGCGTAGCCAGCAACGGCGACACGTATTAACTGTCGGCGTTGACAGCAACGGCGACACGTATTAACTGTCGGCGTAGCCAGCAACAGCAACACTTATTAACTGTCGGCATAGCTACCCCTACGCCGGCATAGGCAAATACAACAGTTAGTTGACTGTCGTCATTGCTCAATAGCGACAGTTAAAAACTGTCGGGAAAGCCCGTTTTTGTAGTAGTGACTTATTTTTGCTTGTACTGAATTGCATTAAACATATTCCAATTTTGATATTAATAAAATGTTTGAAAATTTGAAAACTTAATCTGCATGTTTTTTTATCTATTCTGAGGGCACTGAGTGCCAAATATATTTTTGTTCACTCATTTATGCAGGTTATGATTTTTGGGTTTTATTCTAATGCAGTTGTTATGCTGCCCAATTTTCTAAAATATAAAGGGAATATGTTTCTTTCTTTTCATCTTTCATGCATTTGGTTATACCGATGAGAGCCATAGTGATCATGATTTTTGCATGTTGTTGTTTCACGACCTAGTCTCTGTGTCATCATAGGTAGATCAGGTGTGCACTCACCAGTAGGTGTAAAGACCTAGCATCTGTATACAGGAAGTGTTCTGAGCCTCCCTCTTGTGGTTGTTATCAGGTCCGGCTACCCGGTTTAGGATGTTGATTTTTCTATGGTGGGTAACGGGAATTAGGGATCTAGTGGAAGATGTAATGTGCACTTGTAGCTATAATCTTATGATTATTTGTGGTTTCTCTCTATTTTAGTTTATACATGATGATGTATGTTTTGTTTTCAAAGCTAACCATGCAGGGGTTGTATTAAACTTTTGGGTCCTATGTTATTAGTTGATTTCGTACTTGGCTTTATAAGCTCACCCCCTATATCTCTCTCATTTCAGTAGCCTAGTGATGCGAATGTGGAAAAGATGAATTATTGATGGAGCCAATGTGTTTAGCCTATTTCTATTTAGTGCTATTGTCTTATCTTTTGACCATTATATATGAATTTGATTTGGAACCTAATGATCGGTATATTTGAATTAGCTATGTAATAGTTAGGAATGAGGAATGGTAGATGCTAAGTATTATTTTGAGTGTTTATGACTTATTAAATTTAACTGTTTGGTGACTACATAACTGTTGGGATATTATTGTTCCATGTATAATGATAAATGATCATGCTTTTATCACTAATATTTTCATATATAATTATAGGAGTTGTTCCATTATTTTGACTGATAATTATAGTATTATTTAATATAAATTAAAGGATCATTTAAAAAGACTATTTTCCAACAAGGGTCAAAGTCTGACCTTTGACCACCCATGTTATGGATATTACAAATTTGCCATGACCTAGGGCTCGAGTCGTGACTGAAAAATTGTATCAGAGTACTTGGTTTAAATACCTCAGAGTGTGTCACCAAATAGATTAAATTTATTTTAAAATAAAGTATTTTGATCTATAAATGCGTATGCATATAGATAGCATCCATTCCTCACTAACTAGTTACCTTTTGATTTATTGACCTAAGAAAATGCCTCCAAAAGGAAGGACAACAAGGAGAAGGCCTACAGATAATGTCCCTGAGGCTGAGGTTCCCTCTCTGCCAGTTGCATTCCCTATGAATGCCATTCTTGAAGCTTTAAGAGGCATTCCTGCCCAACAGATGGATCCAGCTGCTCGACAGAGCCATCACTTCCTGATCTTCCACCGGATTCAAATGCTTGAGTCTAAAGGTGGACAAGATTCCATGGTGGCTGAAAGATGGTCAAGGCAGATAAAGAAGAGTTTAAACATTATGGGAACTCCTAAAGAGTATCATGTTGATTTTAATATGTCCAAGTTGGAAAGGAGTGCACCAGATTGGTAAGAAGCCTTAACCAGAATGAGAGGAACTAATGGGATGACTTGTGGAAATTTTGAGAAGGGTTTTCAAAGAACAACATTTTAACCCATCTCATAGGAGGACTTGATTGGATCATTTGATTGTAAAAGATCAATGATAGGTGTAACGCCCTGGATAACCAAGACCGTTACACTGTGTGTTTAAAATAGTGCAGGACTTTCTAATCAAGTCATTTAAACAAAGTGTGAATTCAATGTCATCAACAGATTAGGAATAAAAGATTTTGGTCACAAACAGGCTATTTTCATTAAAAACGACAGTTTAATACATGGAAACTCAAAACAGAATTTAGATGTCCTAGTTACAACAAGTTCCAAGAGTTACAAATAATTCAAGCCACTCTAATGGCAAAATATACATTTTAGGTTTCTGTTCCTGTACAATTCCTCGACCGTGGCGGCCAAGCAACTGACAATGTACACCTCGCCCCCAGAGCTCTCCAACTCATGGTTGATTCAGCCTACCCTTGCCTTTACCTACACCCCGTAGCACCCGTGAGCCGAGGCCCAGCAATAAAGCATGATAACATAGCAGGATCAACAACATTTATCAAATATTTCACAATGCACAACCAGGAACTCAGCATTTCATAACATTTATCCAATCAGTGATAACACACAACAGATTAACAGTTTATCACATCATCAAATGATATTCAGGGTCAGCGCCCTTAGTCGCACCCTTTATTTAATACACTGTCTTCGGCTCTCCTGGGCCGCCCCCAGTGTAATACTCACTGACTCCGGCCAGCTTAACCGAGCTCAGTGATAGATAAGCTGCCTCAGCTACCAGTGGCCGAGCCGCGCCCTGTGCGCAAATATTGATTCCGACACTCTTAGGTCGATTATCGCATGTCCCATGGCATAATAACACCATCTCATAACATGATATACAAGTGTAGGGAGCTCTTAGTCCCATCATGTCCACATGGTTAATCACATTCACATAACAATGCATACAAACATTGGGAACACTTAGTCCCAACCTAGCCACATAATCAGGTGCAACTTTCTTACCTTTGGATTTTAAACGAGCTAGTTATAAGCGATGCTCCTTGAGCGCGATCCGATCCCCGATCCCTAGCTTAGCACCTAGTCACAACAAAGATAAAAAATACCATTAACAATCTTAAATGAGCTTCTAAACCAAGTTCTAGTCCTCGGAACATTGAACTTCACCAAATATGGTAAAAGACTCAACCCCGAGCACCCTAGGTTAAATTCCCAAGCCTAAAATCTCAAAATCCCTTAAGCGCCGTGGCATGGGCCATCCATGCCGCGGCATGGCCCCTGACAGAACCCTTCATGGGCACAAAAACAGGTAAGGGCCGCGGCATTGCTTGGACCATGCCGCGGCCCGCCGTCCTTCCTCAGCATGCAAGAACCTCGAAGGGTCGCGGCTCACCAAGAACCATGCCGCAGCCCAACCCTTCGAACCCAGAAAAATCCACCATTTTCAATCTCTAAACCTCATCTTAAGCCATCCCAAAGCCCCCAACTCAAAACCAATTAATAACAACATCATTAGAATAATTTAAACAACGCAATCCAACCAGAAATCCAGCCTAACACTCACCAAAATCCCAATTCCAATTTATGAGATTTCAAACCCACAAACTCAAAATCAGCCATGGTATTTCTAGAATTCGACCATTAAACTTTAAATTGAAACTTACCTTAGCTGCAGTATCACCTCTCCACAAGTTTCCCTGGCCTAGCTTCAAAATTCCAGCCTCAAATTCCACCCTAAATGCAAAAACCACAAATATTCAAAACCCAGCCATTTTTCTTGAAGTTCCTAACCACAGAACAAAAACCAATGCTTACCTTGGCTCTAATTCAGTCCTTGATTAGTTCTTGAGCTAATCCTCTAGCTTATCCCCTTCAATTCCCAGAAATTAGCTAGTTTCCCTTTACAAAATCAGAGTTTTTCTTCCTTAAGAGGGAGAGGAAAGAGAGAGAAGGGAGAGAAGGCTGAGAGGTCGGTTTACATTTTCTATCTAGTATTTTCTAAGTCTTTCCAAGTATATCCTTAGGTTGTTAGACTAATCCCAAAGCTTGGGGTACCGGAAACGTCCCCGAGGGCAAAATAGTAAAATTCCTCAGTACTCCCGCCTAAACATTCTAACCTCAAATATATCTCCATATATTTATTTTCATCACCCGATAGTCCAAATCACTACACGATACCTAAAGTACCCCTGACTTGCCTAAAGTCAAGCGTTAAACCCCGTTGTGACCTTCCTGCTATCTAGCTCCCTAGGATCGCTCCAAGTCACCGGCTGCACATTTATCCACATAATAATGTGGTTCTCATATATTTCACATATATATATCTACCTATCCACATAATAATGTGGTCTCAACAATTTATCACACACAATTACGTTTATGCCCTAACGGGCCAAAATTACGATTAAGCCCTTACCAGTCGAATAGGGCCCGCATGCTCACCCAATACTCATAAACATGCATTCTCACACTATTGATTCACATAACCTCCAATTATGCCCTCCCGGCACACTAATCAAGGTCCTTAAGCCTTATTAGTAATTTTGGGTCGCTACAATAGGCTGATGAGATCACAGAATGACTAGATAATGATGGATGTGAGTGAATGAATTCTACATAGAGTTTGTAGAGGTAACCCTCTATGTTTATCTCAGTATCATTTAGATTTTTATATAAATGTTTCATTTAAATCATAATTTTTAATTTAAATAAAAATAGATAAATTTTTTGGAAGCAACAACAACACCTAATAACTGTCGGCGTAAGCAACGACGACACCTAATAATTATCGGGGTTGCCAGCAACGGCGACACCTAATAACTGTCAGCGTAGCTATTCTTACGCCGGCATAGGCAAATACGATAGTTAGTCGACTGTCGTCGTTGCTCAATAGCGACAGTAATCCCGTTTTTGTAGTAGTGATTGTTTTTTATTTGTTGATTAATATTGTTTGTAATATAAAATTAGTATTGCGAATATTTTCTATATAAACATTTGTAGGGGAAGTTATGGCTATTTTTTTAAAAATATATATATAAATTGATATTAGACTATTACATCGATTTTATTTCAAAGCCAATTAACATATAATAATATTTTCCCACCAAGACTTAATTTTTACATGGGTTTGTAAATAAAATCAACGTAAAAAGGTCATGTCTATTATGTATGTTTGAAAAAAAAAATATTATATGTTAATCGATTGCATAAAATAATGAAACCGAGTATGAAAACGGAAGGCTTATAGCTTAATAGTATGTTTAATTAATGAAAAAAATACTTTCAAAGGTTGTGATATTCCAATAATAACAAAAGTCCATGGAAAGACTATTAAACTGGCATCTGTTTTACTTGAGATAATATATGAATGAGTGTTGTTAAGGGATACATGGTGTTTAATACTACAAGGAGAGGCATTTATTATTGATGCAATTCAATATGAGATATCACTCATTTTAATTTAAAAAATAATATTAAATAACACTAACTAGTTATAAAGTGTCATCAGATATTAGAGTGGAAGCACTTAAAATCATATAATGTAAATGTGCTATCACAATTCATTATTACTGCGGATAAAAGGTACATGAAGTTACCGCTATTGATAAAAAGCGACCCATAAGAGCAACAGACGCTCGTGTACGGATATAAACCCACACTCTTTATTCTCATGTTTTTCTATAGTACTATATATTTCTCATGCCACGCTGGAAAATCACCCTCATGATGTATGCTTCAAAATGCTTACTGCACACTGCATTAATTAACAAGAAAAAAAATACCATAAGTAACATGTAGCTAATTAGTTATGTATACCATATTAATTAGAAGATTGTGTATACCATATAAAACAACATAGATGCATATGCGCATCAACTTTAATTATTTGTACAGTTAGGATTAGATAAGTTGACATTAATTATATTTTGGAATTTGGTTATGAATGACATTCCGTTCATCATACATTGTTGAATCAATAATTAAATTGATTGAATGGTTGCTCATTATTGAAAATCTTTGATACATATAATAAAATTTATAATATATTTGAACAATTATAAAAAAAAAAAGTATAAATTATATATAATTATATGTTACCTGTTGCAGTTGGTAGAGGGGCTGATCTTGTATGGAATGTTGACACCGCACTTGCCCGGGAGTCCAGCAGCGAGATTTAAGTTGAGTCCTTTGATGCTGCTAGAAGCCGACTTCAGACACTTGCATGCAGCCTGGCGGTCAGCCGGGGTCTTGGCCGCGCTGTTCAGTGACCTTATCCCATTGCAGCATGCGGCAGGGACAACTCCGCCACTCTTGAGGTAGTTGAGGCATGGTGCAACACTGGTAGACACTTGCCCACATGTTATGGCATTTGCCATTGGTGCAGCCACCACCATGGCTATGACCACCATGCAGAGAAGCTTCACAACTGAAGAGCTTGCCATAATGGTAATGATGAGGGACTGAATAGCAGTATTATTATGAGGTTGTGTTTGATTTTGTACGTAGATTAATCTAGAAGTACTTAAGGTAGTATTTGTTGGTAGAGTGATCTCTCCAAGCTGCTTATTTTATAGGCTGTAAAGAGTGGGGTCGAGACTTGGGAGAGGGTTATTTGTTGGTAGTTATGCTTTAAATTTGCGTTGTACTAATTAATTAATTTCTTCGGTGCCTAACCTTGATAGGTTCTTTTGTTCTTGTCGAGAGAGAGAGAGAGGTATGGTCGCCTGGTTTGAATTAATGCATGTTTGGTGGTCGTTGCAATCTGGGTCCCACCAAAATGTATAGATTATTATATTATTATTATTATTATTATTATTAAAAATGACAACAATGCTATCTATTTATATACTTGAAACTGATTTTATAATTTCTAATATTTAATCTTTACTCGTTTTATTTAAAATTCATCGCCTCCTTATAAAAAATGTATTTAAAATATATATTGTTTACCTTTTAAGAAAAAATTGACAATTTTGGAATGAAAATTTAATTATTTAAAAAGGTTATAATATACATTATGCTAATATCTTACAAAACTTTCTAAAAATATTAGAAAATATAAAATTAATTTGAGATAAATAAAGACAAATTATATTGGATAATAAAAATAATATTAATTACCATGGAAGTGTTTTTCTATGTACCGTTGCACTACTAAATCTAAATTCACACACTCCCCACGAGCGAAGGTGTCAATTTCAACAATTTAAATATGCCTTTTCTTTAGAAAAAAAAAGTATATACCTGTTAAGTGTGTCCACGTACCCGCAGCATAATAAATGTATTTCATGTCACAATTATAAAAAAGATTTATACTTTTTTGACTACGTGCTTTGTCCCATTACCTGGTTGGACCTGTATTTTGACAAATTACTTTTTGAACTCTATGTTTTGTAAAAATAGTTAAAATAGAACCCTAAACTCAATTTTGGTCAATGATTTCTCAGCTAAAATCACAAATAATTGACCAAATTAATAATTCAGAATAAAAATAAAATCATTCTGCTTAAAAACTATGTTGTTATATTCAATTTTTTTTTTATTAAAATTGAGTTTAAGGTTCTATTTTAACTATTTTACAAAACTTAGGGTCCAAAAAATAATTTATCAAAACACAGGGTTCAAACAGATAATGGCACAAAACATAGGGTCCAAAAAAGTATAAACCCATTATATAATTCTAACCTTTATTTTTATTTTTTATAAACAAACTAATACTGGTTGATTTGAAACTTTAAATATGTAAGTCATAATCCAAATCTATTTTATCAAAGTAATCTCATTTTTTTTATAAGTAATGCTTCTTTCGCTATTTCATGAATAACAATATTATCATTGCATAACACATGGGTCACATACACACCCGAAAAATATCTAATATTCCCAAGAAGATCACCTCAAAGAGAAATAACTTTTTTTTGGAAGAAATGACAGATATTACAACTTCAGAATCAACCCCTACAAAAGTGAAATTGAAACCAAGCTCCAAATGCCATTGTATATCATAAGTAATAGAAAGTGCGTAGCATGAAGCCAAAGGGTCACCATTGTATATCCTTATGGGCTGGCCTCAATAAACAAGAGAATTTTCAAAGAAAACAAAGTGTGCAACCAAAACAAATCCATCAAAAGGAAAGAGAGATAAGTGGAAACCACTGAAGAATACATAGCATTGAGTTCACGGCATTAACAACAATAGTACCACTGCATGCATTAGCTACCAAGAAAAATGACTCTTTATTATTATGTGCGGATAGAATAGTAACCTACAAAATAAACAAATAGAAGTGAATTAATCACTGAATAATAAAATAATAAAAAAAATTTACATTGGTAGAAAAGTCTTCCATTATAAGTTTTAGAAGAAAAATATTCTTGTTAGTTGGAAAGAACAAAGAAACAAAAAACTAATCTTTGAAGTGCACGAAGGTATTACCATTTGATCTACCCTCTATAATGATGATGTCGTGAGAAAAACTCAACAACCAAAACCAAATTACTAATAACAAGTATACATGTAGGCAAAATATAATAACTATTACAATAAATATTATTTTAATTGATAGTTATGTGTCCACTGTTATGATTTAATTTTTAATATACATAAAATAAAGAGAATGTATATCAGAAAAAATCATAGGCTGTAAATAGGGATCAATAGAAAATGAAGATGAAAAATTAATAAAATGAAACATACTATTAAAAAGTAATAAATAATAAATAATAATACTCTTACAATAACTAAAAAGTTTTCCTTCTAAACACCATAAATAAAATGAAAAATAATTAACTTTTTTGTAAGGTGACAATAACTAACTTATAACTACAAAAGCTTACAACATACATAACGAAAATAAGAAGTTTAAAATCTTTGTTGCAAATTAATATTATAAATATTTAAAAAACATAATATATATTGGTATAGTTTTGAGATAATGTAACCTCTTTGTCAAAAATAAAAATATATAAGAAAAACACTAATAATAATAAAAGAATTGTTGGATTGAGGCAGTGATTGTAAAAAAGCTGCTCAAAATATTTAAACAATACAAAACAAATCTAACCTTGAACTATTAAACCTTAACTGCATCTATTTTTTAATTAAAAAATAGCAATATATTTGCTCCCCAAAATTTGATTAGAACACCTTATTTTTATTAAAAATTAATATATAATATATATCTTTTTTCAACTTATGTTTACATTTTTCTAATTTTTTCACTTTTTCATATTTTAAAAAATACATATAAATAACATATATTTTAAATATTTAAATTAAAAAAAAATATAAGAATTTGTTAAAATAAAAGTTTTTTTTTTCTAAAAATTTATGTATTATATTTTTATTTTTTTTAAAAATAAGAAAATAAGATAAAATAAAATTCTTGAAATTAACAAAAAAAGAATTAAAAAAATGTAAAAAAGTTATTGAGAGAAAGTGGTATAAATGATTTTAAAAATTAATTTTTTTAATTGATGGGGTGCCTATATATATATTCTTGGGGTGCAAATATAATGCCCCATTAAAAAATAATAAAAATAAACATCAAGTTCATGATTGGATCTTAAAATGGAAGGCTCATCCTTATACCACTACAAGAAAAAGACTCTACAACGATGACTTTTGTCGTCGCTGTAGATCCAGAAGTCATCGCCAAAATAGTGTCGTTGTTGGTCCGTATGTGTAACGACCTACAACGACGAAAAAACGAAGTTGTCGCAGTAGTATTTTGCTACAGCGATGACATGTTGGTTGCAATAGGAAATCCTTTTTTTCGGTTGAACTAGGATATTGCGACGACATGTCGTCGCTGTAGGTGCTTGCAAAATTTGACGATTTGAATTTCAAAAACTCCTACAGCGACCACATGTCGTCACTGTAGGTCCGTGGACCACCAACATCGACCGCGACAACATTTCGTCGTTGTAGAGTGTACGACTTTAGTGACGACATGTCATCGCCTTAGGGTCACGAAATCTCAGATTTTCGTGTTCAGTGAGCATCCTACTGCGACGATATGTCGTCGCTGTAGGTATATTATTTTTTTAAAAAAAATTAATTAATTATATTACATTAATTAAAATTAATTTAATAAAATATTAAATATTAATTAAATAATAAAACCAATTTAAAATTAGTATAGTCTCCAAAATTTAAAAAACAAAACATAAGTAGTATAGTGTCCAAAATAAAAAAAAAAATAACACAAAATATTAATAATTTTAAAAGAATAATATTACCAAACTAAATGTCATCTAAATTAATCTCAAAGCCATCATTATCGTCGGGTTATTGTGGTGGTTGTGGTGGTTGTAGCTGCTGTGGTGGTTGTGGCTGTTGTGGCCGCTGTGGTGGAAATTGGCCTGAGCCATGAAAGTTCATCATCATGGATTGTATCATATTCATGTCCAAGTTGACAGGCTGAAATTGTGGAGCTTGGATGTTCAGATTTGAAGCTTGCATAAATTGTTGCATTTGCTGGAAGTTGTTATTATGGGTCATAATGGCTTGACTGAAGTGTTGAACCATGGACTAGAAAACCTCATCTCGTACCATTAGAGGGCCGACATTGGTGGACATAAATTGTGATCCCTCTGATTGTGAAGAGGATCTGGTGGCGCCCGAGGCAAATGTACTAGTTCCCTTCAACTTGCGTCCAATACCTCGGTTGTGGCAACAACGTTGACCAAGTATCTTTGAGACAACTTGTGTCTCATCGACAAAAGTGCTTCATGCTACACATTCAGATTGGGATTTAGATTGGGATTGTGTCTAGACTTCTCGCTACAAGGCATCCTCGTTGTCCACGTCCTCCGGCGGATACTTTCTGACTGTCTTGATATCACACTACTACAAAAAAGGCTTTTCTCTACGATTTTTTTTACATAATACACTGCAACTTTCGAGAGTATTAAAAAGCGCAGTGTATTCGACCGCAGAGAAAAGTGGTACACGAACTGCGGTGAAAAGCCACACTTTTATCTGCGGTTGTGATAAGCTAACCGTAGAGAAAAGTCACATTTCTCTGCGGTTGGCTTATCACAGCCATAGAGAAAAGTAGTTTTTCATAAAAAAAAATTCAATTTCGATTATATAATTATTTTGAATTTTGATTATATATATTTTTATAATTATAACCTAACCTTTTTAATAAAAAAAATTAATTTTCAATTTTAATTATATATAATTATTTTCAATATTATAACATAATTTGTTAAATTGTTATATATACATTTCATAACTAATACAAAATAACTGGCTAGTAATGAATCAATTACTTTAATCTTTCTAACCAATATAAGTTAGCCCTTTAATCTTACATACATATGAAAACTTAGATTTCATAAATAAATGGCATTAATCTTGCTAACCAATCACTTTGTAGTGATAGTAGATCCTCTTTGACATTGTATTCCTTTTTGTCAAACAACTGCAAAAGTGAAAAGTTAACATAGATAAGATAATTAAATACTATATCTAGTTTTTCTTAAGCAAAAAAGAGTTTAAAATATAACATACTTTCTTCTTGATAACTTCTGCCGGATTCGGTGTATTTACAAGATCATAAATGTATCTTAGTACATAATAACCACATTCATGACTTCCAGGTTGTTTTGGACAAGAATCTCTTAGCAATTTTGTAAATTTTCCGATGTATTCATTTTCCAAATATTGTGCGTATGCTCTACAAAAATTAAAATTAATTAAATACATATTATACTCTCAACTTTTAAAAATTAACAATGCATACATTACAATTGAAGAACTTACTTTTCCATAACCTCCTTAATTATTGGTGGAGATTTATGATTTTTTAAAGGGTCCAAAATTATGGTCATCCCCCGCATCGTCACGAGCACCAACATCCAATGTCGACTAAAACAATAATAAATTATGATTATTATAGAAAGAAAATCACTACTCTAATATATATGACTGAAATATATTATCTACTTACATGATATATGATTGAATCTCAGGATTATTTTGCAACACAACTAATTGAGCTTGATCTAATTCTGCCCTAGAGACGGTGATCATTGTTCCGTTCCCTCATAGTCCTTTATCAACTCCATCTGAATTATTTCGTGGTTTGTTGATTCTCATTGCCTCAACTCCACTCATGTATTCTGAGAAAAATTCTACTGCCTCTTCTCATACTTCAAGCCTATGCAATTGAAAGTTTTCTTCACTTCATACGTAGACTCAGGGAAGCAATTATCTGACGACAAAATCTCTTTAAAAGTAGCTAAAAATTGACTAAAATATTTATCACTAACTCCATTTTCTGCTTTTATGTTGTAAATTTTTACCATCGTTGGTAATCTTTGTTTCAGACAACCATTGAATAATGGTTTATCTACATCTCTAACAAATTTATCAAATTTTGAAGGATCATCAACAAACTCTTCTTGTGCTTCATTGAGCAATTCCATAGGATGATCGTCAAAATCGCTATAACCCAAATCATCAATCCCTCGCCTCCCGAATGGATATGAATTATTATTTTTTAATGATTCCCCATGCCAATACCATGTACAATAACTTGTATCAAATCCCCGACAAAATACATGATTTTTTATCATGGTAATATTTTATTTTGATCCATTACCACAATCTATACATGGATAATGAATTCTGTAAGGACCAATATTTTGTATATGACAAATTAGGTCCAGTCGCATCTGGAATGGACTTTTGTTATGTCAGGAGTTTATTCGTTTTTAGTTAGAGTCCACGTCAGCATGTGTGTAAATCAAGGCTGTTAGTGAGTTACAGCTGTTAGTTGGTTTGGGATTATATCTAATTGCAGCCAAGGATATATATTGGGTTGGTTAATCAGTTATAACCAACTCTCTTTGTTCGATAGATTCGATTGGATATTTTTTCTCTGTTTTCTTTCTTTTTCTTCCACTGATTTTTGCAGGTGTTGGCAAGAAACTCCATTGAAGATGGTTGAAGGTTTCTGTGCAAGCACTGGAATCAAGCCGTGATTGCTGAAGGAGTTCAGCTGGGTCTTGATGCTATAGATCCGAAGGTTTTCGGATTTGAGATATTGTTGAAGGGAGTTCAACATTGAAGCAAGGGGATCTTGCATTTATAACCAAGGGATTTGGTTGTTTACGGTAAAAAGCCTCACTGTATTTTGAGATAGTTTGTACAGTATTTACATATTGATTCTTGAACTGGTTTATGTAAAATTACTTCTGAATATAGTGAGAGTTATTATCCTGGTTCAGGGAACCCAAGCACTAGTCGGCTGGAATGAGTTTTCAGTGCAGACGAAGCTTGTAATTTTGTGTGCCAACTCTTATGATTGTGTTGTTAATGTTCATGTATGTTTCAAGATACAACCTAGATGAATATTGTCAAACTGGAAAGAAAGGCTAAAACTTAGGTTTTTCAATTGGTATTAGAGCCAGGTTGTTCTAATTGTTTTTCTTTCGATCCTCCTATCTTTTGTGTACTGAAATTGATTTTTGATTTGTCTTTGTATAATTCGCAATTCTTGTTTTTTCTGGGTTCTCCAGTTGACACTGACTCCCTCTGAGTTCCGACTCTGGGAATATATTGTCTTTTGTTTTTGTTCAAGTGTTTGTACAGAATGGAGATGTTCAGAGAAGGAGGTTCCACATCTCGACCCCCAATGCTTGAAGGGGAAAATTATCCTTACTGGAAGACAAAAATGTGTGCATTCTTGAGAGCTGTTGATGAACGGGTGTGGATGGCTGTTGAAGATGGATGGAAGTGTCAAACCGTTGTTGAAGATGAGGTTGTTAAGCCTAAACAAATGAGTCTATAGACTACAGAAGAGATGGAAAGGGCCAATTTTAATTCAAAGGCTATGCATGCTCTCTTTAATGCAGTTTCTATAAATCAACTGAAAGTCATAGCCAACTGTGAAATTGCCAAAGAAGCTTGGGAGAAACTGAGAATAAAAAATGAAGGAATTGATGCTGTAAAGAAGTCCAGACTGAGGGCTTTGGCAAAAGCATTTGAAAATCTGTCTATGGAGGAGGAAGAAACTGTAGCGGAGTTCCATGCCAAATTGTGCGATATCTCAAATGAATCTTATGCACTTGGAAAAACTTACTCAAACGCAAAACTGGTTCACAAGGTGCTTGGAGTTCTGCCTCGGAAGTTCATGTCAAAGGTTACCTCTATAGAAGAAATGAGAAATGTCGAGGAACTTGATCTTGATGAGTTAATTGGGTCATTGCAGAACTATGAAATGAGTCTCACCCGGTGGAAGAAAGGCAAGAAGCAGAAAGATACCGAAAAAGAAAAAGCTGATAATAGTCTTGCATTTGTGCATAAGGAGGAAAATAAGTTAATCTCAGATGCATCTGAGGGTCTCACTGATGAGACTTTTGCGCTGCTGACCAAGAATTATGCTAAATTCTTGAAGAGGAATTACAAGAAAAACTTTCCAGGAGGAAAAGAGAATGGTCCCAGAAGAAACTTTGGTGGAAACAATAAGCAAACTCAGTAGTTTGGTGACAAGAAAAACAGGGGAATACAGTGCCGAGAATGTGACGGTTTTGGACATATTCAAGCTGAGTGTGCCAACACTCTTAAGAAGAAGAAAGCCTTAGCAGCTACATGGAGTGATAGTGATGAAGAAAAGAGCTCCACCTCAAGTGACAGGTCTGATGAAGAGAAACAGGTGGTGGCTTTTGTGGCGAAGAGTCATCAATCAATGTGTTCAGAGGAAGATGGAAACTCAAGCTCAACAGATGAGGACAGCGATGGGAGACAGCATGCATATGAGGAGATGTTCGCTCAATGGGAGTATATGGCTAAACAAATCAAAGGTCTCACTAGTGCCAAACAACAACTTGAATCTGAGAAGGATGGGTTGGAGGACACTGTTAAAAAGCTCACAAAACTGCTTCATGAGAAGGACAGTGAGATTTACAAACTGACTGCAGATTTAATAAGGGCTAGACAATCTCTTGAATTTATCCCTCCAGGAACTGCTGCAATTAACCACACCTTGCAGTTACAAAATCCATATGGAGATCGAACATCTATTGGGTACAAAATGCTTTACAAGAAAGGGGAAAATTTGGGAATTAATGATCCCTCTTCGTCCAAGAACAAGGAAGATAAGACTCATGATGGCTCAATGCACAATACTTTCAGTCCTGGTTTTCCTGATTCCACTAAACCGATCAGTGTCTCATCTGGACCCATCAAGTTGAAATTCGAAGGAAGGAAGACTATCCTGGATGGTCAGGTTCAAAAGGAGAGATTTGTTCCCATTTGTCATTTTTGTAACAGAAGAGGACATATTAGACCCAGATGCTACAAGTTGCAGGCGTATTTGAAAGCTATGATCGATCGTCCAAATAGCTTTCAATAATTAAATCGATTTACGGGAAAGTTGTCATCTAGTGAGTGGAAACCAAAATCTGATCTTAACAAGAATGTTGCATTAGTTGCCCACACCTCTCTTTCAGCTTTTCATGAAGATCAATGGTACTTCGACAGTGGATGTTCCCGACATATGACCGGCAACAGAAATGTGCTGGTAAACTATAAAGAAAGAAAGGAGGGAGCTGTGACCTTCGGTGATGGGAACAAGGGTCAGATATTTGGAAAAGGTGATCTGGTGCTAAATGGAGTAGCTCCATTGACTGAGGTGTTGTACGTCAAAGGTCTCAAGGCAAATCTTATTAGCATCAGCCAACTCTGTGACAATGACTAAACTGTAAGTTTCTCTAAAATTCATTGTCTTGTTGCAACTAATGGGCGCTCAGTCTTGACAGGTAATAGAACTAGCGACAACTGCTATGCGCTAAGCAATCAAGTCTTATGCAACAGATCCTTTCTTGATGAGCCAGACCTGTGGCACTATAGACTGGGGCACTTGAACTTTAGAGACTTGAAGAGAATTGTGAAACTACAAGCTGTTTGAGGGATACCAGAGATGAAAGTCACTAGAGATAGGTTGTGTGGGCCTTGCCAACTGGGAAAACAGACAAAAGCCTCACATCCTCCTGTAAACATGCTTCTCACCTCCCGTGTGCTGGAATTGATTCATGTGGATTTAATAGGACCCATGCAGAATGAAAGTCTCAGTGGCAAACAATTTGTCATGGTTCTTGTTGACGATTACTCTAGGTACACTTGGGTAGATTTCCTCAAAGAAAAGTCAGACACTTTTGGACTCTTTTCAGCCTTAGTTCTCAGACTCCAAAATGAAAAGGAATCTAAAATTGGGAAAGTCTATCGACTTTGAAGTGACCATGGAAAGGAGTTTGAAAACACTGTGTTCTCCGATTTCTGCGATAAGTTAGGAATAAAACATGAGTTTTCAGCTCCAAAAACCCCTCAACATAATGGGTTTGTTGAAAGGAAGAACAGGACCTTACAGGAAATGGCTCGGGTAATGATGCATGCTAAGGACATTTCTAAGCGTTTTTGGGCTGAACCAACCGCGTCAGAGGAACAAGAAGCCGGTCCTAGCGGCTCACAGTGTGATGAGGAAGCTCACGACGACAACATGTATATATTTTATTTCTAGATTTTTTTATGTTAAAATATATTTGATTTGATTGTGTTGGATATGTTCAGATCTGAGTTTGAGCTTAGACTAATAATGAATATCATCTTTAGTGTATTTTACTTATGCTTTAATGGCTTTCTACTTGTGTTTCACTACTGGTTTTTGGTGTATTTTGTGACTTTATTTTGTTGTATTTTGTGACTGGATTTTGGTGTTTTTATGGTTTATTTTTCTGCTTCTTTAATGGCTACTACTTGTATTTTGCTACTAGTTTTTGGTGTATTTTGTGACTGGATTTCGATGCATTTTACAACTGGGTTGAATGGATTAATATGGGTCATTTATGGTCTATTTTGCTGATGCTTTTGGTGTAGTTTGCTATTGTGCAATGGAGACTAGCTGAGGTCTATCAAACATTGGAGCATGATCTTGTGATCCAGAATTTTAATGGTATATTTTCTGCATTGTGCTACTGGTTTTTTGGTGTATTTTGTGACAAATTTTTGGTGTATTTTGTTAAATAAGTTGAATGGACTATATGGTAGATTTATGGTCTATTTTGTTGCTGATTTTGGTGCAGTTTGCTACTGTTTTGGAATACTTCTATGTACTGGATGAATAACATTTTATGAAATAGTACTATCTAACATTTTATAGTATATTGAGATTCATTTCTTTGGCACAATACAAGACAATAATGGTAGTTGAAGTTTTTAGAATAAAAATTATATTTCACTAACTTTTTATACATTTCTTGTTTAATATTTGGTGATGATAGAATTTGACTATAGTATATACTATCATGTAATATGATTTTGTAAGCCGAGTAGACTAAATATTGAAATTATATTTTTGAGTAATTAATAAAAAAAAAATTGTATTTTCTTTTCAAATTTTAGAAATCTAACATATATAATACATTTTGGACACTCAAAGGGATATATATATTTTTTTAAATCAAAATGAAAATTGTAGCTGCATTTTTAAAAAAAAAAGTACTTTTAAGGGCATGCAAAACGAGTCTTAAAATCTTAATTTAAAGACACTCAATGGGATCTTTTAGGACTCGTGAAGAGAGCCCTAAAAACATACTTAAAGGCACTCAATGGGATTTATTAGGACTTGCAACACGAGTCCTAAAAAACCTCAGTTTTTAAGGCTCTCAAATAGAGGACTTGCGCCCCGCGAGTCCTAACAATTCCTAAAAACCCTTTTTTGTAGTAGTGTAAGGAAGGTTTCTAGACATATTAATACCAAGGTTGGCTTCTTATGAAGATAGGAAGGATTGATGTATTTTAGGCTTGACTGACCCTAAGGCGACACTTTCTAAGTTATGTCATGAATTCCAAAATAATGGGCTACACTTACAAAGATGCAATGGAGCTTTACAGTGGATAATTTCATCTTGACCAAACCAACGGTACTTTACACTTAAAAGAGAAAATAATGAGTTATTTCAAGTTTTAAATTATAAAGATAAGAATGTCTTATAAGCTATCTGATTTTGTTTGTTGGGTAGTTTTATCATGGAATGATAAATGTTTATTTATGTATTTTTTACATTCAGGCATCATGTTTACTTTCCAAAACATTGATATTTTTCAAATGATAATATTATTGTATTTTATTTATTTCAGTAATGTCGAATGGTGGCAATCTAATAACTATTTTACTTTCTGTTGAAAAACTTAATGGTGATAATTTTATAAATGGAAGTCAAACCTAAATCTTATGTTAATCTGTGAGAACCATAAATTTATCCTAACTGTGGAATGTCCTGAAGAGCCCGCTGCCACTGCCCTGAAGAATGTTCAGGACAAGTATGATTCTTGGACTCAATCCAATAATAAGGAAAAGTGTTACATGCTTGTGAGCATGAATGATGTTATGAGAACAAAGCATGAACCCATGGAAACTGCGTTTGAGATAATGAATTCTATATAGGCTTTGTTTGGGCAGCAATCTAATTAAAGAAGACATGAGGCTACTAGAACCTACATGACTACTAAGATGAAGAAAGGTATTTTGGTATGTGAACATGTCTTCCACATGAATAACATGATGCATGAAACAGAAATACATGGGGCCGTCATTGATGAGCGCATACAAGTAAGCATCATACTGGAATCGCTCACTCCTACCTTTTCTGCATTCATCACCAACTATATTATGAATAAGTTGCAATTCAACATGACCCAACTATTGAATGAACTGTAGACATTTGAATCTCTTAAAAATTCCATTACCAATGAGACAAAGGCAAATGTGGTAGAGGAGAAACCTTCAAACTCTGAGGAGAAATCCAAGAGGAGAAAGAAGAACAATGATAAGGACAAAGGAAAGGGCAAGAAGTCTAAGAAAAGTAAGAAGGCACCTAAATCCAAGGAGAACAATAATGACAACAACTCCAAGAAGAAAGAACCAAAAGGAAAATTTGTCCACTGTGGAGTTGAAGGTCATTGGAAGAGAAACTGTGAGAAGTATCTCTCCGAGCTGAAAAAGAAAGGTAAATGTGATCTACTTGTACTTCAAGCTTGCGTAGTGGAAGACGATATGTCATCCTGGGTTTAAGATTACGGAGTTACTAACTATGTTTATTCTTCTATCCAGATACTTGAGTCATCAAGGGAGCAGGCAGATGGCGAGGTGACCATGCAAGTTGCAAGTGGAGTGCTCGTTCAAGCAAAAGCAAAGGGAACAGACTATTTAATTTTTGGGAACAATTATCTTGTTTTGAACAATGTTTATTTTATTCCTGGATGTAGAAGTTTAAAATTACACGCTTGTAAAAGACCCAAATTATGTGTTTAGGTCCCATGAACGCCTACATACATGGTTGAGCCACGGTGCCCTCGAGCCACCGTCGTCTCACGTCTCGCGGGAAGGGACGTCTCACATCTCGCGGGAAGAAATGCCTCGCGCACTGCGCCTGCGCAGATGGCCAAAGGGCCTCACGAGAAGGGGCGTCTCACGCGCACTATGCCTGCCTAGATGGCTGGGGGCCTCGTTAGAAGGGGCGTCTTGTAACATCCCAAATTTCCTAATATGGCTTAGTGCCTGGATTAGGGGGCCGGGAGGCAATAGTTGAGTTAATATGTGAATTATATTATAATATAATTATGCTTGTATGTTAAAGATATTAAATATGTGTATGTGGGCCCGTTTCTTATAAAAAGGATATATTAGTAATTTGACACGTTTGGCGTATAAATGCAAATATGTGCTTGTGTGATTGAGACCACATTATAATGTGGATATATTTGGGTTACTCAACGAGAGGCGGTCCTGATGAGCAAGTTAGCGGTTAAGTCACAACAGAGTCTTAATACCCGGTTCGGGGTGAGCTTAGGGGTATTCTTGTAATTTAGTACATTACTGGGAATTAGTGGATAATGGGAATTTATTGGTAATCGTGTGAGAATATTGGAAGTAGCGGGAATTATAGGATGCAAAATTGTGGATAGCGAGATTTAAAGCAAAGGAAAAAATTGCCCTTGTAAACACTTGATGAATAGAATAAGGGCAAGGGGAAAAATGGACATCTTTGGGCTAAGTGTAGTGTTTGGGTGAGCTAGGATTGCTGAGAAGACTAAGGAAACTAAAGGAAAAAGAAATTCAACAACTCCCTTTCTCTCTCCCTCGTTTTCTCAAGGTGCTCCATGGAAGCTTGAGTAGTTCTTGGATAATTGAAGAGGAAAGCTGGGGAAATCAAGGTGTTAGGCTTGGGGAAAATCAGAGGCTAGGTTCAAGAATTTCATCACAGTTAACGTAAGAGTTCTGAACTTAAATTGTTTGTTTAGCTTTGCTCAATAATTAGAGAAAAGATGTTTATGCATGCTTGATAATCGGGAGGATGGGTTTGGTAAGTTTGATGAGTTTTACTGAGATAATTAGCAGAGTTTTATTAGTGAGAGTGAGTATATATGTTGTGGGGATTGAATTGGAGGTGTGGGTCGGATTTGGTTAAGTTTTGGCTGGGTTCAGTTGAAGAAAAACCCATAAATTTCTGGGTTTGTGGTGGTGAGTCGCGGCCTGTGAGAGGAATTTCGAGCCAGCAGGGCTCGGAGGCAGGGGCGCGCCGCGGCGCGCGTTGGTTTCCAGGGAGGCCGAGCCTCTTGAATTAGAGGTGGGTCGCGGCTCGGGTGTGAGGGGTCGCGGCTCTTAAGGGGAATTTTGGCTTAAATGAGATTTTTAGATTGGGAACCTAACCATTTGGGCTCGGGATTGATTCTACTTCCTTGTTAAGTGGAATTCGATGTCCCGGGGGCTAAGAGTTGGTCTCAAGGTTGTTATTTACCTGTTATTGATGGGAACTTCCTTATCGCGGTTGTGACTAGGTTTTCGCTAAGGACTTGAATCGGGGGTCGTACTCAGAGGGTCGTCGCTAATAACCCGCATACGGACCAAAGGTAAGAAAATTGCACCTGCTATGTGAATGCATGATTAGAACTTAGTTAAGGTGATGAACATGACTATAATTATGTTGCGAATGTCTGATTAGGTACGCTGTAACGTGCATAATTATGATTATGCTTATGACTGTTGAGTGAATGTATTATAATGCATTGCGTGACTATTTAATAAGTATGCTATCTGAAACATGTGACTGTCTGTTATGACTGTGAAGCTTAGTTTATAAACTAGGGTATTAATAGGATGTTAAATGGGGATCAACTTATTAGTTGAGAATATGAATGGCTCTAGGGGATCCTTATTAGTTGAGAATCTCAAGGCTTCAACTTATAAGTTGGAGGCACGTGGTGGCTTAACTTATAAGTCAAGGGCATAAGGAACTTAGTTTATAAGCTAAGATTGGCATAATGCACGTGGAGTGCAGGCCACCATGGCTGGGCCACTCTGGGAGTGCAACATGTACTTGACTGGCTCGGATGCCAACATTTTGAAAGAAAGTGCAATATGCACTTGTGTGACTCTATGGTCTCTAATTGGGTTTAATGAATGCACTGGATTCAGTTATTACTGTTTGATGGTTGTTTTATTCACTGAACTATTGATTATGTTTTCTTGCTGAGTCTTCTGGCTCACAGGTTCTTTGTGGTGCAGGTAAAGGTAAAGAGAAGCTCAACTAGCCATGAGTCAGAGGGCATTAGCAGTGGTATGTACATATGCAGTCTGCTCAACCACCACGGCTGAGATGCTCAAAGGAACTAGGGTTAAACCCAGCTTTTGCCGCTTAGGACGGCTTAACGTGTAATCTGAGTTTTGTAATAAGCTTTTAAACTAACGTTTTTGGGATCCCATGTAAAGAACATGTTTACAACTTAATGGAAATATTTATGAGTTGATCAAAAAATTTAATACCTAAACCCTTAGTGGCTTAATCACATGTTTAGTCCAAATGACTTGTTTAGCAAGTCCAGCGCTGGTTTTAAACACACTTGGTATTGGACCCTAATTAGCAGGGCATTACAACTTGGTATCAGAGCAGCCAAGGTTTAAGGGTTCCTGATGTTGGACTGGGCATGTACATTCACTGCTAAAGACATGCTCGACTCAGGGTTGGGTAACTATTAATATAGTTATGTGCATATTTTCTTAAATGGGTCATATGTGCCTTATCTGCTAGTCTAAATAAGAAGCATGAGTTTTCATGATAGGGCCTGGCCCTTGACTACTGCATGTAGGTTGAGAACGTGTCCATTAGCATGATAGATATTGGTAAATGTTGTAGGATTGCTTATTACGTCATTGAACTTGATGAATGTCAGAAACGCTTATTAGCGCTGCTGTATGTGTACCCTGGATAGAGGATGCTTATTAGCCCAGTAGTATGCTTAAGGAAAATGTTTATTAACATTGTTAGGTTGTTATGCATGCCAAAGAATATGCTTATTAGCATTGTGTTTAGATGATGCAATGAATTTCTCTGCTTATTACCATGATTACTGAGTGTGAATTATTGGGATGCTTATTAGCATTGTCAATGCATGTGGATGGTTATTCGATCGGTTTTGAACCATGGGTTGATGTGAGATACTGTTATTACTGCCTGATAAGTTGAGTCATTGATTGAAGATAGACTTGGAAGTATGCTTCCAGGGCAATCCAATGAGCCAGCCAACGCTGGAAATCAGGCCGAAAGTAATGATCAGGGTCAGAACCCTCCGCCAGCCCCTGAGAACTGGCAGCAGGTGCTTGCACACTTGCAAGCTCAACTACAGAGAGAGAATGAAGAGATACTACGATTGAGGCAACAGCAGGTTCCGGCTGGGAACGCTACTTCAGGGGCCCTATCTGCTGTTTCAGTACCGGTCATACAGCAGCAGGCAGAGTTGGAGAACCGTTGGGAATTGGTATAAGAGCAGTTCAGGAAGCAACACCCTCCGGTATTCGAGGGTGGCACAAATCCACTTAAGTCAGAGAAGTGGATGGCTATGATTACGTCCATCTTGGACTTCATGAGAGTTGTGGGCAATGAAAGGGTGGCCTGTGCCACGTACATGTTTCGAGAGGATGCCCGAATCTGGTGGGAGGTGGTGTCTCAGACTAGAAATGTAACTACAATGGGTTGGGAAGAGTTTAAAACCCTCTTCAATGAAAAGTATTACCATGAGGTCGTTAAAGCTGCAAAGGCCGAGTTTATATTTTTCCAATTGAATATTATGAATTTTGTGATTTCTTGTTAGGTGGCCAACTAATTAAGGTTTTATATTATTCAATTGTCATCTTAGAATTACTACTCACCTAATAGTTTAGGATTCTAAGTGTATGTGATAAATTGCAATTGATAGTTATGTCAAAAGAATTGTTGATTGTGATGAAAAATAGAACATAGGTTAAATGAATTATATGCTTCATTAATTTATTGCCTAGATTAACTTGTTTCCATAGGACTTAATGCTTTATCTAAGTTAAATAGATTGTATGCTTCATAGATTTATTGCTTGGATAAAAGAGTTAATTATTGAGCGCTTCGCCTTGATTACTTATAATAGGGAGCCTGGGATAATTGTCTGCTTCAGCATTATCTGTGGGGTTAATAGTTTAACTGAGAAATTGGAATAATATTTATTATTAGTGATTAGGAATGATTGTTGAGGGTGGAGATTAAACTTTAACTGTTTCTTAATATCGTAATATCAATCTTTATTTGCTTTCTTGTTTATGTTATTAATTTTGAGTTAAAAATCAAAATCCCCTTATTTATTAATTTTTATCTTTTGAATAATAAATTGAATAGTAGTCCTCATGGGTTCGACCCTTATTTATCACTATACTGAAATAGTGGGTATAAGGAATTAATAAAATCAATAATTAAATTTGATACGGCATACGAAACCCATCAAAGTGCTAGAAAAGACATCCCAGGGAGTGTCGTGTAAACACCAAGGGTTGTTTCAATTGTGGCCAGGAAGGTCATCGAAAAAATGAATGTTCGCAGCTCAAGCAGAAGAAAAGAAGGACAACAAGATGGTTCCAGCCAGAGTCTTCGCCTTGACCCAGGGAGAAGCCGAAGCTAGTAACAAAGTGGTCACAGGTCAACTTCCTATCCTCGATAATATATGTTCAGTATTGTTTGATTTGTGAGCAACACACTCGTATATCTCGTTAGGAATGAAATAGAAATTAGACAAACCTTGTGAAAAATTTAGAACTAGGTTTGTTATGAAACTGCCATTGAGCTAAATAGTTCTATCATCATAAATAGTATGAGTACCGATCAAAGTTGAGGGTACAGAGCTAGAAGGAGACCTGATAGAGCTAAAGATCAAGGAATTCGACGTAATACTGGGCATGGACTGGCTAGCAAGGCATGGCGCAACCATTGACTATATACATAAGCAAGTGATGTTCAAAACTCCTGACGGTCAGAAACTATGTTTTATGGGAAAGATTTCAGGACTGCAGACACCGCTTATCTCATCTCTCAAAGCTCAGAAGATGATAGAGAAAGGATGTCACACATTCTTAGCAAGCGTCACAGATGTTGCACAAGAAACACCATTAAAGATTGGAGACGTCCGTATTATAAAGGAATTTCCAGAGATATTTCTTGACGACTTACCAGGGTTACCTCCTACTTAGGAAATTGACTTCACAGTCAAACTAGTACCAGGAACCGAGCCTATCTCAAAGGCACCATATTAGATGGCACCTACCAAACTTAAGGAGTTGAAAACGCAGTTGCAAGAGCTGTTAGACTTGGGGTTCATCAGACTGAGCCATTCGCCATGGGGAGCACCAGTTCTATTTGTGAAGAAGAATGATGGAAGCATGCAGATGTGTATTGATTACCACGAGCTAAACAAGGTGACAATTAAGATTAAATACCCGCTACCCCAAATTGACAACTTATTTGATCAACTCCGAGGAGCGACTGTATTTTCAAAGATTAATCTACGGTCCGGTTATCACCAGCTCAAGGTAAGGGAAGAAGATATACCAAAGACAGCTTTTAGGACTCGATACTGACATTACGAGTTTCTAGTTATGTCTTTTGGTCTTACCATCGCTCGAGCTGCATTTATGGAATTAATGAATCGGGTCTTTAAGGATTACTTGGAAAAATTCGTTGTAGTGTTCATAAACAATATATTGGTGTACTCCAAGGATGAAGTCGAGCACGAGGAACATTTAAGACTGACCATGTTGCGACTAAAGGAGCGTCAACTTTATGCCAAGTTCAAGAAATGTGAATTTTGGCTATCGCAAGTGGTGTTCCTCGGCCATATAGTATCCAAGGATGGAGTCACAGTAGACCCAACTAAGGTAGAGGCTGTGAAGGATTGGCCAAGACCTAAAAATCCGTCAGAATTTAGAAGTTTTCTAGGGCTAGTAGGCTATTATTGGAGATTTGTAGAAGGCTTTTCTAAGACAGCAACTCCGCTTACCAACCTAATCTGGAAACAACAAAAGTTCAACTGGATGAATAAATGTCAAGAAAGCTTCCAGTTGCTCAATGATAAATTATGCTGATCACCAGTACTTTGTGTACCAACACTAAATGACAAGTTTATAGTATACTGTGATGCTTCAAAGCATGGTTTGGGTTATGTGCTGATGCAATATGATAAAGTAATAGCCTACGCCTCAAGGTAGTTTAAGTTATACGAGCAACGCTATCCAACACACGATATGGAGTTGGCAGTAGTGGTCTTCGCAGTGAAAATCTGGCGCCATTATCTTTATGGAGAACGGTGTGAGATTTATACGGACCATAAGAGCTTAAAATATTTCTTCACACAGAAATAGCTCAATATGAGGAAGCTCAGGTGGTTAGAACTAGTAAAGGATTATGACTACGAAATCCTATTCTACCAGGAAAAGCGAATGTAGTTGCAGATGAGTTAAGTCGGAAGAGTTACTGAAATCTAGCACCATTATCCGGACTTGAAAGTCACTTGAGCAAGAGCTGATTAATGTCGGGATAGAAATAGTCAGGGGTCACCTGGCTAACTTGTCCATCCAGTCGAGTTTACTAGATGATATACAGATCGAGAGGGCATGATGACACATTAGTATCGCATATGGCTGCAATCAAAGAAGGAAAGACTACAGATTTCTCTATATCAGGACAGGGGTTCTTAAGATATAAGGGTCGGGTGTGTGTGCCGAATGATTATGGAATTAAGATGAAGATTTTAGATGAGGCACACACTACCCCATACTCAGTTCACCCGAGGTCTACCAAGATGACTCACGGCCTTAAGGCACTATATTGGTGGTCGGGAATGAAGAGAGACGTAGCAAAGTATGTGTCCACATGCTTATCGCAACCGCTTATTATTCTGGAATGGAAGTGGTAAGACATAGCCATGGACTTCGTGACAAGATTACCATGAACAAATAAGAAACATGACTCAGCTTGGGTTGTGGTAGACAAACTCACCAAGTCAGCTCAGTTCCTGCTTGTCAAGACTACATACACTGCTGACCAATACGTAGACATTTATGTTCGAGAAATTGTACAACTGCATGCAATCCCTAAGACCATAGTATCTGATAGAGAATGGATGTTTACATTGAGATTTTGGGGAAGCTTGCAGCAAGCCATGGGTACCAAGCTAAGTCTCAATACGACATTTCATCCTCAGACTGACTTACAGTTCGAGCGTACCATACATATTTTAGAAGATATATTGCGCACTTGTGTACTAGACTTCGTAGGATTTTGGAGTAAGTATTTGCCACTTATAGAATTCTCCTACAATAATAGCTACCAGGCCACTATCGGTATGGCACCCTATGAGTTACTTTATGGAAGGAAGTGTTGATCGCCAGTACATTGGGATGAGGTAGGAGAAAGACAACTTCTTGGACCCGAGGTCATTAGAGAGGCACAAGACGCAGTGGAGATGATTAGAAAATGTATGCTTGCTGCTCAGAGTCGATAAAAGAGTTATGCGGATGCCAAGCGGCGAGATGTGGAATTCAAAGTCGGAGATCAAGTTTCTTTAAGAATATCTCCTATGAAATGAGTTAAGCGGTTTGGGAAGAAAGGCAAACTTAGTCCCCGGTTTATAGGTCCTTTTGAGATATTGGACAAGGTGGGACCAGTAACATATAGATTATCCCTACCGCCAGCTCTAGCAGATAGCCACAATGTGTTTCACATCTCGATGCTGCCTAGATATGTGTCAGACCCATCTCAAGTTCTCAAGTATGATACGTTAGCTCTTCAGAAAGACTTGAGTTACAAGGAACGACTGGTTAGCATCCTAGAGAAGGGAATGAAGGAATTACAGTCTAAGAGTATTTTGATAAAGTACAGAACGGGAGGCAACGTGGGAGTTCGGGAATGGCATTCGAGCACAGTATTCAGAATTGTTTCGTAAGTAAATTTCGGGGATGAAATTCTTTTAAGTAGGGGAGAATTGTAGCGTCTCAGAATTTTACTTAGCTAGATAGTAGTAGTAGTAGTAGCTTTTAGTATTTTAGTTTTCATGATTATTGGTTCAAGCCGAGATTTCGTTGGAAACTCGTAGAAATAGTTATGGATTTTATAAGTTTAACCTATAGTTTATAAATATTAATTTTAACATAAGGTTTGATTAATATAGCTGGTCCTAGAAATGATATTTATTATAACCTAAGGTTTAGATAGAATAATTAATAATGTGACACTTGTCACATGCATGTTTATTAAGGATTTAAGGATTTTAGATGAATACATTAATAAAGGATAGATCTAGAAGGTCTAGAACCTTCCCTCACTGTTAGGATTACATTTTACTCAATCAAAGTTGTTTAAACAAACTTCAAGTGTGCTAAAAGTGTGCAAAAACGTGTTTGATATATCAGCGTATGCCTATATATTGCAGCTATAGGGGCCGATATCTCACCTATGGGTGATACAGAAAACACATTGACTTCGCATGAACGAAACAATGGAGGCTCGGGATATAGGGTCAAGCGATATATCACCTATAGGGGGCAATATATAAGCTCCCTTTGGCATATTTGAAATTCCATGGAATTTGAGCTAGAAACAACCCTCAACAACTTGGACTTGCTCTTGAACATTTTTGACCGAGTTCTGGGCATCTGTTGAACAGAAAATTCAAATTTAGTCAATTATTATTTATTTATTTATTCATTTTAAAAGGAGTTAGTTTCTCTCCTTAAACTCTATAAATATAGGACCTTTCACTCACTCATTTCATTCATCATTCAAGCATTGTTCAGAGCCTTCAAGCTACCAAGTTCATTCTAGAGAGAAACACTAGGGTTTTGGGATTTAAAGCTTTCCAATATAACCTTTTCTAAACACTTGGGAAGTAAGATAGAGTTATATTTTGGTATTGAGGTGTACATCAAAGTTCTAATCTATCCAAGGTATCGTTTATCCTTAGGTTTAGTTCATTATTAGTTCCTTTTATTCTCTTCATTTTCTTTCAAATCCTAACTTGGTGTAATGGCTTTTGGTTAGGTGTTTGAGTTTCTTGAAACATAATTTTTTCGGTAAGTTTCTATCTTGTTGGTTTAAATCTTCTTTTCATCTCCATTTCTTTAGAAAACTTATGGATCTTACTGTTTGGTTTTAGGAGTTTTCAATCCTGCTCTTGTCTCCAATATCCTGGTTTTTTTGGTAAGGAAAATAAGTTAGATTTTGTGTTATGATTATGTTTATATGTTATGTGTATGTATGTATATATGTATATGTTTATGTTGTAGTTGCTTGGAAAATATAGTTGCTTAGATAGAAAATAATCAATTCCCAAGATTTTTATCATTATCGTAGACTATAGTTATGATTTAACCTACCTCGAATAGTAGCAAAAGGACCTAGATGGTTTATCATAGACTATATTTTGTTTAAACCTACCTCGAATAGTATCAAGAGGACCTAGATGGTTTCTATCACATACTACGGTAATGAGTTAATGGCCATTAATATTGTAGTCCTATGTTTTATGATTTACGTTTTTACGTCATATGTTTTATGATTTATGTTTTTAGTCATATGATTTATGATATGTTTTAGTAGATTTTCCTTACTAGGCATTAGGCTCATTCCTCTTTATTTTAGATGGTGTAGCAAAATAAGCTTGGAAGGCGGGATGGATTCATGGCAGCTTTGGCATATGTATTGGGCAAGAATTGAATGAATGGACTTATGGGAAAGATCGAGGATGACGTTTTGTTTCAAGTCTTTTCAATTATGTATTTATGTTTTTCCGCATTTAGTATTTGAGCAATTAATTAAAGGTTTTGTTTTCTTTATGATTTTATGTAATAACAGTGGAATCCTGTATTTTGGATTTTTATAATAAAGTTTTATTATTTTATGTATGTATTCCAACATAGTAGTTATGCTTAGTACATTTTAATGGTCCGAGGTCTGTAAGTTAGCCGGGTCATTACATTATGGTTCCTAGAGTGATTCATTCTTATGCTTTAAAAATTGTTCTTATTGCATTACAATATTATCTAATGCTTCTGCTACACTGTCAATCTCATGATCAAAAACCAACAATGGCCATGATAGTGTTAAGCGAGAAAGTGGGAAAACAAAAGATTTGGTGGAGGTGTGTGACGTATCGCCAGTTTTATCATATAGAATACTTGGTTGAAGTTTTTAAGCAACTAGTGATTTCAATATGACTTTGTGGCATTTTCACTAAGATAAAGTTCAAACCGAAAGGTTCTTTATTTTATGCACCAAAAATTTGTTTGAGGTAGAGAATGAGGCTTGTATTTATCCAAGTGGGGGATTGTTATGATTGATTAAATACGAAAGATAAGTATTAAAATGCAAGATAGGTATAAACACTTTGTGAATTTCACATAGTGAAGATGTGAAATTTGAGTTTCAATTGTAGGCATTTTAAAAATGTGTTTTTGGGTCCATAGTGATACATGGAGATATCTAAGGGTCCCTAAAAATTTTGGTAGCATTTGGAGCAATTTTAGGACCTTTGGAGGGGTCCAAAATCAGATAGGGTGGTGATGCATTGCCACCCAAGTGGCGTAGAATCGCATGTGCTTCGGGTTTCATAAGCCCTAGCAAGCGATGCATCGCCTGCATGTAGGTGACATATCGCCTACACATAGGCGATACATTGCCTACTGGAGTTCGTACAAGTTACGTAAATTGCACTAAATGACGTGTTTTACAAGTTTAATCCTATTGGTTAGACCTAATGTAGCACACCAATTTTTTTATTATTATTTTATTAATTTTGTGCTTAGTTTTATTTAATTGTTAAGTGTTATGATTTTTTTTATTTGTTAGAATTGTTTGGTAGGAATTGTGTGAATTTAATTGTTAATTGTTTTGTTTATTTATTAATTTAATTTGTGAATAAAATGAGTTTTGGTTGAATGCACCAAGGTGCACGGTAGGTAGTGATGCACCTTAGTGATTAAGTGTGGGCATGTGCATGGTTGCATGGTGCACATGCTATAGAATTTTCTACACACTTTTATTTTCTTTTATAAGAATATTATTTTAAATAATTAAAAAGAAGAAAAAAATAATAAGAAAAGGGAAAGGAGGGGCATGTAGCATAGTGGGAAAAGGGAAGGATTTCATTCCCATTTATTTTTTTTCAATCAAATAAAATAAAATGGATGACTATAGCTATTTTGGGTGAAGAAATTGTTGACATTTTTCTATTAATTATCCTTTTTATTATAATTGATTTTAGGCTTAATTAGAAGGAATGGTTTCGGAAACTTATCCATTTCCCATTAGGCTATTATATCCTAGGTTAGATTAAAAGGAAGGAAAGAAAAGAAAAAAAGGCCATTCTTGATTGTGGTGACGTCGGCTTGGAGGAGAGAGAGGGAGAGAGAGTGTGTGTGTGAGAGCTAGAGAGAGAAAGAGAGAAAGGAAGAAAGAAAGACGAGAAAGAAGAGAGGAGGGAATTCTAAACTTTGGTATTTATGGTCTTGATCCTTGTTTTGATTATGATTATTCCATTAAACATGTTAGTTTTCTTCTTCTCTTTGCTTGTGGTTTGAAATTTGGTGATAGGGTATTCGACTTGATTGTACTCTAGGGTTTTTGTCACTATTGTGTTCTTTATTCTACAATCAAGAGAGGTAATGGATCCACTTTTACTTTTCGTGTTTGATTTGGTGTTAATGAAGGTATATGGTTTTGAGTATTGTTTGATCTTAGAATCATGAGCATGGTGATATTTGATGCTATGACACCTAAGGCTTTTCCCTATGATATGATGCTATGGATTGTTAGATTTTAAGGTTCTATGTAAAAGCATCCAAGGGTTTTGGTTTTGATCTACTAGATATGATGATTTTGGTATTTTATGCTTACTGAAAATATATGTAGGTTTCGGCCAAGGCATATGAAAAGATTTCATGTTGGTTTGTTTATGTTTCTCTTGGTGTTATATTAACTTGTTCATTATTTTGAGATAGAAACATGCTAGGGTCCATGTGGATGTGAATGAGATTTTTGGTTTTATTTTATGTTTAGGTCTCATGTGAGTTTCGGCCTAGGGTTCTTGTAGCATGATTTGCATGTGTTGATCTTGAGATGTGCCTATGATTTAAATATCTAAATGATGTTAGGGTTTCTTTCTTAGGGAGATAATATGTTAATAGTTGCATGCTAGGGTTTTGTGTTTGGATTTGTGTTGATTAAGCATGTAGGATTATTGTATGAGTTTTTTGAAGCATGATGTAAAGATGAGT
This sequence comes from Humulus lupulus, assembly GCF_963169125.1. NCBI lineage: Eukaryota > Viridiplantae > Streptophyta > Magnoliopsida > Rosales > Cannabaceae > Humulus > Humulus lupulus. Next base: position 151,599,216 of record NC_084801.1, read on the forward strand.
TTCATGATTATATAGGCTTGCTGATTTTTATGTATAATTGGTGAGATATTTGGTGAAATAAAAATTCGCATGCATAAGTGATGTTACAAGTGCTATGATGATTTTATGAAATTAAAAAGGGTATTTTGATTCACATTAAAATGATAATTTTACTCAAATAAATACCTACAGTTTTTTTTTTATATTTTATAAAGAAAATATAGATTTTAATTCCAAGTTTATGATTTTTGAGTGTTTAATATGTTGCTGGAAGTTTTTGGTAAAAATAAGAAATGTCTTTTAAATGAAAAGAATTTTGTGTGTTTGTTGAAATAAATAAATTATAGTTTGCCAACACCATAGGCCACATGCTGTATGCAAGGTTCATGTTGCCAAATGGATTAAATCCATCAGCAGCTAAGCCCAGACGAACATTTCTGGGATCCCTTGAAAAATTAGGATGCTTGTCATCAAAGTCCTTCCACGCAGAGCTGTCCACCGGGTGTCGCATCACCCCTTCATCTTTTGATTTCCCGGTGTGATGCCATATCATGTGTTTCGCTGTAATCCTTGAACTGTATAATCTTTTCAACTGATGGATCAACGGAAAGTAACCCATCACCTTGTGTGGCACTTTTTTTCCTTTCGTCATTTCGGAAGTAATCCATCTACTACTTCCGCATACTGGACATGTCTCTTTAGATGCATGCTCATTGTAAAATAAGCAGCAATCATACTGACACATATGAATGGACTCATATCCTACCCATAATTTTTTCAATCTCTTTTTCGCCTCGTAGTACAATTCGGGAATTTTGTTTTCCTTGGGAAATGCAAGCTTTAACAACTTCAGCAATTCATCAAATATGTTGTTAGGCACCTTCCCTCTAACTTTTAGATGTAACAAATTTGCTAAAAAGTTCAGGGATGAAATCCAATCACATCCAGGATACAACTCCGGTTCAATCTCCTCAAATAACTCGTCATAATACTGACTCCCACCGGGATCCCTTTCTACTTCCTCAGTTGTCGGTAAAAGGAACTCTTCCACAACGTGAATCATCTCATCGTCTTCATTCTCATCAACCACCCCATCAGCAACAATTTCTTCCACCTCCCCATGAAAAATCCACTTATCATAAGCTTGATGAAAACCCCTATCGAATACGTGTGCCCGAACTACATCCAAAGATTCAAATCTATTATTATTGCATCTCACACACGGGCACCTAATTCTTCCATCAGAATCTTTATGTTCCGACGCCATCCTCAAAAAAGCTTGCAGACCATTCCAATATTCTTGACAACCACGATTTCTTAATGTTGTCCAAGTCTTGTCAATCGCCATCTAAAGTCTTATAAGAGTGTGAGTTTTAGTAATGTGAATAGGAATGGGTAACAAAGGAGATTTGTTATCATTTTTGAAATCTTATGCAATATTATAATATCTTTTGCTATTTTATGATGTTTTATTAGATAATGTTATTTATAAACAAATTAATATTTTTTCCTAAACTAATTTATTATTTATTCTTAATTTTATAAACTTTTATTAAATATAATTATCAATTTCTATATTCATGTAATTTATAACTATTAAATATTAAATAATGTTATTCAATAAACAAAGTAAATTAAATTATTCAATTAGATAATATTATATCAAACTTTGATTATTTAATTAATTAAATTATTAAAAATTAATTAAAATATAAATTATTATATATTTAATTATTTATTCATAATTTTTTAATTTGTAATAATAATAATAATTTTACAAATTAATTATTATTTGACTTTTAGACTAATTTATTTTTTAAATAATTAGATAAATTTTATTTATCTTTATCATCATTATTTTACTAATAATACTTTAAACTTATAATTTCTGTGTCGATATCCCTGTAATTGATGGTTGTAGTGAACAACCATCAATCACAAGCATACCGGGACAGAGAAAATAAATTAACTACTAATTAATTTTTTTATTCTATTTTTACATATTATAATAATAATAATTTTACAAATCAATTATTGTTCTATTTTTGTGAAACATGTTCAATGCAAGAGAAAAAAAAATGGGACTCATTGACTCGTGACATGGTAGCACTAATTGGAAATATGTTTCATAGACAAGCAGCCAAAGCAATAAAATGAACATATGTTCAAGCAAAAAGGAGAAAAAAGAACAAAATAACATGATAATATGCACTTATTGTTGTTTTTTTTTTTCTATACTCACTTTTTTTTTATTAAATAAACTATCACAAATTTGTTTCAAAAAATTTCACAATCTAAACAAAATTAGTTTCCCTATTAAAAAAATCAAGTTGCGATGAAAGTTATAAAAGCTTTCACTTATTTTACTAAATACTTTTTTTTTGACAAAAATTAGTAAGTAGTTCAAAAAATTTGGTGTGGCCGCTAAAAATAGCAATGGAGGAACACATACGTGATATAATTAGTTTGTCTCAATTTTAATTTAAAAAATAATTACAAATTTGTTTTTAAAATAAAAAATAATTCAAAATTTATTAATAAAATCTAAAAATATTTCAAACATTGAAAGAATATTTTAAAATTTAAATTAATTTTAATTTAATTTGTATATTTTTCTAGTATTTAGTTTAATTAATATTAAATAATTAAGAAAATTGTGATAAAGAGAATATAGGTGCTAATAATCTGATTGATAAAGTTTAAATCATCTTTATTCAATATTAACAAAAACACTATATTTTAGTTAATACTAAACCATCTATTATTATATTTTATAAATTAATTTAAATTATCACTTAAATTTTGTTTTTAACCAAAACAGTCCTATAATTATTTATATATTCCTATATATTTTGATTTTCATCTCTCTTACTAATTTTCACTCTGTGGACAAGAAAAATAGCAGGAAAGAAAGCAATTAAAAAATAAAGTAAGAACAAACATATATCTGAATGATAGATGTCAAGATTTACATACCAAGGATACTAACTAAAGGACTCAAAACTCAAATATTGTGCACTAAACAAATACAAAATAAATTATTCAGAAAAACATGTCCAGATAAAGAAAATATTCAATACAAAAAATATGTCCAAACTTGTCGAGGGTGTGCCAAGGTCGTGTGTGTGTCGGGGTTGTGGGTGTGTCGCTGTCCTGATAAAGAAAAAAATTAAGACCAAAAGATACACGAAAAAAAAAATTCAAACAAAAATAATATAAGACTAAGTATAAAAAAATGCAATGTGTTGGTTAGGCATTACATTGCAAATAAATATAAAATACACCATTATTAACCATTGAAGATGATTAAAGCAGAGAGCACAATTAGAAAATTTTAGCCAATGGTTATATCAGTAAATCTGAACTAAATGCTTTATATTAACTAAATGTTCGATTCTCTAAAGGAACGAACCAACACATTTGTGTGTATAAAACTGGAAAATTTTACTTCACAAAGCAAATCATATCATTCTTGAAGCATAAACATAAACAATAGAAAAAAAATGGAACAATGGATAATTTAAAGACTAAAACTTACGCCTGAGAGGTGTGGGTCAGTGGCGGAGGTGGCTTATCGGCGTGGGTCACTAGTTGTTGTTGCCTGAGAGAAGTATAAAAACATTAGAGCACAATATGAATATAGATACATTGTTATATATATATGCCGATAAATTGGTTCACCTGGGTTTAAGCATAGAGAAGAGGCAATTGGGTTCGCGTGTTTGTGGCGAACCAGCGTGAGGGACTGGAGAGGCTCGGTGTTAGAGAGAGAGAGCAGTTCGAGATGGAGCTCAGCGTTAGGGAGAGAGAGCAGACCGAGAGGAGTCGGCGTTAGGGAGAGGACCGGGAGGAGACTCTGTGCGATAGAGAGAGGAGGCTGAGCGTGAGTGAGAAAAGTTTGAGAGGATTAAGGATTAGTTTGAGAACAGACGCGAAGAGGAAAGGTGCGGTGCCAATTTGTAACCTATGCATAAGCATTAGCGGCGAGACCCGCCGCTATTAGTTTCTCCCGCCGCCAATAATATTATTAGCGGCGGGTAGCCCGACTCTAATAAAGGTGATTACCCGCTGCTAATACTATTAGCAGCGGATAGTCCGCCTCTAATACAGGTGATTATCCGCCCCTAATAAATTTTAAAATCTATTCTCCGACATTTTATTTGGCATATTAGCGGCGGAGGGTCCGCCGCTAATAGTCTTACAGTCTGTTGCTAATATATTTTTAAATACTCACTTATTATTAGCGGCGGACCCCCAAGTCCGCCGCTAATAGACTGTACTATACAGGCGGACTTGGTCTGCCGCTAATACTTACGCCGCTAATAGCATTTATTCTTGTAGTGTATATATATATTAAAATGATATTTTTAAATGTAACCATGAATTTTCACACTTTTAATAAGTGCGGTTTTCTTTATTTTAAATAAGAAAATGTTGGGTTTAAATTCACTTGTGACTTTTAAATAAAATAAATGGTGGCTGAAAATTTTGATTAATAAATTAAAATTAATTCTTTTGTTTATCATATATGAGTTTGCACTACACAAATTAAGTCTTTGAGAATACAAGCAAAAATATATTTTTCTCATACTTAAAATTATATTTTCTCACATCAAATCTTGTAATTTTGTTAATTTAAAATAAAAAGTTATTTTCTAAAAGAAGCATGATATTTATAAGTACCTTTAAATAATTTCAAGTCTTGTTATTTATCTATGCAATTTAAAATAATAAATTGAATTATTTTTTTTTTCTAAGAAAATGGCTAAATAAATTATTTTTATGAAATTATAATAATGACTGGAGATGTTTAATCAACTTAGGGATTTAAAATAAATAAATAAATGGTGAGGAAATCATGTTGCTAAATCCTTATTTGAAAAAGTTAGAAACATGCGTGTAGAAATTATCGTTTTTAACGTCACTTTTAACAATGCTCCCTCATATGCATGTCGCATGCAAATGTACTTTTACGTTCAAATATGCCTATTATTCAACCATATAATTTTTACTTGAAAACCATGCATGGATAATAGGTAGAATTGGCATTATTCTTTTGTGATTCCATGTGAGAAATGTGCATGTTTGGAAATTATGTGTAATTTGTGACATGTGTGCGTGGCCCATGCACACATGGGGTATATGAGTTGGGCACAAGAAATCTCATGTGATGCTAAATAATACTGTTTGATTATGATTATAGGCTCGTTGTGAAGTTTGTTCCATTTTTTCTTTGCTCAGACCTGAGGTAAGGAAGTTAGATAGAACATTTTATTTATGCTATGAATGGTAAGATTGGTTTGAATGAAGATATATGCTATGTATGACGAAGTACCATGTGATATGAAGTATGAAATGCTATTTTGAAATTGTATGATGAATTTGATGAATCATATATTTCCTTTGTGATGATATGAGTGGATTGCATGTGTTTTTTATGCTGTATGAAAAACAAATGGTTGTTAGCGTGTTGAACACGACATGACAAATGAGTTACTAAGGATATAAAGACGTAACCCGAATTACTAATGATATAAAGACGTAACTCATAGGGCAAATGCGACAAGGTTATTCAAGGACCAGAGCCTCCTGCTTACCTCATGATGTGACATGGACAAGAGAGGGGGCCATGTTCACAAGGATGTGATGATGATGTTTATAATGATGATGTTTGAATATGTTAACGATATATGATGTATGATGTTTTGATGATGACATTTATGTATGATGTTTTGATATTAAAATTTATGTATGATGTATGAGGATGACGTTAAGTACGATGTATGGATATGATGTTGTATGAGTCTTGCGATATGATTATGGCTTTGTCGTGTTTTTTTTCTTTGTTTGTTGTGTGTACTTCCTTACTGGGCTTTTAGCTCACCCCTTACTTTTCCCTTCCAGATAATAAATAGGGTTTCTCTTTGGCACGTGTGTTGATGTGAGGAGTTCCGACGTCAGAGTGTGTATGGCGTGGGGGTATCCTATGGGCGAGTAAACGATCATCTTAAATGTCAATTTTTAAAGAACGATGTTATGTTTTATATTGATTTCAAAACTTATCAGTGAGACTTGAACTATATTTATTTTTTTAACGTTGCATGAGAACTTTTATTTTTATTTTAAACTATTGGGCTTAACTTGCATGTTTTAGAAAGGCCCCACTAGATTTTCACATGTTAAGTGGTTTTGATTAAATAAGTTTATGAGGTTGATGACCTATTACAAAGTAGTAGTCTATGGCGTTTTACACTGAATGACGGTGCCTACTCTATATGAGGGTCAAAATAGAGTTTTGGAAGACTTGATCACTCTCTCCATTCTCTCTCTAACCTCTCTCTCTCTAGATCCAAGAATCTCAAGTTTTCTCCAAGAACTTATAAAGAAAATGCTTGGCTTTGTGAGTTTAAGGCTTATTTAATTTCAATCGTCATTTCCAACTAGAAATTGCCTCAAGAATCAATGGTGGCTAGAAAATAGAGTATTAGGACAGTGTTAAGAAACGTGTAAAGGCCTTGGATTTGTGGTTTTGCTATGTTCTAAGGATTTTCTTTAATTGGTGGTTCTACAAGGGTTTTGGAGGTTGATCAAAGTTGAAGAAGAACTTTTACCAACTTGAGTTTGCATATTATTTCTCAATCTTTATTTGGTGTAGATTCTAAATTTATTTCTCAATCTTTCTCTATCAATTTATTTTTTGTGTAGATTCTAAATTTTGAGGTGGTGTTATCTCATTTTCTTCCAACAGGTTGTAGCTTATTTGTGTGAGTTAATGTTTCATCTTGTTCCACCTTATTTCTTTCGTGAACATCTTCCATCCACAAAAATGCCCCCTCCCCTCACCCCTCCTTACCATCACCACTCTACCCATTAACTTGTAAATGTTTAACAAAAAGTAACTTAATAATATTATACAAACAAAATATAGTTTCTACCAAAAAAAGCACTATCAAACAAGTTACGCTCATGGGATAGATTCTTACTACTCTTTATTCTTCATCATTTACTTTAATTTATTTGGAATTGTTCAGAATTAAACACATAGAGTAACACACTGACGAACTATATTCAAAACAACCTGTAAACCATAAATAGAATGCAACTCATCACTCACTTAATAAAATAAACATAAATCATGGTAGGTATAAGGGTTATCCTTCTTGACTTTCTTCTCCATTTTATCTTTATAGTTGTCTTTGCTAAAACTAGCAAAACTTATTTCGAAGACCCTCCTACTCAATGCAAAACTACTCCAAACAGTATGATCCATCAAAAAAATCATGGGAGTTTTTTGTTTCTATACATAGAATCTAAAGTAATTACAAAAATACATTCAACAAAATTATTTTTACATATATCATGTCACGTCAGCACTAGTATACCGAAATCCAAAATAATCTCTACCGTAATTAGGACAAAATGGGAAAATCTCGCTTCTCGAAATTTTTCATTTTTTTGGATTTAAAAAAAAAACAACATATTGATTGCTTATGATGCATATAAGATACCAATTTATTACAATTTCATAAAAGGCTTAATTTTAAGATAATATTATCCCATATACATGTTGGTTACATATTTCGATTAGTTAGCTTTAAAACCATGGTTTAAATTTTAAGTTATATTATGTTCTCTCATTATTTAAGAAACATTTACATTACAATTTTTATTACGTTACAATCAAACCTATTTAAGAAACTATAATGAGTTATGTAAAATCATTTATTGACATATTTGACAATATTGACAAAATTAATTAAAGGAGTATTTTCGAAATGGGTAGTTTCCTGTTTTGTTGTGATATGTCTTTCTATAATCAGATTATTTTATATATGTTAATAAAATAAATATATAATTTCCTATAAAAGAATATCTTTTCTTGAAATGGAAATTATTGGTATTTATTTTATTTTTTGATCTGATTTATTTGTCCAGAAATCGTGTACAGCTTGCAGAGATAATGTATATATTGTTTCCTTATTTATTTAGGGAAACTGGGTTTAAAAACTGTCCAGGTTCAATGAATTTGTTTGAACGAATTGCCAGTCTGTTTGAACAGATTCTGACTTTCCTTTTTTGGAAGATTTTCCATTTATTGGTTGATTGGTTTCTGATTTGTTTTCCACGACCTAAAGGGGTTCTGAAAAGTATATAATCATCCTTAGGTCGTTGGTTTTTGATCATCTCTCTTGGTGTATTATTTTCCAAATATTTTTCAAGTTTTAGAGACTTTTTATTATGTGAAGAACTTGAGTCCAGCAAGTTCTTAGTGGTTTATTACAGTGTACTTCTATATTGTTTTCTTTGTGTTAATTGTGCAGATTGAACACACTTGGACATTAGTCATCAAGCTTCGGGAGAAGTCTTGTTCGTGAGTCACTTTTCGGAAGGAAAAGTGCAAGTGTTATGATTTGAAGGGAGTTCAAGATCTTAGCACTTCAGAAATTTGATTAGGAGTTTAGATTACAACAGTTGCGAAAAATTCAAGACGGGTCTTTATTTGTATAAGTCAATTTGGTTTTGTAATCGTTTATATATTCTTCTAATAAATTTCATTCTCTGGGCGTGGCCTCGTGGACTAGTAGCAATCTGCAAAGATTGCTGATACCACGTAAAAATTCGTGTGTTCTTTACCTTATGTTCGTTTATATCTTCTGGTCACAAACTGTTTAAACATATCTCGTTTCTGTTCAAACAGTCTTTGTGTCTGCTTTAACATTTCTGTAACAATTCAACAATTAATTATTTAATTTTAATAATTAAGTTGGTAATCATAAAAAATGGAATTTCAATTGGTATCAAAGCGGTTCACTAAACTCTTAGTGAGATCTTGTGGTTATTTTCCGTTTGATTTGTTTTGTGTGAAATGTCTTTCTTTGCAGAAGGTAGTTCGGTGTCTCGACCTCCATTGCTAAATGACTCAAACTATCCATATTGGAAAGTTAAGATGAGAGCTTTCATAAAAGCTCAAGATGAGAAAGCATGGAGAGCAATTTTGTCTGGATGGTCACCTCCTACTGAAAAAGGTGAAGATGGAAGCACAATTGTAAAATCTGAACTTATTTGGGATACAGAAGAAGAAAAATTATCCAGCTATAATAATAAAGCTCTTCACGACATATTTAATGGTGTTGGAGAAAGTTTTATAAAACTTGTTTCCACATGTGTCTCGGCTAAAGATGCTTGGACAATTCTTCAAACTCATTTTGAAGGAACTGTAGATGTTAAAAGGTATAGATTTATTATGTTACAAACTAGGTTTGATGACCTTAGAATGTCTAATTCTGAAACACTATCTGAATTTTATGAGAGATAATCTGATATTTCTAATGAGTATTTTGCACTTGGTGAGAAACTTGATGATTCTGTTCTTGTTAGAAAAATCGTTCGAGTTCTTCCTGACAGGTTCAATGTTAAGATCACTGCTATGGAAGAGGCAAAAAACTTCAGTACTATGAAGGTAGAAGAATTGATGGGGTCACTTCGTACCTTTGAGTTAAATCAAAAGATTCGTCAAAAAGAAAAACCAAGTACTTCCAAAGAAAAGGAGAAAACCATAGCTTTCAAGAGCACTAAAAAGGAAGTCTCAGATGATGAAGATGGTGATAATGAAATGGCAATGCTTGCAAAGAATTTTCGAAAATATATGAATAAGATAGGAAACAAGAAATTCAACGGCAAGATGTCAAAAGGTAATCCTTCTTCTCTTAAACCTTTTCAAACTAATAAAAATGGTATTCAGTGCAGGGAATGTGAGGGATTTGGTAACATCCAGTCTGAGTGTGCAAACACTTTGAAAAAGAACAAAAAAGGTATGATTGCTACTTGGAGTGATAATGACTCTGAAAGTAGTGAAGATGAGGAAGGTAATGTCGCTCTCACTTCTATTTTACCTGTTTCTAAATCTGAAATGAAAAAATTGTTTGCTTGAATAATATTTCAAAAGATGAAGAAAATTCTGATAGTGATGAATCTGAATTGAATGATGAGTCCTTCAGTGAATCTTACAAAAAGATGTATGGATCATGGGTGAAAGTGTGTTATGAAAATCGGTCATTGGTAAGCAAAAATAAAGATTTATCCTTTGAAATTAAACAACTTACTGATTTAAATGAAAATTTTGAAAAAGAAATAATTTCAAAAAATGTTGAAAGTAATAAGTTGTCTAAAGATTTGGATACTCTTGAGAACAATGTTAGAATGCTTAACCTCGGTTCAACTATTTTTGAGAATATACAGAATTCAGGTCAAAGAAGTCATGTGGGACTTGGTGCTTCAAGTTCTCAAAAATCAAAGAAAACTGTCTTTATCTCGGCTGGGATGCTACCGTCTGATGTTCCTGTGTCATCCTCACTGAAATCTGTTGTATCCGGTACTCGGATTGTTCCAACAGAAAGGACACAGTCAGCAGGTAAATCCAATGGTAAGTTCGAAAAATTCATTCCAATCTGTCATTTTTGTGGTAGGAAGGGTCATATTCGTCCTAAGTGTTTTACTCTTATGAATTTTGCCAAAAATGAATATTTTGAAAAATTCAATTATTTTGATAATTTCAAAAGAGTAAAAAAGGAAAATGTTCAATCAAAGAAAATATGGATCAAAAAGAATAATTGTTTTGCTGGTTTTACTAGTGAATATGATAGATCTGCTTCTTCATATTTTTGGTATTTTGACAGTGGTTGTTCAAGACATATGATAGGTGACAAGTCTATTCTTACAGACATAAAACCTATGCATTGTGGGTCTGTTACTTTTGGCAATGGAATTGAAGGTAATGTTCTTGGTATGGGTACTCTTAACTTTGAAGGGTTGCCTAGAATTAAAAGAGTGTTACTTATGGAAGGTCTTAAAGCTAATCTTCTAAGGATAAGTCAAATTTGTGATCAAGGTTATACTGTTAACTTTGATAAAGAGAATTTTTTTGTTTTAAACAAGAATGGTGAGAATGTTCTTAAAGGTTATAGATCTAATGACAATTGCTACACTCTTCTACCATATATTTTGTGTCAATCTGTTGTGAGTAATAACACTGATATGTGGCATGCTAAACTTGGTCACATAAATTTCAAAACCTTGAAAAAATTGTCACATGCAGGGAATGTTCGTGGTTTACCTAAGCTAGGTAAAGAATCTGATGGTAAGTGCAAGAGTTGTCAACTTGGTAGGCAATTAAAAATTACACATAAAAGTGTTTCTGACATAAACACTTCGAAAGTTTTAGAATTGCTTCACATGGATCTTATGGGTCCAATTCAAATTGAGAGTTTAAATGGGAAAAGGTATATATATTTTTTTTTTGTGGATGATTTTTCTAGATATACTTGGGTGGATTTCTTGAAAGAAAAATCTGACACTTTTGATGCCTTTAAAACTCTTTGCTTGAAATTAAAAGTTGAAAAAGATTGCAACATTGGAAAAATTGTTAGTATAAGAAGTGATCATGGTAAAGAATTTGATAATTCTGTCTATGATGATTTTTGTAAGTCTGCAGGTATCTCTCATGAGTTTTCAGCTCCCAAAACTCCTCAACAAAATGGAGTTGTAGAAAGGAAAAACTGCACTCTTCAAGAAATGGCTAGAGTGATGCTAAACAGCAAAAAATTGACCAAACGGTTATGGGCAGAAGCAATTAACACTGCTTGCTATATCATAAATCGTGTTGTTCTTCGTCCAGGTACATTTAAAACATCTTATGAAATTTGGAAAGGTAAGAAACCAAGTGTGGCTTACTTTCATGTTTTTGGATGTGTTTGTTACATTTTGAGAGATAGAGAAAATCTTGGTAAATTTGATGCTAAGAGTGATGAAGGTGTTTTTATTAGATACTCCACTAACAGTAGGGCTTATCGTGTGTATAACATGAGAACCCAAACTGTAATGGAGTCGGCTAACATTATTATTGATGATTCCAGGGATTTTTCTAAGTTTTCTACTGAGGAAGAAATTGAAAGGTTTATTGAAGAACCTACTGAAAAACACGAAGAAGCTTGTGTCAGTGATACTACTGTTGCAACGTCTGATCCATCTGTTCCAACAGATCGTGAATCCGATGAAACAGATTCTGGACAGACAGAAAAGAAATTTCCAGATATTATTTTGGATGAAGTCCAAAAGGAGCCATCAACGAGAGTTAAGTTAAATAATCCAACAGATTTAATACTTGGAATTCCAAAAGACAGTATGGTAACACGAAGAAGGTTTAGTAATGTTGTTCAATTTGTTTGTTTCTTATCTCTAATTAAGCCTGAAAATGTGAAAGAAGCTTTAACTGATGAAAATTGGATTAAAGCTATGCAGGAGGAATTGGAACAATTTTTTAGAAACAAAGTGTGGATCCTTATGCCAAGACCGTTGCATACCAATATTATTGGCACAAAATGGATTTTCAAGAATAAATCTGATGAATTTGGTACAATTGTGTGAAATAAAGCAAGATTAGTGGCACAAGGGTACACACAAGTGGAAGGAATAGACTTTGATGAAACATTTGCACCTGTTGCAAGACTTGAATCAATTAGATTATTATTGTCTATTGCTTGCTTGATTGGTTTCAGGTTATTCCAAATGGATGTCAAATCCGCATTTCTCAATGGGATCTTGAATGAAGAGGTATATGTTAAACAACCCAAAGGGTTTGAAGATCCCCATGCACCTGATCATGTTTACAAATTGGAGAAAGCTCTATATGGTTTGAAGCAAGCCCCTCGGGCTTGGTATGAGAGACTCTCGCAATTTCTTGTTTCTCATGGATACAAAAGGGGTGGAGTAGATAAAACTTTGTTTATCAAAAATATTAAATCTAACATAATTATTGCTCAGATTTATGTTGATGATATTGTGTTTGGTTCTACTTCTGACAATGAGGTGCAGGTATTTGTGAAACAAATGAAAAAGGTATTTGAAATGAGCATGGTGGGAGAATTGACCTACTTCTTAGGTTTGCAAGTCAAGCAGTTAGATGAAGGCACATTTATTTCTCAAAGCAAATATGCTAAGAACTTGGTGAAAAAGTTTGGCCTAGAAAGTTCAAAGATTCCCAAAACACCAATGGGAACGACTGTGAAGCTATCCAAAGATGAAAATGGTGTCAAAGTTGATCCTACATTGTATAGGAGCATGATTGGTAGTCTTCTTTATCTCACCCCTAGTCGACCTAATTTAAGTTATAGTGTTGGTGTGTGTGCCAGGTACCAAGGAAATCCCATGGAGTCTCATGTTACAGCTGTCAAAAGAATCATTCGATATGTTCATGGGACTGCTGATTATGGTATTTGGTATTCAAAAGAAACTAACCCTAATCTAGTGTGCTTTAGTGATGCTGATTGGGCAGGTAACACTGATGACAGAAAAAGCACTGGTGGAGGATGTTTCTTCTTAGGAAATAATCTAGTCTCTGGCACAGCAAGAAACAGAATTCTATTTCTCTCTCAACTGCTGAGGCCGAATACATTGCGGCAGGAAGTTGTTGTGCACAACTTTTATGGATGAAGCAAATGATGATGGATTATGGGTTTGATCTTGACACTTTAACTATTTTTTGTGATAATACAAGTGCAATCAATATTTCAAAAAATCCTGTGCAACATTCCCGTACTAAACATATTGATATTCGACATCATTTCATAAGAGAATTAGTTGAAAATAAAGTTCTTGTCTTGGAATATATTGAAACACATAAACAAATTGCTGATATTTTCACTAAAGCTCTTGATTCGGTTCGCTTTGATTTCCTCCGAAAATCTTTGGGGGTTTGTTCTCTTTAAATTGTCTTGTTATAGTGTTATCCGCTTGATCAAATGTGTGTTATTTAAGTTTAAGAAAATTGTCAATCAATTTGAAAATTTTGTTGTGTGTCAAGCTGGATAATATGACTTGTGTTTATGAACCTCTGGTTGTATATTCTTGAGAGAAATTTAATCAATTCCTCCTAGGCATATTCGAGTAAATTAATCAATGTTTAATGTTTGAGCTTCCTTTCGTGTAGCATTGTTTCAAGCTCCTGTGAAAGAATAGAGCTACCTACATCAGTGTGTGAAAGCCGTCTTTTGAGTAAGTTGGAACTTTGTAATTCAGGGTTATGAAGAGGATACGCTACCATAGAAAAGGGCTACCACTGGTGTAGTGTGACAACGTCTTCATGGGTTACAATTATTTTTAATTTCGAAAAAGACTTATTTGTCATTGGGCAATGTTCCCTTGCATACACTATCACACACTTGTGCTTGAAACAATGCAATAATAAAAAAAAAAATTGTACACAGTTTATAAAAAATAAAAAATGTGTGTGTAAGTCTCATACATGTTGATTGATTCACTTAAGAATATGTGCTTGTGACTGAATTGTGGTTTATTTCTCTCGAATATTCTTTCTATTTTTTATTTTCACAAGTGTTCTTACCCATGGCATACACTAACACTTATTTTCATTTGCTTGATTTTATTCTTATCAGGATGACTCACATTGATCAAAGCAGAATTTTTTGGTTGATTTTCATTTTTGTGCATATATATAAAATGAAAATAAAAAAAATATAATAATAAAATCTTGTCAAGGAAATTCATGGTGGACCGAAACATTGTGGTAATTTTGTGAAATTATGCATTTAATTTGTGTGATTTAATATATTCTTTGTCTCCAAGGAATTTATTTTGTCATTTTTCTTAATTTGGAATACCATGATTTGTATCTTTATTGTTTTGTACCTTCTTTAGAATTGTTTGTTTTTAAAAACAAAAAGGGAAAAGGTCAATAGGCAGATCGTGTGGGGTTAATTTTTTTTTTTTGTTACCTTTTTTGGATTAGGATTTTATAAATACTCTATTTTTATAAAATAAAATTTAAAAAAAAAAAGGTAAGTTGTATGAAGATTGTGTGTATTAAAGGTTGTTTCCTTTTATTGTTTAATTAATTTTTTTTTTTAAAAAGGAAACCTTTTATTGCCGTGGGTGTACAAATTGGGTAAGTGTTGTATTTAAAAAAGCTTGCCATTGCCCTATTTCTTCTCACCCACGATCTCTCTAAGTCACTTCTTCTTCTTCTAATTTTTTCTTCTCATTTTTTGTAAGTGCTTTCTATTTTTCAGAGAAAAAAAATGGTGAGAACTCGTGGTGCTTCCTCTAAGAAGATCCCTGCTTCTCAATCCCGAAAGGTGCCATCTCCTTCGCCTCCTCCATCTGTGTCAACGGCGCCTCCATCTGTTCCAGCAGCTGCCACATCTGTTGGGAAATCTTGCAAATCCAAGGCATGCAATAAGGTGTTCTCTCTCTCTCTTGAACACCCCATGGTGTTTCCAGATATCTCAGCAGACATTGTCGATGTTGCACCACCATCTGAAGTGGTGGTGCCCTCTCGAGCCAAGGACCCATCTCCTCTTCCGATTGATTCGTCTCTGACGGCTAGGGCAAAATCAAAATCTGTTTCATCTTCTTCCAAAGCTGCTGCTGTTGGGTTACTCAAACTGCCCTTGAAGCTGAGCCAGTCCAAGAAAACTTCTGGGGCTCCCAAAAGGAAATTGGGATTTGACACGTCTGCTTCCCCCTTGACTGCTGCCAAGAAAAGATTGAAGGCTCATCCCCCTTCTCTGTCTTCCTCCAAATCTGACCCTGAGGAAGAAAAGTTGGAATCTGAAGCAACTCGTGATACCACATTGTCTAATGAAATGGTTCCTGACAATGCAGAATCAGAGGCTGAGTCTGATGAGCCAGAAAAAGAAGACATTGTCCCCTCTGAACAAGAAGTCGAATCTGACTCAGAACCAAGTGCAACTCCTTTGTCATCCAAGGCTAAAGGAAAGAGACCAATTTCTGATCCAACACCTTCTCCAAAATGTTCAGGTGTAAATTTCAAACCTTATTCTTCAACTTTTTGTTATAATGATAATGCTCGTGATATGGTTCTCTATGCTCAAAGGAAATTTATCATTGAGAGAAATTATGTCTTGAGTGATCATCGACCTTATGGTGTGCTAACAATGCTTCAAGATCGAAAATGGACAGGTTCTTTGGTTAAATTTACTGGTTTTGTGGATAGAATAGTCAAGGAATTCTATGCCAATCTTACTAATGAAATTATTGAACCTAAATCTTCTCTGTATAATAAAGTGTTTGTTAGGGGCCATTGGTTCTTTTTTTCTCCTCAAGACATTGCCCTTGCATTTCATCTTCCCCTTGATGTCGAGGATGATGATGATGTTGCCTCTCTTGACAAGGATACGGTTATCACTCAATTGGTAGGGCAAAAAATGGTATGGCCATCTAATACAGTCATCTCGGTCTCTAATCTCACCTACACTTATGTTGTCCTCCATAAGTTTGCCACAACGAATTGGAAGCCCACTTCTCACACCGCCACTATCTCTTTTGATATGGCTTCATTTTTGTACAAGGTGGGGACCGATCTTGGTATAAATTTGGCTTTGGTTATTCATGATCAAATCATTGGTTTTCGCAAAGGTAATAGGAAAAACATGAATCTTCCTTTTCCTCAAGTTATTTATAAAGTGTTGAGTATGCAGAAAAAAGATCTTCAACGTGATCAAGAAGATTTGGTGGATCCCACTACTGCTGCTTCCTACAAGGCCTCTGCTCCTCCTTCTGAAGCCACTGATGTTCCATCAACCAAGAAAGTCAAGCCCCAATCTTTGAAGTTTGCCTCGGATGACATTCCTCATGCGTCCTCCTCTGTTGCCACAGATTCCGGACTTGTTGCAACAGAAATAGCTGTTGTTCGAGCCTCTGTTGATTCCTTGGCTGCTCGAGTGATGTCAATTGAAGAACTGCAACATTCTGTGTTGGAGGCTATTCAATCTCTATCCAAAGATCCAATCGCTTAGTTTTATTTATTGAACATTGATACTCTCTTTTGTTCTTTTGCTTGATTGTTCTTTGGCTTTTTTGAAAGACACAAAGGGGCAGAGTAGATACTTCCAAA
This sequence comes from Humulus lupulus, assembly GCF_963169125.1. NCBI lineage: Eukaryota > Viridiplantae > Streptophyta > Magnoliopsida > Rosales > Cannabaceae > Humulus > Humulus lupulus. The sequence goes on from NC_084801.1 coordinate 151,616,125, forward strand.
AACCTGCTTGTTTGTTGTTTTGTTTAACTCTGGACCTTCTTATTTTGAGGGGGAGTTAAGTCTAGTTTCTTTACATGTTTGTTATAAGTTAATGCATGTTTTCAGGGGGAGTTCTTTCTCTTTACTTATCACTAACATTTGTGTTGCAGGTTTTTTAATTAATTTTGTCTATCAAATTGCCAAAGGGGGAGATTGTAAAATCCTTTATTGGCATATTTGACAATATTGACAAAATTAATTAAAGGAGTATTTTCGAAATGGGTAGTTTCCTATTTTGTTGTGATATGTCTTTCTATAATCAAATTATTTTATATATGTTAATAAAATAAATATATAATTTCCAATAAAAGAATATCTTTTCTTGAAATGGAAATTATTGGTATTTATTTTATTTTTTGATCTGATTTATTTGTCCAGAAATCGTGTACAGCTTGCAGAGATAATGTATATATTGTTTCCTTATTTATTTAGGGAAACTGGGTTTAAAAACTGTCCAAGTTCAATGAATCTGTTTGAACGGATTGCCAGTCTGTTTGAACAGATTCTGACTTTCCTGTTTTGGAAGATTTTCCATTTATTGGCTGATTGGTTTCTGATTTGTTTTCCACGACCTAAAGGGGTTCTGAAAAGTATATAATCATCCTTAGGTCGTTGGTTTTTGATCATCTCTCTTAGTGTATTATTTTCCAAATATTTTTCAAGTTTTAGAGAGACTTTTTATTATGTGAAGAACTTGAGTCCAGCAAGTTCTTAGTGGTTTATTACAGTGTACTTCTATATTGTTTTCTTTGTGTTAATTGTGCAGGTTGAACAGACTTGGACATTGGTCATCAAGCTTCGGGAGAAGTTTTGTTCGTGAGTCACTTTTCGGGAGGAAAAGTTCAAGTGTTATGATTTGAAGGGAGTTCAAGATCTTAGCACTTCAGAGATTTGATTAGGAGTTTAGATTACAACAATTGCGACAAATTCAAGAGGGAGTCTTTATTTGTATAAGTCAATTTGGTTTTGTAATCGTTTAGATATTCTTATAATAAATTTCATTCTCTGGGCATGGCCTCGTGGACTAGTAGCAATCTGCAAAGATTGCTTATACCACGTAAAAATTCGTGTATTCTTTACCTTATGTTCGTTTATATCTTCTGGTCACAAACTGTTTAAACATATCTCGTTTCTGTTCAAACAGTCTTTGTGTCTGTTTTAACATTTCTGTAACAGTTCAACAATTAATTATTTAATTTTAATAATTAAGTTGGTAATCATAAAAAACAGAATTTCAAGTTACAATAAAGTAAAAGAACTTACCATATAGCTTATTAGCACAATTAGTATAGTTATTTCTTTTTGGTAATATAACTGATTCTATGATGTTTATGATACCGTTTTGTAACGTCCTGGATAGCCAAGACCGTTACACTGTGTACTTGTAAAGGTGCATGACTCGCTAATCAAGTCATTAATTTGAAAACGTGTCCCTAAACATGTAAGATCTATGGTTTAAAAGGTTTTGGTCTCAAAAGACTCATTTCATATAATTAAACTGTAGTAACGTGGGATCCCATACAAAACGAAGTTAAAGAAAGTTTACAGACTCCCAAAAATACATGAAGACCCACTAGCCATACTAAGGCCAAAACAGACAGTCTTTAGGTTCCGTGTCCTTGCTTAGATCTCAACCGTGGCGGCCGAGCACCTGGCTATGTACATTCCGCTCGCTGAGCTCTCCAGTCATGGCTGATCTAACTTGCCCTTGCCTTTACCTGCACCATGTAGCACCCGTGAGCCAAGGCCCAGCAAGAAAACATCACAGATAACTCAGACAATAACAACAGGCAAATAGCTCAGTAAGCATGTATACTTATCAGATATTCCACAACAGATAATCAGCATATACAATTCAAACTAAGACACATTCTATTTCATATAACGTTCATATCACATAATATTCAGGGCCGACGACTTAGGCCGCACCCTCTGTTTAACCCACTGACTCTAGCCCGCTTAAACCAAGCTCAGTGCATAATAAGTTGTCCTCGGCTACCAGTGGCCGAGCCGCGCCCTGTGCGCTAGTGAGATCCTTGGCACCCTTAGGCCGTTGGTCCACTAAATGGCTTGCATGGCATAATACCATATTTTCAAGCTTCTACAATAGGAAGCCCTTAGTCCCGTCACATATATATTCAACCGGGTGCAGTTTTCTTACCTTCAGTCTGTACGATTATCGAATTACGAGCAACGCCCCTCAAGCACGATTCATTCCCGAGCCTAAGCTTTTATCACCTAGCCACAACCAAAGCATAGGGTTTTATAAATAATCAAATATAGGTTCCCAATTACAAAACTAACTCCCGAGACTCCTAATTCCACCAAGTACGGTGGTGAAACCAAACCCAAGCACCCAAGACCACTCTCCCATGTTTAAAACCCTCAAAATCCCAAGTGTGCAACCAAGGGCTGCGGCCCCCAAAGCCTAGCCGAGGCCCTGCCCCAAAACAGAAACTAACCCTACTCTGAGCCACACACGCGCCGCGGCCCTTGCCTTGTGCGCCGCGCCGCGCCCCCCCTTGGCCGAACCTCCTTGCCTTCTTTGCATGCTAGGGCCGCGGCGCTCTAGAACAGAGCCGCGGCCCTCCCCTTCGAACCAAGTTTTTTCACCATTCTAGAGCTCAAAACCTTACCTTAAACCATCCCAAAACTCCCCAACTCTTAACCAATTAATTCCCAACCTCTTTAGCATGATCTAAACAGCATAATCCCCAATAAAACACAGCCTAACACACTCCAATCTCCTCCTTTCAATTTCTGAAACCCAAGTGCTACAAACACCCAAACCAGCCACCTAAACTCAATTTTAACCTCTAAACCAGAAGTTAAAACTCACCTCTGCTGTAGAACCACTTCACCAAGCTGTAGCCAAGTCAAGTCTCCAAATTCCCTTCTTTAATTCTGCCTTAAAACACCAAAACTGACTTGTTTCAACACTCAATTACAGTCCAGAATTCTAACCATAGAGAAGAGAATTAAGAGCTTACCTTAACCCTGTTTTGGTGCTTGATAAATCCCTGAGCTAGACCTTCAATTTCTCACCTCAAATCCCAGAATTCCAGCTTGTTTCCCTTTAATTCTCTGAGTTTTCTTCCCTTGGTTTTCCCCTTTGCTTTCCTTAAGCGTGAGAGAGAGAGCTGAGTCTAAATTAATTCGGTTTATATTTTTCTTCTAAAGGCTTCCTTAAGTCTGTCTCACGTGTTATGCTAATCCCGAGGCTCGGGGTGCCGGAACCGTCCCCGAGGCCAAAATGGTAAAATCCCTCATTATTCCCGCCTAGACATCTTAACCTCAAATATATCTCCATATATTTATTTTCATGTCCCGATAACCCAAATCACTACCCGTTATCTAAAAATATCCCCGATTTCTCCAAAGTCATAACTTAAACCCCATTGTGACTTTTCCCGCTATCTGACCCTAGAATCGTCTTGAGTCGTGCTCAACGAACTTGTCCACATAATGATGTGGTTCTCACATATATCACATATCATATTACCACATAATACAATCAATTATCATATAAACAGTATTAAACACATAATTATTCATTAAATCACCATTATTCCAGTAATGCCCTCCTGGCACACTAATCAAGGCCCTTAAGCCTTATTAGCGAATTTGGGTCGTTACACGTTTGGTTTTCCTAAAGATTTTTTAGAAACTTGATGAAATTTCTCTATAAAAAAAGCTCATTTAGAATACCATCTTGTAACTTTTAAATATGAAATAACAAAATGTTCTATAATAACCCATGGAGTTGGTTGGTATATTGAATTTTGTTTAAGTTTAAAGTTTGGTTAATAAACTATAAAATAAACAAAACTATTGCTTTTGATTCCGATCATCTTTACTATCGACGGTGAAAAAACGTATGTTTTCCATATATCAAAATAATCATCTTGAACAGTAGATCACGATGATACTACTCTTGAGCCCAAACAACCAGCGGTGTAGCTAGAAAAAAAAATTAAAGTGAAGGAGAAGATAAAGAAAAGAGAGAAGGAATAAACGTTATAATTTTTTTATATTTACTAAATGAGTAGCGATTGTACATTTAATCATATGTAGTATTGTCAGATTTTCTATTTTAAATATAAAACATTATTTTAATTTAAAAAACCACAAAATAAGCTATGAACAATTTTCTAGTATGAGAGACTACATTGTAAACAAAACTTCTCATTGGCTATGCGCTACCACGCAAGTACTACGAGTATGCACTGAAAGCGTATCGCACTTTAGACTTGCCCTACGGATATAGTTTTTAAACATTACATGTTACAATCCCTAATTCTATCAAAGTAACCCCGAAGTCGGGCACCGTCCTCCGACACATCTTCTTCAAGAGATTGCATAATTGATTATGCTATTCTTTAATTCTTACAACACATCATGCGGTATATACTGGGAGAAAAATATTGTCAAACAACTCACACAGAAGGGTACCTGATATACCACATATGCCTGTGTGTATGTGTAAAAAATGAATATGATTCTATTTAAACCCATGAGCTCATGGTAACAAATCCATGAGACCCAACCACCTATGCTAAAAGTGTTTGGGTTAATGTCGATTTATATATCTCTTCTATATAGTGTATGGATAACATAAATTTTTGGTTTTAATAGTTTTTTATTTTTTTAATGTTAATTTTAATAGAATATTTTTATATTTAATAGTATTTTGTAAACAATACTTAAACTTAAATAAAATAAAATAAATAATTATAAAAATTAAAATATGATATTTTTTAGATATTTTACCATGATGATTATTTAAAAATAGTAAATAATTAAACAAATTAAAATATGATATTTTTTAGATATTTTACAAGGATAATTATTTAAAATAATAAATAATCAAACAAATTAAAATAGGATATTTTTTAGATATTTTACAAGGGTAATTATTTAAAAATAATAAAATCATATGTTTTATTGGGGTCGTTTAGTAAAAAATTTATTTTTGAATTTTTTAAACACAAAAATAGAAATATTATTTTATTTTTGTTTCTTTATTTTTAAAAAATAAAATACGTTTGGTAATTATTTTTGTTTTTTGTTTTTAAAAACAAAAAATAATAAACTTTTTTCATAACTTTTATTTTTATTTTTTGTTTAACAATACGATGTGTTGATTTGAAGAAAAGAAGAAAAATTGAAAACAGTTTAAAAATAAATTTGAAAGTGAAAAATTTATATTTTCAAAATTTTAATAAAATTTAAAAAAATAATAAATAAAAATAAAGTTACCAAACACATTTTATCTTTAATTTTTAAATTTTTAATTAATTAAATAAAAAACTATTTTTTTAAGTGTTACCAAACAACACCTTAACTTAAATAAAATTTAATTAAACTTAAATTCACTAAGAGAATAATATCATATTAAACATATAATATAATCTACTGTCAATTAGCAACAAATTGTTTTTTTTTTTTAAAAAACTAGCAAGAAACATAAATTCAACATCCACGTATAATATTTAATATTACATTAAACATATAATATATAATTTGTTGGTGTCACTCCCAAATTCAAAAACTAGAACAAACATTAACTTAAAAAAAATTATTTAATTAAAACAGGATATTTATTTGAAATTTATATGACATTAATATAAATTTAATAAAAATAATTAATAAATTATATAAATAAAACTACAAAAATGTGCATTGGAAGTTACTTGTATCTAGTATATATATGGATGCACTCATAATGGTTACTACCTATGGATGGTTACTTTGATATTAACCATTAGATTAAGATCAATGGTCTATATTTATAGTTTTTAATTAAAATTTCTAAAAATAAATTGTGATTTTTTCAAATTTTTAGAAGAGTGACCTGATGACATGTCGGTCACATAATTATTAAATTAAAGAATTAAAAAAATCTTATCTAAACATTATATAGGAAATTTGCATTATATATTAATAAAAAAATTAACTCAAGTAGAGCGTGACGTTCCTCCTTCTCTCTGCCATGGCGCGGCGATGTAAGGTGGTGCAGAAGCTCCCTTCATCCACTGAAAATCCGACTGTCTTGCCTCCGTCCGGATTGGATTGTGAGAATGATGCTGTTGAGACTGTGCCCTCAGAGACCCCTGTGAAATCAGGTAAGGAGGCGTTTGATCCTTCTCAGGTAAACCAGTCTACTCCTGAAGTAAGATCCTCTTCGTGGGCGGAGGAGGTAGAGACCCAGTCTTTTCAAGAAGCTGCGAAGGCAACCTAGTCCCGATTTAAGGAATCGCTGCCTCTACAGGGGGGTACAAAATTGCAATTCAAGGAACCTCTTCAGAAGGATGGTCAAAAAATTGCTCAACTGGACATTGAGGAAATTGCAGTAGAAGATTCATTCTGGAAATCTGCATTGATTTGTGTGGTCATTGGAGCCAACCCGCCCTTACCTATTTTTGAAGGTTTCATCAATCGAATCTGGGGGAAACTTGGGATTGAACGAGTGGCAAGAATGAATTCAGGTTTTACTATGGTCAAATTCAGAGATGAGGCTACTCGTGACTTGGTTCTAGAATCAAGGGTAGTTCATTTTGACAAGAAGCCAGTTATCTTACGGCCATGGAAAACTGATTTCGACTCTTTGAAATCGATTAAATCAATACCAGTTTGGATCAGACTTCCCGATCAAGGTTTACAGTACTGGGGAACCAATTGTTTGAGTGCATTGGTTAGCACAATTGGGAAACCAATAATGATAGATAAGATTACCAAAGACAGGTCGATGATAAAGTTTGCTCGGATTCTAGTAGACATGGAGATATCAGAATCTCTACCTAAATACATTAGTTATATCAATGAGAGAGGTCAAGTAGTGGACCTATTGATTGACTATGAGTGGCTGCCTACGAAGTGTTCTCAGTGTAAAAAGCTAGGGCATACAGCTTCTTCTTGCAAATTTGTGGAAAGAGTGGTTTGGAGAAAGAAGGAGGTCATGACAGCTCCTGTACATGGATGTGTTGTTCATAAAGAATCTGATAGTCTTCCGAATCCAGTCCAGGCAATTTCAGCTCAGACTCATTCAAAGGAGGCAGCGGAATCCCACCATGTGAAACTTCCAAAGGATCAAGGATGGGCATACCCGAAAAAACCAGGTACTCAGAAATCGAAAAACCCAGCAACAGCTCAGAATACAAGTAATACTTTCAGTGTTCTCCAAGAACAGATATGGAAGTCACTGCCACCACCATAGGACACCTTAGGGTCAAGACTTCAAAGCCTAGTGTCGCGCACCTCCCATACTTTTCATTGTGCGGTATTGCTCTCATATACTTTTGTCATATTTAATTTTTTTTATCTATATATATATATATGTTTGTGTTTGTTATCTTGGACTCCTTGTTTGAATTTGATTTTGTTTAGCAAGTTTCGTGATATAGTTTTCTTGATCTGCTGTCCATATATTATTTTCATTTTATCAATTTTTCTGGGTTATTTTCTTATGATGTATCGAAGATATTGAATATTGATAATGAAATTTCTTTGAGTGTACGATTTTAATCTTCACTATCATCCTCATTTTCATTGGATTTGTAGGCATTATTTCAATTTAGTAATGCAAAGATAGCATCGTTAGCAAGAAATGGCTTGATGGAGGGAGCATATCTAGGTATCATTTAGTGAGATTTGGGAGGTATCTGAATTACTAGTGCAAGCATTTTGACTATGCGGATTGCAAAAGAAAATTAAGAGCTTAGAAGACTTCTTTGAAGAATTGAAAGAAACCAAAGAAGAAAAAGGAAAGCTCTATACTACAATTATGTATGTTGTTTTAGTCAACTTTTCTAAATATAATTACATACGTTTTATTTGTTATGTGTATTATGTAGATGTTTTGTATACATAAATTTATATTGTAATGAGAAAGAAAAAAAACATTTAATGAAAATATTATTTTTATTGTTATTGTTGTTTATTTTGGGTATTTTTACTTTTTTGTTTTCCATTATAAATTTCGAAATTGTATGAATTTGAGATATTTTGGGACTTATGCATTAAAAAAGTAATAATAAAAAAAATTTCTTATTGGTCAAATATCTCATTAAGGAATAGAATATATTTTTTTAAAGACAACCAAAATAATATCTATTATTTAATATAATTAATAAATTGACAATAATCATTAAGTCAATATTAGATTAGGGTAGAGAATAAGTAATTATTTAATTATCATTTCCAAATAAGAAGGTTTTCAATATTAAATTACTACTAATTAATATAAATATTACTAATTAATTTCAAAATTATGGGAAATTTTCAATAAATTTATTCTTTTTAATTTTTATTTGGAAATTTGAACTTAAAGGTTTATTTTAGAGAAAATTTTAAAAGTTAATAGAGCACATAGATTGTGTGGTTGAGAATTTAAAATTACAATTTATAATAACACACTAATTTAAAAATTCGAAAATAGGGTTCTTAGGGTAAAAATGGAAAATAAATGGTAAAAAAACAGTATGTTGGGTAATTTCTCTTCTTATTAATTAAAATATTAAGTGTTACCAAAATAAACTTTTGTTGTGAAAAAAATATTAAAGAATTTATAAGTTAAATACCACAGACTAAAAAATATTAAGAATTTTTTACAACAAATGCTATGAAAATAGTGAGATGCAATGAATTAAAATTCACTGAGAAAGCACAATACAATATAGAATCTTATTAGGTGACAAAACATTTACAATGTAACCAATCAATACTTATTTTTCTTGATTCTCAAATACAGAATGTAGAAGGAAAATGATACCAAAAAAGAAAAAAATATATATATTTCAAAATTCAAATGAAACCGACACTGGTGTTAGAATATACAGGTAACTATGGTAACTATCCACACAAAAATGGAGTGAAGCCAGTTTTTCTACATCTATCAACTATAGTAGAATCTATAAATTACCATAAAGTTATAGAGGGGTTCTAAGGCACTTATTAGTCTACTCAGTGTAGACCATTCGAGTGAGTAGCATTTCTATATCTATACTTATATGTTTGATTAATTAATAGTATGAGTTAACATGCTTCCCATTTAGTTTTGGGAAAGGATCTTACTTGCCTAAAAACCATAACTTTGTTGTTGCGAGCAAACTACCCTTTTACAAGATTATTGTGTATCAATATAGCCACAATGCACACAAAAGAATGCATATGATGATAAAATAGCCTACCGGATTAGCCATCAGCTATAGGTAATACATTGACAGAGAAAGGTTTTAGAGAGTTTTCATTAGCAAAATATAAAAGACAAAAGTACCTCATCCAGGTTCATGTATATCTTAAGCTATTTTAATGCTTTTACAATTATTTCCAACTTCAGTTGGTGTTCTTTAATTGGGTCCTTTTGTCTTTGGAGTAAGTAATTGTTTCGTAAGCATAACAGAAATTAATCTGGAAAAAGTCTTCCAACAAAATTCTCAATCAAATTAGAAAATTTGGGAAGTCACTTGAAAATTTACATTTTCTTTATAAATCTTTGGTAAACTTGGAGTTCTAGCTTCTCAAGAACGAGATATACACCTAATCTCAGGAACATGATAATATTCATACAAAATTTAAATGGACACTAAAATCAATGGCAACAAAAGAAAATTATATAATTAAATTTCACGAAAGTATTAGTGTTAAACAATATAATATTTAGTCTTGGATAGTGATTATGATTTTGGTCCAATTTGGTTTTTTTTCTCTTTTTCTATTTCTAAATTGAATAAAGAAAAACAATTTCAACAATTAAGTAGTTAAGTAAAAGATGTATAGTTTATGAAACTCTAATTTTCTAAACTTGTCATTTTTAAAAATCATGTTAATTTCCAAAAATAGCTTCTCTCTCATTGGTTAGGGTCACTATTCCTTATAGAAAAACAAATGTGAATTTAATGAGAAACAAAAAGAAACAAGAGAATCTTGACAAAAAAGAAAATTACTTGTTGGTAAATTGTTATACTAAGTCACTATTTTGTCATGTCATTATGATTGTTGGTAACCATTCATAGATAGTAACTATTAAAAAATTGTCCACATATATTTAAATTTACGTTTGTAGAAAATAACATTTTTATTTTTTACATTTAAAAAACGATGTAAAGGTTTTTTAAAAGAAAAAAAAATAGCATCGATGTAAGGGCTAGTATTTTTTCTATCATGAAAAAAATTATAGTGAGAGAGAACAAAATCTTTAACAATCTTTTACAAGTTGGCAATTGTTAAAGTACGTCAATTCTCTAGCTATATATTCATATATATATATATATATAGGCCAACGATGCCAAACCGCATAACATATAAGCGGAATGGCTTCCGCTCCTCTACTTTATTATACAAATATTATATATCAATTATTTTAATATAAAAGTGTTATGTAGGTGTTGTCCACAAGTACACTTCTGTGTACTATTTTGACAATTGATTTATAAGGTGAAGGTCTTTTTTTATTTTAATATACAATTTCAACTCATAATAACCAGTTTTGGTTACCGGTTGGATTTTTTTATATTAAAAAAATTAATTGAATAGGGATATAAATGTCTTTCCATATAAAATTAGTATGTTGAAATTGTTACTATGCATACAATGTAATAGCCAATTGCACATTATTTACAAAATTTAGCACAGAGATTTAATAAAAGTTACACAATTGTTACTCCAGGATTCACATTGATATATTTTTTTTTTTGTTGCTAGAACTCATGGCCTTCAACATTTATATTAATTTTTTTTACTTGAAAGATGATTAACAACAATTTATTTAGCTTTTTATAATTTTGGGAAATACATGGTTAAATTATTTTCTTAATAATGAGATTTTTTATTGTAAGCTTATTGTTTTAAAATTTAAAATTCTAGTTATTTAAAATACAATGTTAAAAATCATATAGGAATTTGGGTTATTTAAAAAAAAAAAAAATTTAGTTTATATTGTATGCAATATATTTATGAAACACATAGTGCTTAAATTTGACAAATCATTACACGCGACCGAGGCACTCATTAGGGTGATTACACAAGATCTGGACTTGTTTCGATTCACCGAGACACAAGTTCAAATCAGAAGTCCGACGCTGGACTCGTTCGGATGCGCCAAGCCATGCATTAGTGTGATTAACACCCTTTCAACGCTTTTTTGGGTGCATCGACTTCCATGCAAATCATTACGTGTGACCGAGGCACTCGTTAGGGTGATTACACAAGATTTGGACTTGTTTCGATTCACCAAGACACAGGTTTGGGTCAGAAGTCCGGCGTTGGACTCGCTCAGATGCACCGAATCACACATTAGTGTGATTAACACCGTCTCGACGCTCTTTCGGGTACACCGACTTCCATGCAAATCATTACGGGTGACCGAGACACTCGTTAGGGTGATTACACAAGATTTGGACTCGTTTCGACTCACCAAGACATGGGTTCGGGTCAGGAGTACCAAGCTAGACTCGTTCGGATGCACCAAGTCACACATTAGTGTGATTAACACCCTTTCGGCACTCTTTCAGATGCATCGACTACTATGCAAATCATTACAGACGACCGAGGCACTCCTTAGGGTGATTACACAAGATCTGGACTTGTTTCGATTCACCGAGACACGGGTTCGGGTCAAAAAGTCCGGCGTTAGACTCGTTCGGATGCACCGAGTCACGCATTTGTGTGATTAACACCCTTTTGACGCTCTTTTGGGTGCACCGACTTCCACGCAAATCATTATGGGAGACCAAGGCCCTCGTTAGGGTGGTTACACAAGATCTGGACTCGTTTCGACTCACCAAGACACGCGTTCAGGTCAGGAGTACCGAGCTAGACTAGTTCGGATGCACCGAGTCATGCATTAGTGTGATTAACATCGTCTCGGCGCTCATTCGAGTACACAGACTTCCATGCAAATCATTACGGGTGACCGAGGCACTTGTTAGGGTGATTACACAATATCTAGATTCGTTTCGCTTCACCGAGAAACGGGTTCGAGTCAGAAGTTCATCGCTGGACTCGTTCGGATGCACAGAGTCATGCATTAGTGTGATTAATACCCTTTCAGCGCTCTTTCGGGTGCACCGAATTCCATGAAAATCATTACAGCCCAACCAAGCACTACAACAAATGCAGGTAGTTACGGTGAGGTCATTAGCGGCGGGCTCAGTCCGCCGCCATTGTAGAGGTTATTAGCGGCGGACTATGCTATTCCGCCGCTAATAATATTTAATAAAAGTAAAATATAAATATGGATATTTATATTTTATTAGCGGCGGATATACGATTATTAGCGGCGGACAGTCCGCCGCCAATACCCATAATAAAAAGCCCGAGAATTTTTCATTTATTATTAGCGGCGGGTAATTACTATTATTAGCCGCGAACTACCCGCCGCTAATAATATTAGCCGCGGGTATTTACTATTATTAGCCGCGGACGGCCGCCGCTATTATTATTAGCGGGGGTAATTACTGTTATTAGCCGCGGACTACCCGCCGCTAATAATAATATTAGCCGCGGGGGAATAATAATAGCAGCGGGCCCCGCCGCTAATTCTCTTGAGCAGTTTAAATTTTCCATGCATCGCTTCTTCTTCCCTCGCGTCTCTCATCCCTTCATCAACCGTTCTCTCTTCTTCATCTCCAACGATTCTTCACAGTTGCAGAGAAGAATACATCCGAGACAAGTAAGTTTCTTGATAAAACTTAAACCATTTTCTTCTTCGTTGAGTTCTTCAATATGATTATGAGTCTTACATCTTCTCTTAATCATTCTTAGTCTCATTGTCTCTGTTCTTGCTTTCTCTGTCAAATATGTCCAGGTTCAGGGCTCTCTGCTCGCACTGCAATCTGATTCTCTCTGGTTTAGCTGCTTTCTACAAAGGTAAGCAAGCAAACTCCATTTCCATTTTCATATTCTAATTCTCAGATTAATTTGTCTCTGTTCTTGCTTTTGCCATGGAAAATGTGTTGATATTTGCTTACTTTTTACGTTCATATTTCTTGTTCCACGTATTAGTGTTAGATTTTTTATTTGGTGCTTCTTAGATTTGTTTTTAAATTTTGCTCATATATGTTAGTGAGACAGCTATTGACAGATTTAGGAAATGTCTTATTCTCCTATCTCTTGCACTATATTTACAAAAAGAAGACAGGAAAAAAAAAAGTTTTTGGATTGAGATTGTGTGTGTTGTTTAAGGTCGGGGGATTGAGATTGTGGGTGGACCGGGGGCATGGGTTTGGGGTTGTGATGTCAGGAGGTTTCGAGGTTGGGGTTGTGGCTGAGTGATGAGGTTGGTAGGGTATTAGATTATTATCTGTAAATTTTGTGTATAAGGTTTTAAATATTGTATTGTGGAAATATTAATTATATTTCATAAAAGTATAAAAAATTAAGAATAAATATAGAAATTGATAATTATATTTCATAAAAGTATAAAAAATTAAGAATAAATAATTATATATATAATAAATTATTTGTTGATTAATTTTTAATAATTTAATGAATTAAATAATAAAAGTTTGATATAATATTATCTAAATAAATAATTTAATTTAATTTGTTTATTGAATAATATTGTTAAATATAAATTACATGAATATAGAAATTGATAATAATATTTAATAAAAGTATAAAAAAAATAAGAATAAATAATTATATAAATAATAATTTAATTTTTTATTAATTTTTCATAATTTAATTTATTAAATTATAAAAGTTTGATATATTATTATTTAATTAAATAATTTAATTTAATTTGTTTATTGAATAATATTGTTTAATATAAATTACATTAATATAAAAATTGATAATTATATTTAATAAAATTATAAAAAATTATGAATAAATAATAATTTATTTTTAATTATTTTTTATTAATTTAATTAATTAAATAATATCTAATTAAATTATATAATTTAATTTGTTTATTGAATAACATTATCCAATATTAAATAGTTATAAATTACATGAATATAGAAATTGATAATTATATTTAATAAAAGTATAAAAAATTATGAATAAATAATTATATAAATAATAACTTATTTATTGATTAATTTTTAATAATTTAATGAATTAAATAATAAAAGTTTGATATAATATTATCTAAATAAATAATTCAATTTAATTTGTTTATTGAATAATATTATCTAATATTAAATAGTTATAAATTACATGTAAATAGAAATTGATAATAATATTTAATAAAAGTAGAAAAAATTAAGAATAAATAATTATTTAAATAATAATTTAATTTTTGATTAATTTTTAATAATTTAATGAATTAAATAATAAAAGTTTGATATAATATTATCTAAATAAATAATTTAATTTAATTTCTATTCATGTCAAGTTTTTATTTCATATATTTGTTGGTAGCTTTCATTTATATCAGCAATAATAAATTTCTTTATATTTTTTTTTATGTAACTTATCCATATCATATTTTATACTTTCATAAACTTAATTCCTAGAATTTAGTTACTCAATGTAATTGATTTTATTATTTTAATTTAAATCAAACAAGTGCATGCATTTTAAGCACTTGCAAAAGTTAGATTAATAAATTGACTAAAATAAATATACTTGTTTATGTCATTGTTGTAAGTGGTATAGAAACACTTGTTTTATACTAGCTACTTTTGTGCTCTCTCCTTTAATCATCTTCAATGGTGAATAATGGTGTATTTTATACTAGCTACTTAGTTTTATATTATTTTGGTTTGAATTTTTTTCGTGTATCTTTTGGTATTAATTTTTTTTTTATCAGGACAGCGACACACCCACGACCCCGACACACACACGACCTTGGCACACCCTCAACAGGTGTGGATATATTTTTTGTAATTAATATCTTTTGTATTTTTTGAATAATTTATTTTGTATTTGTTTAGTGTATAATATTTGAGTTTTGAGTCCTTTAGTTAGTATCCTTGGTATGCAAATCTTGACATCTATTGTTAAGATATATGTGTTTGTTCTTACTTTATTTTTTAATCTTGGTATGTAAAAAATTATAGGACTGTTTTGGTTAAAAATAAAATTTAAGTGATAATTTAAATTAATTTATAAAATATAATAATAGATGATTTATTATTAAGTAAAATATAGTGTTTTTGTTAATATTGAATAAAGAAGATTTAAACTTGATCAATCAGATTATTAGCACCCATATTTTCTTTATCACCATTTTATTAATTATATAATATTAATTAAACTAAGTGCTAGAAAAATATACAAATTCAATTAAAATTAATTTAAATTTTAAAATATTTTTTTAATGTTTGAATCATTTTTAAATTTTAGTAATAAATTTTGAATTATTTTTTATTTTTAAAAAAATTGTAATTATTTTTTAAATTAAAATTGAAACAAACTAATTATATCACGTCTGTGTTACTCCATTGCCATTATTAACGGCCACACCAAATTTTTTGATCTACTTGTTAATTATTGTAAAAAAAAAATGTATTTAGTCAAATAAGTGAAAGCTTTTATACTACTAACTAACTTTCACCGCAACTTGATATTTTTAATAGGGAAACTAATTTTGTTTAGATTGTGAAATTTTTTGAAACAAATTTAAGATACTTTATTTAATAAAAAAAGTGAGTATAGAAAAAAAAAACAACAATAAGTGCATATTATCATGTTATTTTATTCTTTTTTCTCCTTTTTGCTTGAACATATATTATTATTATTATTATTATTTGTAAAAATAGAACAAAAAAATTAATTAGTAGTTAATTTATTTTCTTAGTATCGGTATGTTTGTGATTGATGGTTGTTGACTACAACCATCAATTACATGGATATCGGCGCATAAATGATAAGTTTAAAATATTATTAATAAAATTTATGTAATTATTTAAAAATATAAATTAGTCTTAAAGTCAAATAATAATTAATTTATAAAATCATTATTATTATTATTACAAATTAAAAAATTATGAATAAATAATAATTTATAAATTACATGAATATAGAAATTGATAATTATATTTATTAAAAGTTTAAAAAATTAAGAATAAATAATAATTTTTTTTTAATTAATTTATAATAATGTAATTAATTAAATAATAAAAGTTAGATATAATATTTAATAAAATTTTAATAAATAATAAATTAGTTTAGGAAAAAAAAATTAATTTGTTTATAAATAACATTATCAAATAAAACATCATAAAATAGCATAAGATATTATAATATTGCATAAGATTTCAAAAATGATAACAAATCACCTTTGTTATCCATTTCCATTTACATTACTAAAACTCACACTCTTATAACACTTTAGATGGCGATTGACAAGACTTGGACAACATTGAGAAATCGTGGTTGTCAAGAATATTGGAATGGTCTGCAAGCTTTTTTGAGGATGGCGTCGGAACATAAAGATTCTGATGGAAGAATTAGGTGCCCGTGTGTGAGATGCAATAATAATAGATTTGAATCTTTGGATGTAGTTCGGGCACACGTATTCGATAGGGGTTTTCATCAAGCTTATGATAAGTGGATTTTTCATGGTGAGGTGGAAGAAATTGTTGCTGATGAGGTGGTTGATGAGAATGAAGACGATGAGATGATTCAAGTTGTGGAAGACTTCCTTTTACCGACAACTGAGGAAGTAGAAAGGGATCCCGGTGGGAGTCAGTATTATGACGAGTTATTTGAGGAGATTGAAGCGTAGTTGTATCCTGGCTGTGATTGGATTTCATCCCTGAACTTTTTAGCAAAGTTATTGCATCTAAAAGTTAGAGGGAAGATGCCTAACAACATATTTGATGAATTGCTAAAGTTGTTAAAGCTTGCATTTCCTAAGGAGAACAAAATCCCCGGATCGTACTACGAGGCGAAAAAGAGATTGAAAAAATTAGGGTTGGGATACGAGTCCATTCATGTGTGTCAGTATGATTGCTGCTTATTTTACAATGAGCATGCATCTAAAGAGACATGTCCAGTATGCGGAAGTAGTAGATGGATTACTTCCGAAATGACGAAAGGAAAAAAAGTGCCACACAAGGTGATGCGTTACTTTCCGTTGACCCCTCGGTTGAAAAGATTATACAGTTCAAGGATTACAGCAAAACACATGATATGGCATCACGCCGGGAAATCAAAAGATGAAGGGGTGATTGGACACCCGGTAGACGGCTCTGCGTGGAAGGACTTTGATGCCAAGCATCCTGATTTTTCAAGGGATCCCAAAAATGTTCGTCTGGGCTTAGCTGCTGATGGATTTAATCCATTTGGCAACATGAATCTTGCATACAGCATGTGGCCTGTGGTGTTGGCAAACTATAATCTGCCACCTTGGTTGTGCATGAAAGACAATTATTTCATGTTGACCCTCCTTATTCCTGGGCCAAAATCACCCGGTAAGGACATGGATGTATTTCTGAGACCATTGGTGGATGAGTTGAAGGATCTGTGGGTTAACGGAGTTGATACAAGAGATAGTACGACCAACAGGATGTTCAAGATGCGGGCAGCCCTTTTGTGGACAGTGAACAATTTTCCAGCTCGCAGTAGTTTGTCTGGATGGAGTGGTCAGGGATACAAAGCTTGTCCTACGTGTAATGAGGACACAACTTCCATCCGAGTGATCGGTAAAACTTCTTACGTTGGTCACAGAAGATTCTTGCCAAGTACTCATCGAATGAGAAGAGACAAAGAGTTCGATGGAGAAGTTGAGAGAAGACGTCCTCCGAGACGGTTTACTTGTGAGGATATACTAGAACAAGTTAATGCTCTTGCAGCACAAGTTCCAGGAAAACATGTCCAGTTTGGGGGTGTGAAACGTAAAAGAGGAGTAGATGAAGGTAATTGGAGGAAAAAAAGTATTTTTTATGAGCTTGAGTATTGGTGTACAAACAAATTAAAACACAATATAGATGTCATGCATGTTGAGAAGAATGTGTGTGATAGTCTCCTTGGCACCATCTTAGACAGTGATAAAT
Source organism: Humulus lupulus (assembly GCF_963169125.1). Lineage (NCBI taxonomy): Eukaryota > Viridiplantae > Streptophyta > Magnoliopsida > Rosales > Cannabaceae > Humulus > Humulus lupulus. Next base: position 151,634,109 of record NC_084801.1, read on the forward strand.
CTAAGGACACCACTAATGCCAGACATGATTTGAAAAAGATGGGTGTGAGAGAATCATTGTGGATTTATGAAGATGAGAATGGGAAGCTGATGAAGCCGCACGCTCCTTATGTGTTAACTCTGGCGCAGAGGCAACAGTTTTGTCAGTTTATAAAAGGAGTTAGATTTCCAGATGGTTTTTGTTCAAATTTGAAGAAGAAAGTGTCTGAGAATGATACAAATATTCTTGGGTTGAAGTCACACGATTGTCATGTGATAATGCAACGATTACTTTCGCTCGGTGTTCGTAAGTTTCTTCCAAAATCTATATCGACCACTATTGCAGAATTGTGCAATTTCTTCAGGCAAATATGTTCGAGGACTTTAAATGTTAAAGATATGGAGGAAGCACAAAATGATCTTATTCAGATATTGTGCAAGATGGAGTTCATTTTTCCTCCAGCTTTTTTTGACATAATGATTCATTTGGTATTGCATTTGCCAGAAGAAGCAATATTGGGTGGTCCGGTATTTATGAGGTGGATGTATCCTTTTGAAAGATACATGAAAAAATTAAAGAATTATGTGGGAAATAAAGCTCGCCCTGAAGGGTCGATCGCCGAAGGCTATGTTGCAGACGAGGCTTTGACCTTTTGTTCAATGTATTTCAAAGGCATTGAAACAAGATTTAACCGTCCTGATCGAAATGAAGATGCAACTTATATCCCACGAAATCTTGCAGTTTTCCAATCTCAATGTCGTCCACTCACAAAGGGAACTTTGAAGACTCTCGATCATAAGACTCGTGAAATAGCTGAGTGGTTCATACTTGAGAATTCTCCTGAAATTGAGCCTTATTTAGAGTAAGTTTATTCTCTTATAAATTAGAACATGTGTGGTTATTATCATTTTTTTGTTATCAAGAATTGTAACACTATTCTAATTAACAGTGAACACCTACAAGAGATTAAACAAAAATACCCAGATGGTGATCATGATCGTTTGCATAGGAAAAATTTTCGTTCGTGGTTTCATAAAAAGGTAGCTTTGAACTTTGAACTTTGAACAGTGATTTTATTAATGATATATTTTGTGAATCTAATATCATTCTCTGTATTTAGATATATGACCTGCACAAGCTTGGGTCTTTGGATAACGGTGATGAACTGTTAGCTTTAGCATCTGGGTCAGATCATTTGTCAACATTTTACCAAGGTTGTATAGTCAATGGTGTTCGATTTATTGCACACGATCGAGACAAAAAGCGCACCACACAGAATAGTGGAGTGTCGGCTGCCGGAACCGAAGGTTTTAATTTTTACGGCACGCTTGAAGAAGTGGTGATACTTTCTTTCACTGGTGCATATTCAGTGGCATTATTTCGGTGCAAATGGTTTAATACAAATCCAAGAATAAAGAAAACAGTCATTGAAAATAATGTCACTAGTATAAACGTCAATGGCGAATGGTACAAAGATGAGCCGTACATACTTGCTACTCAAGCTAAGCAAGTTTTCTATCTCAATGATTTACTTAGAGGTCGTGATTGGAAAGTTGTAGAAGATGTGAATCATCGACAGATTTGGGACATTAAGGACAATTCTGATGAGGTTAATGATGTTATTGATGTTGTACATGAAACAAGTTCATCAAATTTTTTGTTGACTGTGGACCTCGGAGAGTTGATTATGCAATCTGATCAACCTGCTGCATATGTTGGAGCTGATGAAGATGGTGACGACGAAGCTGATATGTCAGAACATGAGGACGTTGCAGATGCAGAAGATGAATTGGTTGTTGAACTTTGTGAAGATGAAAATGTTTCTCCGATTACTGATGGAAATGATAATGATTACTCTGTTTAGTTTTTTTCTATTTGTGTAACAGAACTATGTATTTAAATATAATGAAGTGTTTTTTTGTAATTATAATATAAGATATTTGAGCTTTGTGAAGATGAAAATGTATCTCCGATTACTGATGGAAATGATAGTGATTACTCTGTTTAGTTTTTTTCTATTTGTGTAACAGAACTATGTATTTAAATATAATGAAGTTTTTTTTGTAATTATTATTATTATGAATTCAATGTGATATACTTCTATTTAATGCTAATTACTAACTAATAAATTTTAAATTGAAGTATAATGTCAGCTGATATAGCTACTTATCATGGCGGAGATGGTGGGGGTCAAGACCCGCCAGATCCTTCTAGGGTACCAACATCTTGCGAGTCAGGTTAAATATTGCATATCAAAATTATTTTTAGAAATTATATTGTTAGATAAATATAACATCAATACTAATACTGATTATTGTTAATAAATTTTAAAGCCCCGTCGACGAGAAGAAAAGGTCGTGGCCCTGCTAGTAATAATGTTCTTGAAGAACGAAGGAAAAAAGCTGGGAAACCATTGGATCTAGAGCTTGATCCTGTGACCAACAAAGTGGTTGGGCAGGAGGATCAAGCTTTTATTCGCATGTTGGGAACTCTAGTTTCCATGTTGTGTCCGGGGCATTATTTGGATTTTGCTGATGTACCTCAACAGTTTAAGGATCAAGTGCTTGATCGTATGAGGGTAAAAAAATTACAAATCTTGTACTTTTCATTATTTAATTCCATTATTTACAAGTTATCTAATATTTTTTTTCCTAATGCAGTATTACTATAATATAGACAGTCATCCACAACGTGAGTCAGTTCTGGCAACTCTCAACAAGGAGATGGGGGAAAGATATCGCGAGAGAAAGAACTATAGACATAGACACTTCAAAAATCATTATGCTGGACCAGAAGATTTGGAGAATGTCCTCTCTAAGCCACCTAACCATTGCACTAAGGAGGCTTGGAAGCTTATTTGTGAAATGTTTTTGAGCGAAAGATTTTTGGCTCGTTCCGCTAAAAATCAAGTAAACAGAAGACAAATGAAGTATGTAACAACACAAGGCACAAAGTCGTTGGCAGCTAAGCGTCACGAATATGTAAGTGAAGATGTTAATTTAATTTTATAAAATAACACATTCTGAAACATTTTGTTTACATTTGTATAGGAGAACCCGAATGCGCATGTTGTTGATACCTGGAGGGATGCTCATATGAGAAAATCGACAAAATCTTTTGTCAATGAGGCAGCTCAACAAGATTATGTAAGTGTATATTATTGTTTTCTTGTTTCTAATGTTTATAATGTTTCTAATTTTTGTTTATAATGTTATCTTTATACAGGAAAAAATGGCGGCTGAGGTTGAGAGGTCACAGAATGAGAGGCAAAGTCAACAGCAGAGTGAGGCATCTCTAAATGTATCTGGTGTTGATTCGTCCCTGGTCGATCAATACGAGATACTAAGTAAAGTACTCGGGGAGAGATCTGACTACCAAAGAGGAGTGGGTTATAGGGCGAAAGGGAAGGCAAAAAAGACATCCTCTAGCTCTACAGATCAAAGTCAGTCCCAAGCAAATACTGCTGCTTCGCCTAATGAAGATATGAGAGTTATGGCTTTGCTGGTGAAGGCAATTCGTGAGACGTTTGAGACTTCGACAACTGTGCATCCCAGTAAACTGTATAACCCAATGTTTGACAGTTTTCTGCAGAGGCATTTGCCACCACAATCCGAAGGTGCTTCGTCTTCTCAGTCTCCATCACAGCAGTATCAGCCTCCTTCACAGCAGTATCAGCCTCCTTCACATCAGCAGTATCAGACTCCTTCACAGCAGCAGTTCCAGCCTCCTTCACAGTATCCGCCGCAGCAGCTGTACCAGCCTCATCCAATGTATCCGCCACATATGTCGTCGCAACAACCTCCTAAGTATCAAAACCAATACATATTTGGACCCCATTCTCAGTCTCCTCCACAATATTTTAGTTTTACCGATTTTCCAGGAGGATCGATGCAGCCTCCGCCACAGCCACAGCCTCGAGATCTGTTTGGGGACCTCACGCTCGGACGATCATCACAACCACCATATATTCCTTCACCGCCACCGCCACGGCCGCCACCGCCATCGTCACAGCCATCGTCCTCACAGCCAGACCAAAATGTTGAAGATGAGGACAATTTTAATATTAATCTTAATGATTTTCTTTAGTTACTAGTTTATATATTTGGACTGAATTAATACTTTATTTATTTTTAATGACTATAGTGATATTTAATAGGTTGATAAATATTAAAACTATTTATATTAATTTTAATGTTAGTTATGTTTAAATTAATTAAATGTTTATTTTTATTAAATTATTTTTAAAAATAATTAAATTTAATAAATATTAATTTATTAATTTATTTAAAATTTAATTTTAAAAAAATTATAAATACAATAATAGCGGCGGACCCCGCGGCTAATACTAATGCATCGGACATAGTTATTAGCGGCGGGTTCCGCCGCTAATGTCCGCCGCTAATAATTGATTATTAGCGGCGGGTGCGTCAGTCCGCCGCTAATAATCATTATTAGCGACACCATTTTAGGCGCGGGGTATTAGCGGCGGAGGCCCGCCGCTACAGTATATTAGCGGCGGATGTGGCATTTATTAGCGGCGGAGTCCCCCGCCGCTAATAATAGAATTTGTTGTAGTGAAGGCACTCGTTAGGGTGATTACACAAGATATGGACTCGTCTCGATTCACTGAGACTTGGGTTCGGGTCAGGAGTTCCGCGTTGGACTCGCTTGGATACACCGAGTCACGCATTAGTGTGATTAACATCGTCTCGGTGCTCTTTCGGGTGCACCGACTTCCATGCAAATCATTACGGGTGACCGAGGAACTCATTAGGGTGATTACACAAGATCTGGACTCATTTCAATTCATCGAGACATGAGTTCGGGTCAGGAATGCCGAGCTGGACTCGCTCGGATGCACCGAGTCACGCATTAGTGTGATTAACACTGTCTCGATGCTCTTTCGGGTGCACCGACTTCCATGTAAATCATTATGGGTGACCGAGGCACTTGTTAGGGTGATTACACAAGATTTGGACTCATTTCAATTCACCAAGTCACGTGTTCGGGTCAGAAGTCTGGCGCTGGACTCGTTCGAATTCACCGAGTCATGCATTAGTGTGATTAACACCGTCTCGATGCTCTTTCGGGTGCATCGACTTCCATGCAAATCGTTACGGGTGACCGAGGCACTCGTTAGGGTGATTATACAAGATCTGGACTCATTTGGATTCACCGAGACACGAGTTCGGGTCAGGATTGCCGAGCTGGACTCGCTCGGATGTACCGAGTCACGCATTAGTGTGATTAACACCCTTTCAGCGCTCTTTTGGGTGCACTGACTTCCATGCAAATCATTACGGGTGGGCAAGGCACTCGTTAGGGTGATTACACAAGATTTTGACTCGTTTCGATTCACCGAGACAAGGGTTCGGGTTACGAGTGCCGAGTGTCGAGCTGGACTCGCTCGGATGCACCGAGTCACGCATTAGTGTGATTAACACCGTCTCGATGCTCTTTCTGGTGCACCGACTTCCATGCAAATCATTATGGGTGACCGAGGCACTCGTTAGGATGATTACACAAGATCTGGACTTGTTTCGATTCACCGAGACACAGTTCGAGTCTGGATTGCCGAGCTGGACTTGCTCGGATGCACCGAGTCACACATTAGTGTGATTAACACCGTCTCGGTGCTCTTTCGGGTGCACCGACTTCCATGCTAATCATTATGGGTGACCAAGGCACTCGTGAAGGTGATTACACAAGATCTGGACTCGTTTCGATTCACCGAGACAAGGGTTCGAGTCAGGAGTGCCGAGCTAGACTCGCTTGGATGCATCGAGTCACGCATTAGTGTGATTAACACCGTCTCGGCGCTCTTTCGGGTGCACCAACTTCCATGCAAATCATTATGGGTGACTGAGACACTCGTTAGGGTGATTTCACAACGAATAAACTAATAAAAAATCTTATTGATTTTCGTGAGGCATAACCAAACCAAATAGACATATAGTTGTAAGACAACTAGTTACATAGATCATTTCTTAAATGATATTTTCTTTTTTAGGATCTATAGACTATTGTGGAGTATGTTATCCATACATTTAAGTCCATTTTATACCTTAATTTTTGCAAACTAGATCGTGAGTATGTTGGTTAAATTTTAAAAATTGTATATAATAACATGAAACCAAAACAAGAAAAAAAAAATGATGGGGTTTTCTTCCTGAGAAGAGGGTTATGAAAATAATATAATTTTAAGAGAGATAATGGAGATGGGAACCGGCTCTCTCTCTCCAGCAATACCATTGTGGAATTGAAGCCTTACCCCTACTCCCTAGTCTATAATTGTGAAATAAGTGACAGTTGCACAATCTCTTTGCGCAGTCCACTCTCCAACCAATGATTATATAAAAGGTGAAGATTAAAATAATATGGAAGCATCATAACCATTGGATCATTTTAATTGTATTGGACGGCTGAGATTCTCAAACGAAATTTCTTCCGTTGCCGTACCGAGTGGGACTGAATCGTGGTCCTCTATATATATATATATATATATAAATGGGGAATTCTTCCATCCCTCGGTTTGTTTTGAAGGACTTAGTCCTGTGTTAATTTTGAGCCTTTGGATTTATTGTTTTAGAAAATGGATGGTCAGATTTAGTTGTTGCGTTTATTGGGTGTCAAAGTACCGTTATGCCCTTCGTCATCCCTTAGTAACCAATCAACTATTTTTTTTTATTTGTGTTTTCGCCCGTTTAGGCCATTCTTCTCCTTTCAAAAGGGAAAGTCCCTCCGAACCCAAACAATAACTTTTTGGAAGGAAAATTCCCTCCCATTTAGTCCATTATTCTCCCTGAAGAATTCGAGGTAGATTTTTTTGTTTGGAGTAGTGGGGATTTCGATTGAGCTTGGTAATTTTTTCCGGTGTGGTTTGGAGGTGTTTGATTCTACATGCGATGTTGTTTGCCGTGAGTTTGAAGGACCGAGTGCCCACTTTTATGATGTAAAGCATAAATCCCTGCATCTTTGTGTCTAGTTCTTCGGGTAAGTTCTTATAGCACATTTACTCAATATGTTTTGGGCATTAGCTATTTAGTGCCCGATCATATATAATAGTGACCACCTCATGTTTGAATTTTTGTTTGAGAGAAATTATAATAGCAATTCCGTCAAAATGGAAGTCAAAATACATGAAGAAGAAAAACGTCAAAATGGAAGTCAATTCCGTCTCCGTTCTTATTTTTCTCAGGTACCGTGCTCCCAAAGGTCCTCCCACGTAATACCACTCACAACTCACGTGACCATGACATGCTAAAACGCAAATTCTAATTCTTCCCACGTAATACGTGACTGCTTCCTTATGTTTATAAAAATAGCATACTTTATGTAATTTTGACTGATGTACAACCCTATTTTTGATAAGTGACAGTGCATTAACAACTCCACCATTTACAGGAAGACCTCACCTTACACTTACTTGATCCACTCCTCCATGCTTGTGTTTTCTATATGTATATATATATATATGTGTGTGTGTGTGTGTGTGGGGATCGTGTTGACCTCAATTCAATCTCTACCATCCTACATGTATACTTGTCTATCCTCATTTTCTCTCTAAAATGGGCTCCATACCTTTCCCAATGAATAGCATCGTTAACCTCCCATCGTTTGATGACAATCATCTTGAGCAAATGCAATACATTAACCGAATTGTGCATGACAACGTCAGGCTGGCCACCGAGCGGAACGAATGAGAGAGGAGATACAATGCGTCCATCATCCAGAACACTCTCCTTAAGTCTGACCTACAGTCCATCGAGATGTTTCATTTATTCCCCAACAATCAAGCAAGCAAGCAAATACTGACTCTCCTAATTAATCAACCATCTAAATAATATTTTTTCATACCTAATTGAGTTAGTGATTCATTCATCCCAATATTGAATAAATGAAACTTCTCCAAGGAAAAAAGTTTAAAAAATCTTATAAAACAACTATAAAATATATATCAGTTTTACTTACGTGGTTATTGTTGCGTCTCACTCAACATAACATATAAATCACTTGGCGGAAGCACAATGCTTACGTTACCAAAATCGTAAATATCTCTCAAATTCATATTAAGTTTACGATTAAGTCCTCAACTGTACATATTTTTGGACAGGAAATTACTTTTTTGCCCCTACTTTTTATACTCACATCACCAGCAACTTTCCAACCGGTTCACACAACCGGTCATTGCAAGTCAAAAGCAAATGTGAAAAAAAGACTTACTCCTACAAAATTTGGACAATTGGCAAAAAATTGGACCCCACACTGAAGAACTGAGTCCTGTGAGGGACTGAAAAATTCGCCTATATAAATATATATAACATATATAAAAGTCTCAACTCATCATTTTATTTTGTCTTCTTGTTTTGGTTCATGTATTTTGTTTTTTATACTTTTCCTTAATAAACTTGCTATGCCTTATTCAAGTAATAATCTCACTCCTCTAATGTAATTATTCTTTTTTTCAATCTTTTTTATTCTGCAACTCATTAAAAGTAAAATGCATTACAATATAAATTTTAAATCATGAACATTACTCTATTTTTAATTATTTAAAAAAAAAGATTATAGATAAAATTTTAATTAATAAAAATATATTATTCTAAGAGTAAAGAAATATAAAGTTAACATATATTGTAATATTCTCTTGTAAGTATTTTCAAATAAAAAGTATAAGTTGTTATTATATAAAATATTTTATTACATAAATTTTGTCTAATATACAAAAATAAAATAGCAATTGATTATGATAGGAAGTTATTACTCTTATTAGCCAATTAATCCTCACATTGCAAAGGGTTAACTACGTATGCATTTACTATTTTTAAGTGATACTTTTATTCATTAAGTAAGATTTTCTTGTCTTTTTTTTCTAGAAAAAAAAAATTATAACAAGTACAAATTGTGTCAAGCACAATATATGAATTAATATAGATAAGTTCTATAAAAATAAATTTTTACCATATATATAAACTGTACAACTATATTAGTATTGTACTCAACACTTAAGTTTTGAAGCGACCTTTTGATAAGAATAAATATAACATTAATATGTAATTTTATAATATTTGCCATTTTATATAACAATATTATATGATATATATTAATCATAATATAATTAATGACTTATTCATTAGTTTAATATATACTGTGCCATTTTATGTGCAAAAATTATTATTTATTGTTTAATTTCTGAATATACTAATGAAACAAATATTTTAATGTAAATAATTATATATTCTTAATTCATTTTATCAAATTATTTTACGAAACATGTGCCAATGGCACGTGCCGACTCCAGTATGGAAGACTTCTCAATAGTTACTAACCATAGATGGGTACTAACAATTATGATGATATGTCAACATAGTGAGTTGGTATAGCAAGTCACCAACTGGTAAATATTTTTTTTCTACATTAATTTCGAATTTAGTTTTTTTTTTTGCCATAATTAATGTTGTTTTCAACCAATGAAAGACACTAGTTATATTTAGAAATTGACACGTCTTTGAAAAATGAAAAGTTTACAATATTATATTTTTATAATAAATACACATTTTTTTTCAAGTAACCCTTCCAAAAATTTGAAAAAATCAAAATTTATATTTAGGAATATTAATTAACAACTATAAATATGGATCATTGATCTTAATCCAATGGTTAATATTAAAGTAACCATACATGGGTAGTAACCATTAAGAGTGCACTCATATATATATTTATATATATTGGGAGCAATTACAGAGCATTCAGTTTTTTGACAACACCGGTTTAACCAGTTTGTGTTTTATACACCTCGATAATTTTTTTTCCAATTTTTTATATTGAAGTGTATATTGTAATCATGTAAGACACCATTCAAATTTTCAAGAAATTTTGAATAATTTACAGTGTCGAAAACAAGGTTCAAACAATTGATTTTTACTCGCGTATACAAAAAAATAAGCATATGTGCAACAAGCTGTTTGAACCTTGTTTTCGGTACCATAATTTATTCGGAATTTCTTGAAATTTTGTAGGATCTTCTAGAAAAATCTAAAATGTACACTATCATATAAAAAAATTGGGATTGTATCTATCCAGGTGCCGAAAATAGAAAAAGAATCTACCGGTGTTGTAAAAAAAGTGGATGCGCTGCAGTTGCTCTCTCTATATATATGTGTGTGTGTGTCTTACATAATGTATTCATGTGTGTCATTTTTCTCACCATCAATCACTTACCTAATGGGAAATTTCATGTTCTATGCATCATAATATACCTAAATTAGAAATTTTGGAAACATTATTAGGCATCCCAAAACTAGGCAACAAGCTGTTTGAACCTTGTTTTCGATACCATAATTTATTCGGAATTTCTTAAAAAATTTGTAGGATGTTCTAGAAAAAGCTACAATGTACACTATCATATAAAAAAAAATTGGAATTGTATCTATCCTAGTGCCGAAAATAGAAAAAGAATCTACCGGTGTTGTAAAAAAAGTGGATGCGCTGCAGTTGCTCTCTCTATATATATGTGTGTGTGTGTCTTACATAATGTATTCATGTGTGTCATTTTTCTCACCATCAATCACTTACCTAATGGGAAATTTCATGTTCTATGCATCATAATATACCTAAATTAGAAATTATGAAAACATTATTAGGCATCCCAAAACTAGGCATTTTTGTAAAATTTTGACAAAAGTACCCACCACTACTACAAAAATTGGCTTTTATGACACTTTTTTAGGGCACTCACCTAAATACAAGCCCTAAAAACAACTCCTAGACTTTTTAGGACACTCAGAGAGAGTCATTCAGAAATAGTTTTTAGAAGATGCAGTGCGAGCCCTAATTACTTATGTAAGTCCTAAATGAAGATGAATAAATTTGAGTGAGTGGGGACTTTTAAGGACACACTTTGAGTGTCCTAAAAGAGTATTGAGGACACTCAAAGTAGCTAGACCCTAAAAAAATAATAATAAATAAACATATTATATAAATACATTCCTAAAAATATTATTAATTAATAATTTGGAACATGGAATACTATTAGTTAAAAATTAGTTTTTTAAAAAAAAATTACTCAAATGATTGTCTATTTATTTTATAATTTGTAATATTAATTTTTAATTAGATTAGCTATTATATATATGCAAATAGTTGTCTAGATTTTATTTTTCTAAAATTTTCTAATATTATTAAGGAAAATGTTATAATTTTTAAACTCTGTAATGATTGTCATTAATAGGATAAACTTTGTAATAATTTTTAAAACTCTACAAGTTTATTAGTTGTAATTTTTTTATTAATAATTTGTATTTTTAAAATTAGTTAATTATATTTTCAATAATTAGTAAAAAAACATTAAAAATACTTTCTATGTGAATAGTAGATAATTTTCTGTTTGAAATAATTATATATGTGAACATTACATTATTCTACTGTAATGCCATATAATTATTTTTAGTATCATTATATTTGTATTGACATAATTTAATAAAAATATCTAATAATATAGAAAAAAGTATTAATTAATAATATGTAATAAATTAACAATAAGTTATTTAAATAATTTACCTAAATTATTAATATATTTAATATTAGTTATTAATACTTATCTATTATATTATATTTTTAATTAAATATGTTTTATATAAATATTTGTTTAATAGGAAAATCTATAAACAGATAAAATAATATATAATATATTTATTAAACTAATAAAAATTACTTATTCAAGTACTTCTTAAGTTTTTTGAAATTAAAAGCCCTAAAATTTTAACCTTCTCTCTCTCTCTCTCTCTCTCTCGTTAGTTCTATCAGGTGCCTCCCTCCTTACCCTCACCATCACTCGCTGTCTCTCTTTTCTCTCAGCCTCGACCACAAACGCCTCCTCCTAACGTCATCCCTCTCGTCTTTGGTCCTACGTCCCCAAGATCCACTCGACTCTCCCCTTCTTCTCCCTCGAAAACGGTGCTCTCCTTCCGACGACGCTGACACACAGAGCGACTCTTCTTCTGTGGTCTCCATCTCCAGTAACCCCTCACGCCACACAGGCAGCGAAAATCGAACCCAACAGGTAATTTGGAGGTAGTTCTCTTCTTCCAAGTTTGAATTTATTTTTAACAAACACCTCCTAGAATTTATATGACACTAATTGCGAGTCCTCAAAGAATTTTTTTAGGACACGCGGTGCAAGCCCTAAAAACTTATGTGTGTCCTAAAAGTTTGAATTTTAAAAAATCTCAAATTCCCTCAAATCACTCAATAATATAAAACAAAACACACACAAAAATCACTCAAATCACTATCTCTCTCTCCTCGGTTTCTCTCTCTCTCCCGAAACTCCCTCTCTCTCTCTCTCTCTCTTTACCTCATCTCTGCCAAGGTCAAACGACCGTCTTGCCGTTGCCACCCAACACCACGTGCTGCCCCACTGGACGTGTCGCCCCCTGAAACCCCCAATCCCCGGAGCTCAGCCCCTCATGCGCGGCCTAAGGCCCTCAAACAGCTTGTCAAAGTTTCAGCAATTTTGAGTTTTCCCAAACTTTCCGACCACTTTCAGGCCACCTCGAGCCACCACGAGATGAACTACCACCACCACCACCACCATATTCCTTGCATCTTGGGCTTCAAAACCCACTAATGAATCAGACCCAATGGCCACCGTGGAGTGGTGGCGCCACCACTTACTCCGGCTATTCTTTTAAGGTTCGCGTCACTTCTTTGTGAGCCCTAAAAACATTGTTGGCAAGTCCTAAAAAATCTCAGTTTTTAAGGCTCTCAAATAGAGGACTTGCCCCCCTTGAGTCGTAAAAACTTTTGCGAGCCCTAAAAAGTTTTTTTTGTAGTAGTGTTCATTGGATGGTGCTGTTAAATTATCTGCTTTTGGCCAAACTTTTTAGTAGTTAAAACTGAGAATTAAATAGACCTAGCTGTCTTTTTTATATATGAATATATATTGTATTTTACTATATTAATTTATATATATATTGATTTTTTTAAGGTGAGGAAGAAGAACTAAAAGTCAAGGGGATTGAGCACAGTGAGCAGTGAGCCTACTTATTGAGGAAGAGGCCCTGATATTTTTTGAAGTGAAGAGCTACTTTGAAGTTTGATCTTTGATATGAAATTTAAATATGATATTGATGTTTGTGGTATGAAGTGATGAGTTGATGCTTATGGGTTTATATACATTTCATAAAATAAAATAAAAAGATTAATTAATTTATGTGTAAAAATTGAGTTTAGTTTAGTCAAGGAGGATGAAATTTATGAGTAAAAAGTTGTTATTAACTACTCCATAATTGTTTGGTTGTATTTTCATATCTGAAATGAGTTTAGATTCATTAGCTTGATTACCAAAGCAATTTTGTTGGTTACTTGCCCAGTTAAGTGAGCCATCGTCCGTTCTCAAATAATATTAATAAAATATTTTGAATATAATCAATATATATCTATATCTATATATATAAATATATACATATATCGTTCTGTTTTTGTCTACATTTGTGTCTAATGTCGCATTCTATGCTTGTCTTTCAATTTGCTCTGTTGTTGATGACTGAAAGATATCCAAGTGAGTAAGCACAGTATATTTTGTGGAAAATATTCTTAACTCTGAGCTCATTGGTTCAAATGAAAATAAGTTTTTAAAAAATTAGTTTATGCTGAATTTTATTTGGTGATGAACAACAAACCCGTTGTTATTGACCAACTTGAAAGAGTCACTACACCAAAATGTCTCTTTTGTGTCAGTCAAACGCGTTTGTCAATGCAGTTGCCATTGACTGACGCCATTGACCGAGATTGAGCATTTGTGTCAGTTGGGTACGACCATAAATGCAAGGGTATTTGTGTCAGTACTAACACTGACGGCGTTAATGAGGAAAATTTGCGTCAATGGCAATATGGCGCTGTTAATGGGGACATTAGCGTCAGTGCCTAACTGACGCTAACGGAAGGTTTGCGGCACTGACGCAAACATCTAAGTAAAACGCATGTTTTACTTAGACATTTGTATCAGTACCCCACTGACGCAAACCTTCCATTAGCGTCAGTTAGACACTGACGCAAACGCTGCTAGACTCCAATAATACACAGCTTCGTCCCCAATTTCCATTTGACCTAAACATTTCTAAAAAAATTCTATACGTGAAAACCCTCCACACTAGTGGCGCCTCCGACTTGCTTGACCCATTTGGGTGAGTTTTTAAAAAAAAAATTCATATTTAAGGTTAAATTGATAAATATAATATGTTTATGAAGCTTATACATGGTTTTTTTTTACTCTTTTGTGTAGATTTTTTATTCTTGATGGGGGTTGGGGTTTGTTTCTTTTTTTTTCTCTGCTTCCATGTCGTTTTGCAGGAGGCACTTGGTGGTGGTTGCGGAGGTCTTCGGGGTCGTGGGGGGTGGCTGGGGTCGTGGGAGTGGCTGGGGTCGCGGGGGTCGAGAGGGTGGCTGAGACCAGGGGTCGCATACGGTGGCTGGCTGGGAGCTGGGTTAGTATTTGCGTAGCATTTTTTTTATTTATTTTAATGTAGCATTTGCGTCAGTGCCTAACTGTCACAAACGCCAGTTTGGTTTGCGTCATGAGATTCTGCCTCACATATAAAACTGACGCAAAAACTCAATTGTGGCAATTAGAAATTGACGCAAATTCCCTTTTTTGTAGTAGTGAGTGTGGCCCGCTTGCGTGGGTGGCGGTGCACGACATGGTTGGTGGTGCAATACGGTTTATGGTGTTTTAAATATGTCGTCAACCCGGTAGTCCCGTTGCTTGGTAGGAGTAAGAACCACCTAGTCTCAATCTTCCATCTCTCTCTCTCTCTCTCTCTCTATATATATATATATATATTTTGTTTCCTTTGTTTCTCAATAAAATTGTTGCGGCAATGGGTTGATTTACAAGTTTGTATGGATATGTACTAATTATTTGCAGGGTGTTACATAACTTTAGTAGTTTATTCCAATTTCTACATGCCAAAATTAGATATAATTGGGAGTTTGAATGTTGAGGTTGCTCGTGGGTATTTGATTATACTTATCTAAATCTTTGATTTACACTCCCTTGAATTTGTTCTCCGTGTAAAGTGGCTAGAAAATTTGTTGTAATTATATCACACTATTATTAAATTTCAGTTTCAAAGGGAGCACTTGTGCTTATTGTCTTGTTGTTTAATATTGTTGCTCAATTTTGAATTTTATATTTTATTTGTTGTAGTATGCTCACAACTTTCATTCTATATTATCTTATTTTCACTGGTGTATGAATTTTTTTTAAGATCCTTTAAACTTTTTCTGTTAAATTAGTGGAATATGTCTAAATTCAAAGTTGTCTTTGTATATTTACTTATCTCTTAAATAATGTAGGGACTGGTGGCTTTTGTTGAAAATGGATTGATGATCAGATGGTGGTCTCTGGATCAGTTTGGTGGGACATACTGATCAGTGGGAACTTAGTCCCTGCCTAGTGTACCAAATTGATCTTTGTGTCTCCATGGGAGGGATTCTCACCTAATTCTTCTAGGTCAAGCATAATGGCAAGCGTAATGGAACATGAAAAACAAGTAGATTTTTAGGTAGTCCACCTTATAACCTTAAGTTCTGAGATTACTATCTACTGTTATAACTTCTACTTATAAAGTTTTATCATTTTTTTTATGTTATGAGATTTTTTTGTTTGTATTATAATTCTACAATCTTTTTTCTTGGTTTAGTTTGTGTGATGTAGAAGTAAGAGAGAAATGAATTGAAAATGGAGGAATTTAGAGAGAAACATAGAACAATAGACAAAAAAGTAAGAACTAGAGAGTGAGAATTAAAATCAAAACAAAGATAATTTTATAATTCATTGTCTTCTCTGATTATTTATTGGTAGGAAATTGAGCATAATAAGAAACATGGAGTTTGCTGGATTATTATGCATTCTTATTTAATGCTTGGCTGAGTTTTGAATTTCTTAAGGTTTTCACTGTTTGCATATAGCTAGACTAGTTACTATGGATCAATTTTATTTGAAACTACTTCTATAGTTGATAATGCATATTATATTTTCTATTTCAGTTTCAATCACTTTATATGATTTCTTTTAGTTATGAATTGCTTTGGCTTTTATCCTTTGTTATGCATCTTATAAAACTGATTTTATTATGTATCATTTTTCCCTTCTTTCACTTGATCTCTCTTTTTGTTTTCCTTCTTGTTCACCCTCTATTTGGTTTAAGAATTAACAAAGGGAAACTGTAGTGGTTTTTTTGTTTTGGAGTCTCTAAATTTTTCCAGTAAAAAATGGTAGTTGTATTTTTTTTTGGTTGAATCCCTGAAGTGGTGTTTTAGAAAATGTCTACTGGTCAATCATGATTGATTTAGTTTCCCTTTGTTTGGTAATATTAATGTTGCCTTTAGCTTTTCAATAAATCAATAGTACAGAAGAAAATGGTGTTGGTTTATATGGTTGTGAAATATGATGTCTTTTTTCATTGTCTTAACATACCTACTCTTTTGTTAATTTTGGTGTATCTTCATCGTTTTTCAGATATTTGATTTTGGACTAGCAAAATAGCTGCCATCTTAATGGACTGATCATTCAATTGCTCTTAATATTTCTCAGGCTGACCTTATCACTAACAAGGTATATTGTCATATTATGATCTCATTTTCATTATATCCATATATGCTTACCCTGTGTTGTATGCACAAGCAGTAAGCTACACTATTTTTCACTCTTGGATTGTGTGCAAGAGCATTTGTTTTTGTCTTGCTACTGCCTGCTGATAAATTATTATATATGATGTGTGTTTTAGTTACCTATAACCATTGATGTTCAACAGAGTTTGTGTTCAATTATGCCTTTGTGACATCTTGTTTTGTATATTGTTTAGAGAAGATTTGAGACAAGCAATGACTGTTTTCTATGGATTCAGATTAAATAAAAATTATGGATCATATCATTATTTTGTGGAGAATCATTTTTTAGTTTATTTTTGTCTGAGATGGCTAAAAATTCTTTTTTGAGTTTAATTTTATTTGAGATGGCTAAAATGAGAGACCTTTATATTGCATTGAGTTAGATAATAAGATATTTTTGCACTTATTTAAAATAACATTTGAAAATGGAAAGCCCTCAATTATTAATCTGATATTCTTGTCCTTATAGGTACTTAAATAGAACAGATTTTGATATTTAAATAATGAATAAGAAAGTAGATGAGTGTGGAGTATATACTATGTACGTATTGGTTGATGTTATATTGTAACAAGAATTAGTTAATAAAAAAGATTTGGCCAAACATGAAATAATAAGCGAATTCCAATTTAGAAATACTTGGAAAGTTAAGAATTATATTTTTTGTCATTATTTAATATATGATCTATTAATTTAATGCTGGGATATTTGATCAATTTTTGTCGTGACCAATTTATGGCCAAAAATCAAGTTTTCATGATTGCATTGCAAGAGCATCGAAACAACATTGATTTTGGATTGAAAAAATATAGTTTTGACAAAAAATCAAGTTTTCGTGATTGCATCACAAGAGCATTGATAAAGCATCAACATTTCATTAATATTGCATCGGAAAATCATTGTTTGGCCAAAATTCAAGTTTTCATGATTGCATTGAAACAACATCGATTTTATATAAAAAAAAAGCATCAAAAAATCATTGTTTTGACCAAAAAATTAAGTTTTCATGATTGCATCGCAAGAGCATCGAAACATCACCGATTTTGCATCGAAAAAGCATCATTTTGGCAAAAAAAATCAAGTTTTCATGATTGCATCGAAAGAGCATTGATTTTGCATTGAAAAAGTATAGTTTTGGCCAAAAATCAAGTTTTCATGATTGCATCGAAACGGCATCAACTTTGCATCGATTTTTAATCGAAAAAGCATCAATGTTGGCCATAAATCAAGTTTTCACGATTGCATCGCAAGAGCATAAAAAAAGCATTGTTTTTGTACCAAAAAAATAATGAAAATGGTGCAAGTTTGATGCTTATTCGAAGTAATTGCGATGCATCCACAAAAACTTGATTTTACAAGTTTGATGTTTTTTCGATGCAATCATGAAAACTTGAATTTTTTCCCCAAAATATCGATGCAATTTCGATGCTCTACACTCAAATTTGACGAAATTTTTTGGAGATTCATATATTTTCATTCAAATGTCTGTTTCAGATGATTTTTGTAAAAAGAAATGGTAATTTTTTGAGATCTACAAGCTTAGATCATGTAAAATTTTAAAATTTGTATGCAGAACATACAATTTTGTTGATTCATTCAATGAATGCTTCAATGGTGGTATCAATGGTCATGGTACTTCAATCCAAAGGGATGATCATGGGTAGAGATTAGAAGAAGAAATGATAGGGATGAATGATTTGTGAGCAAGAAAAAGAGCTTCAACTTAAGGTAGTGGTGGTGGTGGTAGTGCCACATTGGTAGAGAGAGATGTAGAGTCCTAGAATTTACTTAGCTAGTTAGATAGTAGTAGTAGTAGTAGTAGTAGCTAGTAGTAGTTATATTATATTCATTACTGTGGATTTTGGCTCAAGCCGGGACTTAGTTGGAAACTTGTAGCAACACATGTAGATTTTATAAGTTTGGCCTATAGTTTAAGAATATTAATTATAACATAAGGTTTGCTTAATATAAGCTGATTGTAAAGATGTTATTTATTATAATATAAGATTTAGATAGAATTAATAAGATCAATACATTGTGCATGTTTATTTAAGGATTTAATTATAGTTTAAATAAAAGAAAGTTCAAGAAAGCTCTAAAATCTTCCAAGACCATTATGAGCATGGCATTTGTCACAATCTTGTTTATTTATGGATTAGGTTGTTATTTAGATAATTAAATAGATTTTCCCGTAACTTTAGGGTTCTGTAGCTTCCGATCTATTTTTGACCCAGTTATATTATGAATTTCGAAAAATAATGTTTCTAGAAAGTTGTAGATAATTGAATTATATTTCTAACGGTATAAAGATGGTCTAAATCGGAGTTCTACAGCTCCAGTTATGTTGATTTTACTACAGGTGAGTTTAGAGTTACGGGATTTAGGAAGTTAGAAATTAGGATTCTATTTTATTTAAATTTAAATTTGGATTATAGTTAGAATGAAATTAAGTATTTTTTTTAATAAAAGAAACTCTAGAACCTTCCAGAACCACTAAGAGCTTGACACTTGTCATAATCATGTTTATTTAAGGATTTAAGTATTTTTTTTTAATAGGATAATTTCACTCCTCAAACTCTATGAATAGGACTTAGAACCCAGCCCTTCCACTCACTCTTCAAGTTGTGATCAGACTCCAAGGTGCTAGTGTGACCATAGAGTGCTAAACACTTGGGTTGGGGAAAAGCTTTGCCATTCTTAAGCTTTATAAAATACTTGGGAAGTGAGGTTTAGTGTATTTCAGTATTAATTGGAGTTAGACCAATCCATAAGGTCAACTAAGGTACTCTTAGTCTTTAAGTTCAATCCTTTAAACTCTTTAGCTTTCTTTAGTCATTTTATTCAAATCCTAACTTTTGATATTGGTTTGTGATTAGGCTATTGAAAATTAAAGATCTTTCTTCGTAAGTTTCATCTTGAAGGTTTAGTTTCCATATTTATTCTTTACTCTTTAGAAATACTCACTATTCTATTGTTGGTTTTAGGAGTGTTCCAAGTCCTGCATTTGTTCTCAATTATTCCAGTTTTGGTAAGGAAAATAGGATAGTTTCTATATGCTTATGTGTATTTTTATGTATAATATGTTTATGCTATAGTACGCTATGTTATGTTTATCTGGGGCTCATAGTTGCTTAGTGCCCTAGTGTTTATCATTTTTATGTTTATAGTTATGATTTACCCTACCTCAGATATTAGACAGGGGACCTAGATGGGTTATCATATACTATCATGTGATCTACCATACCCCAGATATTAGACAGGGGACCTAGATGGGTTATTATATACTATCATGTGATCTAACCTACCTCAGATATTAGACAGGGGACGTAGATGGTTTATCACATGTTTTAATGGCCATTAATAGTGTAGTACTATTGGTATACGTCTTTATAGTCATATGTTCATATGTTTATGTTTATGATATATGTTTTTATAGTCATATGTTTTTAGTGTATGCTTATGATTTATTATGTATGTTTTAGATAGTATTATGTTTTATAGTATATGATGTAGTTTTATGCTCATGTATGTGATGTATGTTTTTAGTAGGGTTTCCTTGGTGGGCAGTAGACTCATTCCTTTATTTTTAGTGTGATGCAGGAAAATGAATATGGAAGGCGGAAGGATTCTTGGTAGCTTGGCTTGTGTGTTGAGGATGGATGGAATGTGTGGACTGCGTGTCGATCAAGGATGAAGTTAATTATTTTTAGTCTTTTAAATCATGTTTTTCCGCATTTAGTTTTGTAAAAAAATTTCTTTAGTTTAAAATTATGTTTGGGTACCCATGCCATATTTTCTATTATTATGTATTTGATACAATATTTTGATATTTAATAAAGTTATATTATTTCTTATGTATCTTTCCCAAAATAGTAGCTATGTATAGTAGATCTAATGGTCCAAGGTCTTAGAAATAGTTGGGTCATTACAAGAGAGTACGTGAAAGACAGGTTATGAGAGAGAGAAGAAGTAATGGCAAGGGTACTATGGTCAAAATTTTACATAATTGCCTATTTTTGGGATGCATAATAATGTTGTCATATTTTTTAATTTAAATATATTTTTTTCCCTAACTAATTTACCATTTTCACTACATATTTTAGGGGAAATTTCCAGAAAAAAAAATCATAGAAAACTCGAGGCCAAGAATGCCTATCAGAACCGTCTTAGCCACTAATAAGGGAACATCCCTTTCCTGCACACCAGAACCTCTAACAATCAGATCATTTGCAATACAATGTGCCACACAATTTGCAGCTCTAGCTAGTCACAAGAAAAAAACCCGAGCAATTTCTTCCAAGGCTGTCCTCAATGATTCAATCTAAAAGTATGAGAAATATTTATGGAAAAAGAAGTCTTTTTATTTAATTTCGCTTTGGGGTCAATCCTTTTTTTTTTTTTAATTTTAAAAAAGTAATTAGAATAATGTAATGATGGACTACACATGAAATTATATTTATATATATATATATATCTTTTATATAATAGGTGTGTAGATAACAGAAATTCTTAGTTTTAACGGTTTTTTATTTTTTAATGTTAACTTTAATGGAATATTCTTATATTTAACAGAATATTCTTATATTTAACGGTAGTTTGTAAACACTTAAACTTAAATAAAATAAATTAAATAATTAAAAAAATTAAAAGAGGATATTTTTTAGATATTTTACAATGAAAATTAATTTAAAATAATAAATAATTAAACAAATTAAAATATAATAATGTTGACCCACGATTTGGCCAACTGGCACGGAGTCAGAATATGCTTGATATGAATGAAAATAATGAGAAGAACGTAATGACAAAAGTAAATAAGACAGTATTTTATAGTGGTTCGGCCCCAGGATCTGGTAATGACCTACGTCCACTTAGGCTGATATTGATATAAAAATCAGATGAGTGATCAAAGAACTAGGGTTCAATGAGTTTCACTAATCTCTCAAGAACAATACAATATTACTAGGAGAATTACTATAGTCTCAAATGATTCAAAAGCCAAAAGTCCTCTCCCTTGAGCTATCTCTTGCTATTTATAGGCTCAAGGGGGATTACAAAAGATTGTTACAGATATTCTTTCATGAATAATCGGATACTCAGGAGATTGTGTGAGATAAATTCGGGATTTTACAAAGATCTTCCCATTAATGTTGCCTTGTATGCGGAGCTATCGACCAGATTGGTCGCAGGTAAGACTGGTTCGCACTGCTTCTAACGTGCCTTCTGGTCGATACTCTAGCAGAACGTTTCCAGGTGTCAACCATGTGTCCAGGAATCACTTGCCACGTCACCAATGCTAATTTTTTGGATAACATTTGCCCCCCAAGTTTATTTATTACGAGCAGTAAATAAACTTTTGAACGAACGACTCTTCGGTAACCCCGCCTGACGTGTTAGAACCCTTCGTGTGTTCTTGAAAAAAGTAACCCACTTCTGTCTAATCATGTCCTTTCGGTTCCCCAGAAAATATTTTGACGGCCATCCCGCTTCCCTATACTTTGAAAAAAGGGAAACTGATGATTACATCTTTTTAATGCCACAGACAAACTTATATAAGACATTCGAAGTCTTTATTTTCTTTTTACGCATGCCATCGTCTTCACCAGAAAACCTAAAATCCAGAGCTTTTATCGTTCCCGAAGACCGTTCCCTCTGTACTTTCAGGACCCCGTCCGAGAGCTCCTTGATCTCCGAAGACCCTTCTTCCATCTCCACGATTACTTTTCTTGGTAAGTTTTCGAATTCCCACGCTTCTAATTTTTTGTGGTGCATGCTTCTGAATGTGTACTGTTTGAGTTTATCTGTTTTTGGTTTGTGACGCTTGTAGACAGAATATTTTGTAGGCAAAAAAGAGTTACGAGTTAGTTTAAAATCCAGGATCATGCTTTTTAGGACGTAAAATCGAAGTAAAAATTCGATCTTTAAGCTAGTTGAAAAATAAGTTTTCCCGTCCTAAGGGTAGTTGAAAAAACTTTTTCAGAAAACTTTTTACTTTCACCCTTTGATCCGTTTTTCAAACTATTCGTGTAGAAAAATTTAGCTTTTTGTTAGAATGCTGTTGTATAAAAGCTTAACTTTTATACTCGATCAGCGTTATTCTAAAAAGCTTTTAAAATTCTTCTATCCTCACCTCCCCATTCTTCTGTATGCAGACTTTAATGCCAGATTTGTGGGGAGGTGAAAGGCCTATTGACGACGACCTTCTCGCCCAGCTGCTCGAGGGAGAAGAACAACCAGCTGATCGTATCCACGAGATCCCTTTTTCGCGATCCTCTTCCAGACCCCATCCTTCTCCTCCAATGGCCCGTTCCAAATCTTCAGGCAAGAAAAGGCCCGAGTCTGAAAACAACCCAAATTCTCCTGCCCGGCCTGATTCGCAGGCAAGGGCTCCCTCGACCAGTGGTCGAGAAAATCTTGTTCTTGACCCAAATATCCAAATTATGGCCTGCCCTCGCCATCAGAACCTGCCTGATGTCGAGTGGTATACTTCCTCGGCCAGTTCAGTGACTCTTCGGATGGTTGCTAACTGCTTCAGGAAATTCCCTCTCATAGGGGTTTCCATTATACGTCCTGCCGCAGACCAGAGGGCTAACCTCCCCAGAGGTGTAAACAGCGCCTGGTCCCGGTATCACCTTGAGGCGGGACCTTATCTCCCTCTTCATCCCTTTTTTGAGGGGGTGGCCAATTATTTCGGTGTCGCCCCCTTCCAAATAACTCCAAACGGATATAGAATGCTGGCCACACTCTATATCCTATATAAACTTAAGAAATGGCCAGAACCTTCGCCCCACGAGGTCAACTATCTTTTTGACCTTAAGTCTAACCCGCAACAACACGGAACAGGTTTCTTCCATTTTTTTCACCAGGAAACCAATCGAACATTCATGAGTGACACTACGCACATCTCGAATGTGGGGCAGTATAGTAAGAAGTACTTCCTTACTCCGAGCATAACCAGCAATAACTTGGCCTTCGCTCGAGGAGGTAAGTGCTTGTCTTCGACTGGTCGATACTTTTCATCGATGTGTTCATTTTAATTTTTCTTAAACTGTAATTCTGTTTTTTAGGCCCCTAGTTACGTCCGACCCCAACACCAGACATGGTGTTGAGGTCCAATACTTTGGCCAGGATGTCCGACGCATCAAAAAGCGTCAAGACCCTGGTGAATGAAGAAAACTTGAGGCTGTCTGGCCTCCTGGCTCCTCGCCATGAAACTAGAGGGTCCGTGGTGGACGAAACCACTACCGAGGGGGTTCCCAAGCAGCAACCTCCTGCGTCTCCTCGGAGGAGGAGGCCAACGGGGATTACTATTAGGGAGCCCACGGGCAATCCTTCCGCAAAAAGGCCTTCTGCTCCCCAAGGCAAGGGGAAACAAAAGGCCAAAGAGCCAGTTGTGGACTTGGAAGAGTCTTCTGATGAGGACGGTAACACTATTTTACTTTTAAATGGTTTGCCAATTCCCTGTCATTTGTTCAACGGGGAAGGTAACTTTACATATACTCCAAAATTAGGGCCAGACTTCTTCATGCCAGATAATGAGTATATGACTAATAGAGTCAATAGTGTAACGACCAGTAGTTGTAGCTCGGGTATTCACTTTGTTACCTCTTTTCTGTTGTATGATGGCTTTTCATCTACCTCTTATCTTATCATTTTCCTATGTTTACTTGTATGCAGACATGGCCACTCCCAACATCTTTGACATGTATCAGGCTGAGGAGGAGGAGGAAGTTCCTCAACTCCACCGGAGGTCCAAGAGGAGAACTGGTGAATCCAGCCGAGGTCCTCCAGCCAAGAAGGGTCGAACAGAAGACCTTCCCAAGGACGCGCCAACTGGGCAAACTTCTGCCCATCCACCAGCTCCTACTGAGAAGCAGACCCCTCTTGCCCCGCCAAATCCTCCGGCTGTGCCCACCAGAGAGGAAATTACTCGTGAAGAAGCTCTCGGGGCCAAACTCATGAGCCGTGCCCTTCGATCCGCCAAGGATCGCCTTGAACGCATCAGTAAAAGTGACCGCGTCAAGGATGCAATGGTCGAGGCTGAAAACATGGGGGCCGACCAGGTTCTGAACAGGACCCTGAATGAAATCTCCAGTGTGAGTACTTCTTCACTTCTTAAGCCTTAGTATTTTATTCTTCACGGCAGGCTCTAACTTTTTCCTTTATTCATAGGCCTTGCTGTCTGCTATCACTGCTCGTACCCGTGTCCAGACTTCCATTGAGCAAGCTAAGGCAAAGGCCACTGAGAGGCATCAGGTGAAGGCGGCTGAGGAGCTTTCGGCTACAGAGGCTAGGCATGCCAAGGAGTTGGAGGCAATGGCTCGAGAGAGGGACGCTGCGGTGACTAAGCTGTCAGAGGCTGAAGCTGCAAAGGAAGCTGCAATAAAGTCGCGGCAGCAGTATCGAGATTCCAGCGTAACCCATCTTCACGAAATCAAAAGGCTGGAAGAGATGCTCAAGCCCAAGGATGAGGCCATTGCCACTCTTGAAGGCAAAGTGAAGCAGTTGGAGCTTGACAATTCCAAAAATCTGGAGAGGTACAAGAGGACGACGCTCTGATGTTTCTACAACTTCTGGAAACATAATCAGGGTGCCGACTTCAGCTATCTTTCGGAGGAAGTCAGGACTGCCGAGTTGGCCCGCTGCACTGCCCAACTGGCCGAAGGGAGGCAAGAGCGAGGACCCCCGCCTCTCCAAGCATTGTTGCTGTAGAAGAAGAAGAAGTTGTTGAGGACGCAACCAACCAGGATGCTGCTCAGGACCCTCCAGCCCCAAATGCCTCTTAAACTTTTCCCTTATTTTTTTCTTTCGTTTTGGCTACACGACCCACGGGTCGTGATGTAAAGACAATATATTTTTGTTTTAAACTTTGTTGCATGGGCAGTAAATCTTTTTCTTTTACTTGAACGATTACATCCAAGCAGCGATGCTTGCGGTGTAAAGGCTTAAATCTTGATGCTATAATATCTTTATTTATTATAACATTTGTCCGTATGACCGAACTTAGCATAGTACTTTGGCATGATTTAACAAAACATAAATTTTGAAAAATACTCTAAGTACTGTAGCATGCTTTCACTCATTTTGTTCATGTGTTTACATACCTTGCGAGTATGCTTTGCTATCGATGTGCCTTATATGCCCCCCAAGTGATCGAGGAGCTTTAGGTCCTTGGTCACTTGCCCTGACCATGGCCTGTTCGTATGAAAATTGATACTTGTAATACAGCAAAACAACACACGTAATGAACAAATACTTGTAAATGGAAATTCACAATGGTTGGCAAGAATGACTGGCTGCGCACAGTCCCTTATAATCTCGTATTAAAAATGGACTAAACATGTCTTTATGAATGATTCTATAATAGAGCCTTACATATACGAGCAGTTAGCCATACAACGTGGCTAACCCTCTTTGCAAAACTTGTAAAAATTGAAATTTAATACAAGCCAGTCCTTTAAAAAGGACTGTTTACTGATAATACTTGCACAGGTGTTCTCCATTCCAATAGCGTGGAACGAGATCTCCATTTAAGCGTGCAAGTTTGTAGGTGCCTGGATGAAGGACTTCTTCAATCTGGTAAGGTCCTTCCCAATTGGGTCCGAGTATTCCAGCAGTAGGGTCGCGGGTATTTAAGAAAACTCGTCGTAGCACCAAATCTCCGACGTTGAATTTTCTTTCTTTAACTTTGGAGTTAAAGTACCGGGCGACTTTTTGTTGGTACGCAGCAACTCGGAGTTGAGATTTCTCTCGTATCTCATCGATTGAGTCTAGGGACTCCATCATTAGCTGGCTGTTCTGATCCTGGTCGTAAGTCAAATGCCGATGTGAGGGGGGATCTAACTCAACAGGCAACATAGCCTCATACCCATAGGCTAAGGAAAATGGAGTATGTCCTGTCGCTGTTCAGTGAGACGTTCTATACGACCAGAGGACTTCAGGCAACTGCTCTGGCCATGCTCCTTTAGCTTCCTCATGTCTTTTCTTCAGGGTGTCTATAAGAGTTTTGTTTACGGCTTCGACTTGCCCATTCGCCTGGGGGTGTGCGACTGAAGAAAAGCTTTTAATAACTCCATGTCTTTCGCAGAAATCGGTGAATAAATCGCTGTCAAACTGGGTCCCATTGTCTGAAACTATCTTTCTGGGCAAACCATACCGACAGACAATGTTTTTAATGACAAAGTCGATAACTTTCTTGGTCGTGATGGTTGCGAGTGGTTCAGCTTCGGCCCATTTGGTGAAGTAATCAACTGCCACAACTGCGTATTTTACTCCGCCTTTCCCTGTAGGTAGGGATCCAATCAAATCTATCCCCCACACTGCAAAAGGCCACGGACTCTGCATTTGTTTTAATTCGTTTGGAGCTGCTCGTGGAATCTTGGAGTACCTTTGACATTTATCACATCTTCGTACAAACCCCATCGAATCCTCGTTCATCATTGGCCAAAAGTAGCCCTGCCTTAGAATCTTTTTTGCCAAACTCTGCCCCCCAGTGTGATCCCCGCAGAAGCCTTCATGCACCTCTTTCATGAGTTCCTTAGCTTTTTCTAGTGTAACTCACCTGAGTAGCGGCATCGAATATCCTCTTCGGTACATTACATCGTCGACCAGTATGTACCTAGCAGCTCGTCTTTGTAGAGTTCTGGCTTTGTTTCTATCTGTTGGTAGCATACCATTTGTCAGATAATCCAAGTAAGGTGCCATCCATGTATCCTCCATTCGAATCTCCATACTGGACTCAGCTGCTTGTATGCTCGGCTTACTCAGTCTTTCTACTGGTACAATGTTCAAAGTGTCAGCATCCTTCGCGCTTGCGAGTTTGGCTAAGGCATCTGCGTTTGAATTCTGGTCTCGCGGGATTTACTGGAGGGTGTACTTCATGAACTAGGCTAACAAGTCTTTTGTTTTAGTTAAGTAGGCCACCATTTTCAAGCCTCGTGCTTGGTATTCTCCCAGAACCTGATTCACTACCAGCTGTGAATCACTGTAGATATCAAGCGTCTTTATGCTCATATCCTTTGCCATTCTCAATCCAGCGAGGAGTGCTTCGTATTCCGCTTCATTATTTGATGCAGTGAAGTCGAACCTGATTGCGCAGTGAAATCGATGCCCTTCCGGCGTTATCAATATCACTCCTGCTCCAATGTGGGATTCGTTGGACGAGCCATCCGTAAACATCTTCCACGAAGGAGCTTTCTCTTGAGGCACGGGCGCTTCAGGCAGTTCCACTGCTCACTGTTCGGGAGTTCGGTGAATTCTGCAATAAGGTCGGCCAAGACTTGTCCCTTGATTGCTGCTCGCGGTGAATAGGTTATATCGAACTGCCCTAGTTCGACTGCCCATTTTAACAATCGCCCAGCCGCCTCAAGTTTTTGGAGGACTTGCCAAAGGGGCTGGTCAGTTAGAACTGTGATAGTATGGGCTTAAAAGTAAGGACGTAACTTCCTAGAGGCTAGAATTAGGCAATATGCTAACCTTTCGATTGGCGGATATCGTAATTCTGCACCGATCAGCCTTTTGCTAACATAGTAGACTACTTTCTGTACGCCTTCTTCCTCCCGTAAAAGTACCGCGCTAGCAGCAACTTCGGTAGTCGCCAGATAAATAAACAAAGTCTCTCCTTCGATCGGCTTCGACAAGATGGGAGGTTGTGCCATATGAGCTTTCAATGCCTGGAATGCTTGCTCGCAGTCTTCTGTCCATTCAAACTTCTTATTCCCCCTAAGTAGATTGAAGAATGGGACGCACTTGTCTGTTGATTTCGAAATGAATCTACTTAGGGCTGCGATCCTCCCGGTTAAACTTTATACATCTTTGATCCTTTCTGGCGACTTCATGTCGATCAGGGCTTTTATCTTGTCGGGGTTGGCCTCTATTCCTCTTGAATTTACGATAAACCCCAAAAACTTCCCTGATCCGACTCCAAAGGAACACTTGAGGGGATTTAACTTCATTTGGTACTTGTTTAACACATCAAAGCACTCTTGTAAATCCCTCACATGCCCTTTTTCCTTCTTAGACTTTACTAGCATGTCATCCACCTATACCTCCATGTTTACACCGATTTGCTCCTTGAACATGTGGTTGACTAGCCGTTGGTAAGTTGCACCTGCGTTTTTCAGTTCGAAGGGCATTACTTTGTAACAATACAAGCCCGTGTCGGTCCGAAAGCTGGTGTGATCCTCATCAGGGGGATGCATGCTAATCTGGTTGTAGCCTGAATATGCATCCATGAACGAGAGGATCTCGTGTTCTGCAGTTGCATCGACTAGCTGGTCGATCCTTGGGAGTGGGAAGCAGTCTTTTGGGCAGGCTTTATTGAGGTCTGTAAAATCCACGCAGGTTCTCCATTTGTCGTTAGGCTTGGGAACCAGCACTGGATTAGAGACCCACGATGGATAAAATGCCACCCTGATGAACCCATTCTCCTTTAGTCTTTCGACTTCTTCTTTTAAGGCCCTTGATCTATCTTTATCGAGCAGCCTTCTTTTCTATTGCACAGGTGGAAATGTTTTGTCTATATTCAGGACATGGCTGACTACTGCAGGATCTATCCCAACCATGTCTTTATGCGACCAGGCGAAAACCTCCTGGTTTTTTCGCAAGAATTCCACCAGTGCGTGCTTCGTGGTAGGCTCTAAGTTTTTCCCAACCTTTATGACTCTGGTTGGGTCTTCTTTGTCGAGTTGGACCTCCTCCAGGTCCTCAACGGGTCCAACATTTTCTTCAAAATCCCCAAAGCGAGGATCCAAATCTCCATCCTCTCTTTGGGCAACACCCTATTTGGTGACTTCATCACCGGATTGGGCTTGCGTATCAACTGCCATCTGCAATCTATCTGAGGTAGTGCTCCTCGGCGTTCCACTTTTCGCCTTTGTGATCGAGGCGTTGTAGCACTCCCTGGCTTCCCTTTGGTTTCCCAAAATGCGTCCTACCCCCGCGTCTGTGGGAACTTCATGGCTAGGTTCCACATAGAGATGACGGCCCGTAGATCAACCAGTATGGGTCTTCCAATAACGGCGTTGTACGCCGAAGGACAATCGACCACTACAAAAGTGGCGAGTAATGTCCTTGTTGTAGGCACTGTACCCGTCGTTACTGGGAGTTTGATCAATCCGGCTGGGGCGAGTCCTTCTCCAGAAAAGCCGTATATCGTTTGATTGCAGGGCTCCAAGTCCTTCACGGACAATTTCATGCGTTCCAGTGTTGATTTATACAGGATATTCACTGAACTTCCTGTATCGACCAGTACCCTCTTCACCATCATATTGGCCATCTGGATGTCCACGACCAGCGGATTGGAATGTGGGAACCTGACGTGTTGGGCGTCGTCATCAGAGAAGGTTATCTCTCCTCCCTCTGACCGAGCCTTTTTTGGTGCACGGTCCTCCACAGTCATCATCTCGATGTCCTGGTCGTGGCGCAGAGTCCGAGCATATCGTTCTCTGGCCTTTCCGCTATTTCCCGCGAGGTGCGGGCCTCCATAGATGGTTAAGAGTGTTCCAACCACGGGGGCGGGCTGTAATGGTGGCGAGCGTTGGCGTGTGGACACCTGCTCGTTGCCACCCGGAGCTTCTCGTTGGGAATTTCCCGAGGCCAGTACGTATCTTCTCAAGTGTCATTGTCTAATAAGGAACTCAATTTCGTCTTTTAACTAGTTGCATTCATTAGTGTCATGTCCGTAGTCATTATGGTAACAATAGAACTTGGTGGTGTCTCTTTTCGAAATGTCCTTTCGAATGGGCCCAGGTTTCTTGTAAGGCACACTGGAACTTGTGGCCTGGTAAACCTCTCCCTGAGACTCGACGAGGGCAGTGTAGTTAGTGAACCGAGGCTCATAACTATTACCCTTGGCTCGTTTGTTGTCGGAGGTGGAAGGCTCGTTATACGGCCATTTTCCACCGTTCTTGCCATTACCGTTGCCGTTCCCGTTGCCTTTGCCGTTGCCACTAGGTTTGGACCCATTGGCGGCCTTGGCGGGTTCGGAAGCTTTCTTATCCTTGCCTGGGGGCTTTCCATCGTCGGCAATGGCTTCTTCAAGCTTGATATAGCGATCAGCTCGATCCAAAAATTCTTGGGTAATTCTCACCCCTTCCTTTCGGAGACTCTTCTAGAGGGGAGAACGACGTTTTACTCCTGCAGTTATGGCCAGCATCTTCCCTTCGTCCCCGACCGTCTACGCTCCAGCTGCCGCTCGCATAAAACGTTGGATGTAATCTTTCACTGACTCCCCATCTTGTTGGAGAATTTCAACCAACTGGTTCGCTTCAGTCGGATGCACACGACCTGCGTAGAACTGTCCGTAGAACTCCCTTACGAAAATTTCCCAAGAAACTATGCTTGCAGGAGGGTACTTAAAAAACCATTCCTGCACAGCTTCAGAAAGTGTTGCAGGGAAGATCCTGCACCGAGCGTCTTCGGACACTTTCTGAATATCCATCTGAATTTCAAACTTGTTGACATGGGACACTGGGTCCCCATATCCGTCAAAGTTTGGGAGCGTAGGCATCTTGAATTTTCTGGGAGTTTCGGCGTTAGCTATCCTTTGCACGAAAGGAGTGCCTTTCCTCCTATCGTGGTCGATGTAAGAAGTCCTTCCCCCGACCAGCTGCTGCACAGCCTGGTTGAGGGCGTCTATCTGGGCCTGTACAGCGGCAGGAATTGCTGTGGCCTCTGTTGTCGGAGGGACATTCTCGCCATGCCACTCACGGCGATCATTGAGTACATCTCTCAGGTCCTCTTCTCTTCTCCGCTGCTCGCTACCCCCGAGCCGGTTGAAGACATTATTTTGCCTGGGCTGCCCCCAGCATCCTGTCTATTTGGTTGGTCATCTTGAGGTACCTGGCTCCTGCCTTTACCTCTTTCTTCATTCCTCCCCTCGGCATTTCCTTTGCCCGAGTCGGCCTCATTATATCCGTGGCCATCTCTGAACCTCGACTGGCTTTGGTGAGATCGACTGTTCCCTCGATGTCCGTTCCTGGCTGAACCGTCCCGAGCATTAGAGGGTGGCCTGCGCTGGTCGTGGTGTCCCCGTGCATCATCGTGCCATGGGGGGCCCCGGACTACAGAGCCTAACTTTGAGTTTCTCCTATTGCCAGGAGGGTACTGACTTCTGTTCGGTAGGTTCGGCCCATCGTCCCTACGGCGTCTAGGGCTGCGAGGCTGATGCTCGGCCCTATTCTGCCTCTGTTGCGGGGGATTATCCCGAGCAGCTTGGGATGGTGGCTGTGCCTCAGGATCCAGTGGGACATCATCATGGGGTATCTGAGGCTGCTCGAGCCTTTGCGGACTCGAAGGCTGGATCGGTGGGCTTGGATTAGGACCCCTCTGTGGTGGCCCATTCACAGGTTGGTCAGGCTGCGAGGCAGGTGCAGCCTGATTTCTCGCCAATAGCAAGGCTGCCTCGAGGGCTGCCATGGCTTCGCTCTGGCGGCGGTCCACCTCCGCCTGCCTTTCGCTCAATTTCGCGCGCTGCCGTTCAATCTCCTGCTGCTGCCGCGCCATAACTTCAGCGGCAGTCTCCAGACTGGCTCTCAGACTAGCTAGTTCTTCCTGCAACGCGCCCAGGGTACTCTTCAACGATGCATCATCCATTTCCTCCTCCTCAAAGTCCAGTTGTGGCTCATCCTCTGCCATGCTTGCAGGAGGAGGAGGAGGTGGCGGGTTTGATGGTGCAGCGGCGGCCGCCTGTCCAGTTTTCTTTCCAGCTTTCGCAATTAGTTTTCTCAACAACGATAAATCAAGCTCTCAATGAGAGCACCCGAATATTGACCCACGATTTGGCCAACTGACACGGAGTCAGAATATGCTTGATATGAATGAAAATAATGAGAAGAACGTAATGACAAAAGTAAATAAGACACAGTATTTTATAGTAGTTCGGCCCCAAGATCTGGTAATGACCTACGTCCACTTAGGCTGATATTGATATAAAAATCAAATGAGTGATCAAAGAACTAGGGTTCAATGAGTTTCACTAATCTCTCAAGAACAATACAATATTACTAGGAGAATTACTATAGTCTCAAATGATTCAAAAGCCAAAAGTCCTCTCCCTTGAGCTATCTCTTACTATTTATAGGCTCAAGAGGGATTACAAAAGATTGTTACATATATTCTTTCCTGAATAATTGGATACTCAGGAGATTGTGTGAGATAAATTCGGGATTTTACAAAGATCTTCCCATTAATGTTGCCTTGTATGCGGAGCTATCGACCAGACTGGTCGCAGGTAAGACTGGTTCGCACTGCTTCTAACGTGCCTTCTGGTCGATACTCTAGCAGAACGTTTCAAGGTGTCAACCACGTGTCCAGGAATCACTTGCCACGTCACCAATGCTAATTTTTTGGATAACAAATATATTTTTAGATTTTTTACATGATAATTGTTTAATAAATAATTAAACAAATTAAAATATAATATTTTTGAGATATTTACAATAATAATTATTTAAAAATAATAAAATCATTTTATAACTTAAATAACATTTAATAAAATTTAAACTCACTTATTAGAATAATATCATATTAAATATATAATATAATCTACTGTCAATTAGTAACAAATTATTTAAAAAAAAACTAACAAGAAACTTAAATTTAAAATCCACCTATAATATTTAATATTATATTAAACATATAATATATAATCTCTTTTTGTTACTCCCAAATTAAAAAATTAGAACAAACATAAATAAATTATTTAATTAAAATATAATATTTATTTGAAATTTATATAACATTAATATAAATTTAATAAAAATAGTTAATAAATTCTATAAATAAAACTAAGCAAATGTGCATATTGCCGTTTCTTGAATCTAGTATATATATATAAATATGATATGCCATGAAAAATAAATTGTAGAAAGATCATTTCACACATGGTGACTTAAATGATAAATCGTACAAATAATAAAGATTGTATATGATATAAACTCGTAAAATTAGATTTTTATTCCTTAATAAAAATTAAGATATTTAAGCTAACTTAATCATTACCCTAAAATATTTAATAATAATAATTAATTAATTAAAATGGGCAAGAAAAAAATAACCAATGGGTCCCACCAGAATATACTATATCATGTCTAAACTTAAACCAAGTGAAGGTAAGAAAATCTTCATTCTTAATTTTGAACTTCATCAAGTAATATTTTGTCTCATTAAAAAAATGCATTAATTTTGTTCATCTCACAGATTTTGTTAAATTGATGGCGGTTATTAATTGATGAAGTATAAGTGTATTAAACCAATCTCACGATACATTAAAATTTAGTCTAAATATATAAAACAAAGCATGGAGTACATAATAAGACATTTTTTTTTAATATCCACAAAATCCAATAATAATAATAAGCTATATATTTTTGTGAGACCCAGATTGCAAAATAGGACTACCAAATATACGAAATTTCAAACCAAGCGCCACACCTCTCTCTCTCTCTCTCTCTCTCTCGACAAGAACAAACGAACCAATAATATGTACACCGAGGCAATTAATTAATTAGAACAATGCTATTTTAAAGCACAACTACCAACGAATAACCCTCTCCCAAGTCTCGACCCCATCTTTTTACAGCCTATAAAATAAGCAGCTTGAAAAGACCACTCTACCAACAAATTACTACGTACCTACTTCTAGATCAATCTAGCTACGTACTAAATCAAACACAGCTTCATAATAATATTGCTATTCAGTCCCTCATCATTACCATTATGGCCAGCTCTTCAGTTGTGGTCATGGCCATGGTGGTGGCTGCACCAGTAGCAAATGCCATAACATGTGGGCAAGTGTCTAGCAGCGTTGGGCCATGCATCAACTACCTCAAGAGCGGCGGCGTTGTCCCTGCCGCATGCTGCAATGGGATTAGGTCGCTAAATAGCGCAGCCAAGACCCCGGCTGACCGCCAGACTGCATGCAAGTGCCTGTAGTCGGCTTCTAGCAGCATCAAAGGACTCAACTTAAATCTCGCCGCTGGACTCCCCGGCAAGTGTGGTATCAACATTCCATACAAGATCAACCCCTCCACCAACTGCAATAGGTAATGTATATTTGATGATTAATAATCGCTCAATCAATCGAATCATTCATTTGATTATTATACTTATAATTAATACTGTCAGCTTATCTAATTACGATAAAAATTTTCTTCTTAATTAATGCAGTGTGCAGTGAGCTTTTTGAAGAATATACACGAGGTGATTTTCTAGCGTAGCATGATATATATATATATATATAGTTCTATAGAAAAGAATAAAGAGTGTGTGGGTTTATATCCGCACACGTGCATCTCTTGCTATATAAGGAGTAGCTTTTTTTTATTTATAGCTGTAACATCATGTACTTTTGATATCATGAGTAATGAATTGTTATAGCATATTTTTATGATTTTGATGTGCTTCTTCACATATCTATTCGCATATTATCTTGAGGGAAAGCAGTTGTCGGATTAATAGTCCTTTCTTGGAGTTTTGTTATTATTGGAAAATCACAACCTTTGAAAATAAATTTATCATAATTAAACAGAATATAAAACAATGACCATCTTTACCAGCAACATATAATCACATGATGATCATTTTTTACATATACAAACCGATCGATGTAAAAATTTCGATCAGTTTTGTACTAAAATCGATGTTATAGCCGAACTTTTTAATTCGGATTCAGTACAAAACCAATGTTAAAGGATTATTTTTTAAAAAATTATTATTTATTAAACTGAAATAAATTTCATCATAAAAACTACCCTATGATATTTAATGAGTTATTTCTTTAATTCTACCCTAAGTTTTTTTTTTGTTTTCTCACATAACACTTTTTCTTGCAATGATACATCTTATATGATTTTTTTCACATAAGATCTATTTTTAAGTTATGAATAGATTTACAAATATGAACATAACGGTTTATGGCTTTTTTAGAACCTTTTCTTTTGTAGTTACCAGTAGAGAAATTTCACTTTTTATACATACTAATATGTACAATTACAAAAAAATCTTAAGCACTATTAACTTTTTCAAATAGATGCTAAACTTTTCCCTTATACTCAAAATACCCTTCTCATTTTTCTACACTCAAAAAATTCAACCTCAGCCTTCTCTCTCTATACACTCTCGGTTTCTCTCTCTCATTCTCACAAAAATCCCCAAAAACCATCGAACCCCCACCTCCATCGAGTCGTCGAGCCCCCATCTTCGTCGAGCCGTCAAGCCTGCATCTCCGTCGAGTTGTCGGGCTCCCACCTTCTCTGTGGAGCCCCCACCTTCTCCCATTTCTCCATCGATCTCGAGACCCACAGCAAACTCGTATTTCTCTGTCGAACTCGAGACCCACGGTGCATATTTCCTTCAAAGTTTCAAAAACAAAGATAAAATCTTGAACCCAAGTCTATATTTGCTTTATATTGTTGTTGAATTTGTGATTTGTGGAATGGGTTCATCGATTTTGTGGGAAAAAATTTCTGGGTTTGAACTAGTGGATCGATAGGTTCGATAGAAGCTTGATTAATCTATGGAAATATATTAAACTAGCTCGATAGGCTCGATTATGGTTCGATAGTAAGCTCGATAGGGTAGTTTGAATAGTTCGATGGTGGATCGATAGAAGCTCCATGGATCTGTGGTATTAGATTACAAAGGCTCGATAGGTTCGATAAAGGTTCGATATTAGATTTGACTGTAGCTCGATGGTTATTTATGTAGACAGATTTTGCTTAGCTCGATAGGCTCGACACTGGCTCGATAGTCTCGATAGATTTAGGTTGTTGATATTGCTCGATAGTTGCTCGATAGGGTATGTTGCAGCTCGATGACAACTTATTTCATGAAATTTTTTTGATTCTGTTTAACATTTTGTTTTCTTACCAATTTTTTTTCATGTGTTGTTGCATATGCCTAAGTTGCTTGTTCCGTTCAGTGATCACTTTCCTGGTCGAGTGACATATCGGGGTAGTACCACTTTAAATCACATTAAGACTAGCTTTGAGGAGCTCAGGCTGCTTGAAAGGGCTAAGGAATCCCCTTTTTCAAGCAGTTCTTTTTCGCTTCGGAGTTTAATTTCTCTGGAGCCTTGGTCCATCAATTGCCGTTGAGGAAAATCGCCAGCAACAACGAAGATGAGGTGCATTTCTTCTTTGGGTCGAAGTCTTGTAGATTCGACATGGGAGAGTTTTCCCTAGTGATGGGGTTGCATTTTTGTACCTTCTCGTCACCAAAAGAGTTGGAAGAGCGTAATCTCAGCAACCGGCTTATAAAGTAGTATTTCAACAATAATGCTGAGAAATTAAAGCTCTCACAGGTGAACCATGCTTTCAAGACTTGTACTATTGTGGAAGATGTGTACAAGCTTGGTCTATGTTTGTTGGTTAAGGGAGTTATGAATGCCATAGTAGGCAAGTTGCACATATGGCGAGATATTCTGAAAATTGTTGAGGACGTAGAGTACTTCTTCATCTATCCATGGGTGAAGTACTCTTGCAGTCTTGTAAGAAGGACACGGCTATTGCAGTCTTGTAAGAAGGACACGGTGAAGAAAAATGCTAACTATGACAACAAGAAGGATGCCAAGGTGCAGCAAGAGTCCAAGTACAGTATGTATGGTTATGCCCCAGCCTTACAGTACTGAGCATATGGGGCTATCCAGAAGCTTGCGACAGAGTTTGTTGTGAGCTCAGGCAACATGGTCCCAAGGATGCTTAGTTGGTCGCGTTGGAGGAACAAGGATTTCACCAAGTCCGTCATCTCATTGATGTGATCGAAGAAGAATGTACGTTATATTTGATTAACATTAAACAATTATTTTATATATATTTATGCTTATTTTTTTTATAATTATTTGAGTTAACCAAATATTTTATGTTGTTTGCAATTGATCGTCCTTCCAATGTTGAAGCCTCGACCAGCAGAAAAAGACTATTATTTGTCGTTGACAAAGGGAGATCTTCCTCTTTATCCCGGGCTTGTCCAGGATCACTAACTGGTTCTTTAGAAGGGTCTCCTGTCGACCCTCGGCTCTGTCCAACCGCTCAATCAAGTCGGCGAGCTCAGGGGCTGAGGCTGGTGTTGGGGTTGGTATTGGGACTGAGGCTGGGGCTGATGTTGGGGCTGAGGCTGAGGCTGGGGCTGAGGATGGGGCAACAAGAGGAGTGGTACCTGCAACCTCCTCCTCCAGGGCAACATCATCAAATATCTTGGTTGCCTCGGCTGCTTGAGAAACTATCTCCACGATTTTCTCAAAAGTGGCATCCTCCTCCTCATCAGCCTCCGAGGGTTCAAACAATTGACTTTTACACGTGTATACAAAAAAATAAGCACACGTGCAACAAGCCGTTTGAATTCAGTACAAGCCCTAAAAACTTATGTGTGTCCTAAAAGTTTGAATTTTAAAAAATCTCAAATTCCCTCATATCCCTCAAATAACTCAATAATCTAAAACAAAACACACACAAAAATCACTCAAATCACTATCTCTCTCTCTCTCTCCCGAAACTCCCTCTCTCTCTCTCTTTCTTTACCTCATCTCTGCCAAGGTCAAACGACCATCTTGCCGTTGCCACCTAACACCACGTGTCGCCCCACTGGACGCGCTGCCCCCCGAAACCCCCAACCCCTGGAGCTCTACCCCTCATGCGCGGCCTAAGGCCCTCAAACAGCTTGTCAAAGTTACAGCGATTTTGGGTCGCATACGCTGGCTGGCTGGGAGCTGGGTCAGTATTTGCGTAGCATTTTTTTTATTTTTTTAATGTAGCATTTGCGTCAGTGCCTAACTGTCACAAATGCCTGCTTGGTTTGCGTCATGGGATTCCGCCTCACATAAAAAACTGACGCAAATTTCCTTTTTTGTAGTAATGAGTGTGGCCCGCTTGCGTGGGTGTGGCGGTGCACGACATGGTTGGTGGTGCAATACGGTTTATGGTGTTTTAAATATGTCGCCAACCCGGTAATCCCGTTGCTTGGTAGGAGTAAGAACCACCTAGTCTCAATCTTCCATCTCTCTCTCTCTCTCTCTATATATATATATATAAATATTTTGTTTCTTTTGTTTCTCAATAAAATTGTTCCGGCAATGAGTTGTTTTGCAAGTTTGTATGTACTAATTTTTTGCAGGGTGTTACATAACTTTAGTAGTTTATTCCAATTTCTACATGCCAAAATCAGATATAATTGGGAGTTTGAATGTTGAGGTTGCTCGTGGGTATTTTATTATGCTTATCTAAATCTCTGATTTACACTCCCTTGAATTTGTTCTCCGTGTAAAGTGGCTAGATAATTTGTTGTAATTATATCACACTATTATTAAATTTCAGTTTCAAAGGGAACACTTGTGCTTATTGTCTTGTTGTTTAATATTGTTGCTCAATTTCGAATTTTGCATTTTCTTTGTTGTAGTATGCTCACAACTTTCATTCTATATTATCTAATTTTCACTGGTGCATAATTTTTTTTAAGATCCTTTAAACTTTTTCTGTTAAATTTGTGGAATATGTCTAAATTCAAAGTTGTCTTTGTATATTTACTTATCTCTTAAATAATGTAGGGACTGGTGGCTTTTGCTGAAAATGAATTGATGATCAGGGGTGGTCTCTGGGATCAGTTTGGTGGGACATATTGAGTGGGAACTTACTCCCTGCCTAGTGTACCAAATTGATCTTTGTGTCTCCATGGGAGGGATTCTCACCTAATTCTTCTAGGTCAAGCATAATGGCAAACGTAATGGAACATGAAAAACTAGTAGATTTTTAGGTAGTCCACCTTATAACCTTAAGTTCTGAGATTACAATCTACTGTTATAACTTCTACTTATAAAGTTTTATCAATTTTTTTTTATGTTATGAGATTTTTTTGTTTGTATTATAATTCTACAATTTTTTTTCCTGGTTTAGTTTTTGTGATGTAGAAGTAAAGAGAAAGGAATAGAAAATGGAGGAATTTAGAGAGACATAGAACAATAGACAAAAAAGTAAGAACTAGAGAGAGAGAATTAAAATCAAAACAAATATAATTTGATAATTCATTGTCTTCTCTGATTATTTATTGGTAGGAAATTGAGCATAATAAGAAACATGGAGTTTGCTGGATTATTGTGCATTCTTATTTAATGCTTGGCTGAGTTTTGAATTTCTTAAGGTTTTCACTGTTTGAATATAGCTAGACTAGTTACTATGGATCAATTTTATTTGAAACTACTTCTATAGTTGATAATGCATATTATATTTTCTATTTCAGTTTCAATCACTTTATATGATTTCTTTTAGTTATGAATTGCTTTGGCTTTTATCCTTTGTTATGCATCTTATAAAACTGATTTTATTATGTATCATTTTTCCCTTCTTTCACTTGATCTCTCTTTTTGTTTTCCTTCTTGTTCACCCTCTATTTGGTTTAAGAATTAACAAAGGGAAACTGTAGTGGTTTTTTTGTTTTGGAGTCTCTAAATTTTTCCGGTAAAAAATGGTAGTTGTATTTTTTTTTTGGTTGAATCCCTGAAGTGGTGTTTTAGAAAATGTCTACTGGTCAATCATGATTGATTTAGTTTCCCTTTGTTTGGTAATATTAATGTTGCCTTTAGCTTTTCAATAAATCAATAGTACAGAAGAAAATGGTGTTGGTTTATATGGTTGTGAAATATGATGTCTTTTTTCATTGTCTTAACATACCTACTCTTTTGTTAATTTTGGTGTATCTTCATCGTTTTTCAGATATTTGATTTTGGACTAGCAAAATAGCTGCCATCTTAATGGACTGATCATTCAATTGCTCTTAATATTTCTCAGGCTGACCTTATCACCAACAAGGTATATTATCTACTGGATAGTGTGCAAGAGCATTTGTTTTTGTCTTGCTACTGCCTGTTGAGAAATTATTATATATGATGTGTGTTTTAGTTACCTATAAGTATTGATGTTCAACTGAGTTGGTGTTCAATTATGCCTTTGTGACTCCTTTTTTTGTATATTGTTTAGAGCAGATTTTAGACAAGCAATGACTGTTTTCTATGTATTCAGATTAAATAAAAATTATGGATCATATCATTATTTTGTGGAGAATCATTTTTTAGTTTATTTTTGTCTGAGATGGCTAAAAATTCTTTTTTGAGTTTAATTTTATTTGAGTTGGCTAAAAGGAGAGACCTTTATATTGCATTGAGTTAGATAATCACATATTTTTGCCCTCATTTAAAATAACAGTTGAAAATGGAAAGTCCTCAATTATTAATCTGATATTCTTGTCCTTATAGGTACTTAAATAGAACAGATTTTGATATTTAAATAATGAATAAGAAAGTAGATGAGTGTGGAGTATATACCATGTACGTATTGGTTGATGTTATATTGTAACAAGAATTAGTTAATAAAAAAGATTTGGCCAAACATGAAATAATAAGCGAATTCCAATTTAGAAATACTTGGAAAGTTAAGAATTATAGTTTTTGTCATTATTTAATATATGATCTATTAATTTAATGCTGGATATTTGAACAATTTTTGTCGTGACCAGTTTTTGCTCTTCTTTTGATGGTGACTCTCTGTTGCAGCTGCTCTTAGGCATGCCTTTTTTTTGTATTGTTTTCTTTAGTGAATGTGTACACCTATATATATTGCTATATGAAGATTTTGGAGTAGTAAATGATTAGTGATTATTGTTCAATAAAAATGTATATAATATTTTGGATTAGTGAAAGCATATTTGTTTATGAATTCTATTCTTTTCTATTTGAATTTTTTATTCATTATTAATTAGTGCAAATTTTTACTTGGGTGGGGATGACAATTGTGATGACAAGCAGGAATCATGAGGAAAGTTTTCCATGGAAATAATTGTACAAGACCAAAGAGTTGACCAATGTTCAGATCCCAATCAAGTGGCCAAAAAGCAAATATCTAGTTATAATTTTTTTATGGTCAAGATGATTATGTTTATAGAGAAGGATATATGAATTTTGAGTTATGTATAGTAGTGTTATATTTGTTCCAATTTCTTTTTTAATTAGATTTGTAACTATCTTATTGAATGTATAAGTTTTGTTATTTTAATCTATAAGTTTTCATATTTGTATATAAATGCTTCAATTGAATCATAATTTTTAATTTAAAATAAATATAAATTAACTTTTTAAAAATTAAAAATATAACTTTTAAGGACACACATTGCGAGTCCTAAAAAAGATTCTTTTAGGGCACGCGAAGAGAGCCCTAAAATCTTTATTTTAAGGTACTCAATGCGATCTTTCAGGATACACATTGCGAGTCCTAAAAACTTTCTTTTAGGGCTTGTAACGCACGTCCTAAAGTGCGAGCTCTAAAAAACTTCATTTTTAAGGCTCTAAAATAGAGGGCTCGCGATTGTACATACAAATTTTAAGATTTTACATGATCTAATCTTATAGATCTCGAAAAAAATACTAATTTTTTTTTTTAAAAAAAAAAAGATCATTTGAATGAAAAGATATGAACCTCTACAAAGTTTTCATTAAATTTCCATGCATAGCATCGAAATTGCATCGAAAAAGCATCGTTTTTGCCAAAAATTAAAATTTTATGATTGGATAAAAAAAACATCGTTTTGACAAAAAATCAAGTTTTCATGATTGCATCCCAAGAGCATCAAGACATTATCGATTTTACATCGAAAAAATATCATTTTGGCACAAAAAAAAACAATCAAGTTTTCATGATTGCATCACACGAGCATTGAAACAACATCGATTTTGCATCGAAAAAATATCATTTTTGCCAAAAATAAAATTTTCATGATTGCATTGCAAGAGCATCGAAACAACATTGATTTTGGATTGAAAAAATATAGTTTTGACAAAAAATCAAGTTTTCTTGATTGCATCGCAAGAGGGTCGATAAAGCATCGAAATTTCATTAATATTGCATCGGAAAATCATTGTTTTGGCCAAAAGTCAAGTTTTCATGATTGCATCGAAACAACATCGATTTTGTATAAAAAAAGCATCGAAAAATCATTGTTTTGACCAAAAATTAAGTTTTCATGATTGCATCGCAAGAGCATCGAAACATCACCGATTTCGCATCGAAAAAGCATCAATTTTGGCCATAAATCAAGTTTTCACGATTGCATCGCAAGAGCATAAAAAAAACATCGTTTTTGTACCCAAAAAATAATGAAAACGATGCAAGTTTGATGCTTCTTCGAAGAAATTGCGATGCATCCACAAAAAATTGATTTTACAAGTTCGATGCTTTTTCATGCAATCATGAAAACTTGAATTTTTTCCCCAAAATATCGATGCAATTTCGACGCTCTACACTCAAATTTGACGAAATTTTTTGGAGATTCATATGATTTTTGTTGAAAAAAATTGGTAATTTTTTGAGATCTACAAGCTTAGATCATGTGAAATTTTAAAATTTGTATGCAGAACATACAATTTTGTTGATTCATTCAATGTATGCTTTAATTGTGGTATCAATGGTCATGGTACTTCAATCCAAGGGGATGATCATGGGTAGAGATTAGAAGAAGAAATGATAGGGATGAATGATTTGTGAGCAAGAAAAAGAGCTTCAACTTAAGGTAGTGGTGGTGCCACATTCGTAGAGAGAGTACGTGAAAGATAGGTTATGAGAGAGAGAAAAAGTAATGGCATTGGTACTATGGTCAAAATTTTACATAATTTCCTATATTTGGGATGCATAATAATGTTGTCATATTTCTTAATTTAGATATATTTTTTTCCCTAACTAATTTACCATTTTCACTACATATTTTAGGGGAAAATTCCAGAAAAAAAAATCATAGAAAACTCGAGGCCAAGAATGCCTATCAGAACCGTCTCAACCACTAATAAGGGAACATCTCTTTCCTGCACACCAGAACCTCTAACATTCAGATCATTTGCAATACAATGTGCCACACAATTTGCAGCTCTAGCTAGTCACAAGAAAAAAACCCGAGCAATTTCTTCCAAGGCTGTCCTCAAAGATTCAATCTAAGAGTATGAGGAATATTTATTGAAAAAGAAGTCTTTTTATTTAATTTCGCTTTGGGGTCAATCTTTTTTTTTTTTAATTTTAAAAAAGTAACTAGAATAATGTAATGATGAACTACACATGAAATTAATATATATATATATCTTTTATATAATAGGTGTCTAGATAACATAAATTCTTGGTTTTAATGGTTTTTTATATTTTAATGTTAATTTTAATGGAATATTCTTATATTTAACAGTAGTTTGTAAACACTTAAACTTAAATAAAATAAAATAAATAATTAAAAAAAATTAAAAGAGGATATTTTTAGATATTTTACAATGATAATTATTTAAAAATAATAAATAATTAAACAACTTAAATTAGAATATTTTATAGATTTTTTACATGATAATTTTTTAATAAATAATTAAAAAAATTAAAATATGATATTTTTGAGATATTTTACAATGACAATTATTTAAAAATAATAAAATCATTTTATAACTTAAATAACATTTAATTAAATTTAAACTCACTTATTAGAATAATATTATATTAAATATATAATATAATCTATTGTCAATTAGTAACAAATTTTTTTTTTTAAAAAACTAGCAAGAAAATTAAATTTAAAATCCACCTATAATATTTAATATTACATTAAACATATAATATATAATCTCTTATAGTTACCCCAAATTCAAATATTAGAACAAATACAAACTTAAAAAAAAAAAATTATTTAATTAAATTATAATATTTATTTGAAATTTATATGACATTAATATAAATTTAATAAAAATAGTTAATAAATTCTATAAATAAAACTAAGGAAATGTACATTTGCACATTGCTTACATCTAATATATATATATATAAATATGATATGCAGAAAGATCATTTCACACGTGGTGACTTAAATGATAAATAATACAAATAATAAAGATTGTATATCATATAAACTCGTAAAATTAGATTTTTATTCCTTAATAAAAATTAAGATATTTAAGCTAACTTAATCATTACCCTAAAATATTTAATAATAATTAATTAATTAATTAAAATGGGAGAAAAAAATAACCAATGAGTCCCACCAGAATATACTATATCTTGTCTAAACTTAAACCAAGTGAAGGTAAGAAGATCTTCATTCTTAATTTTGAACTTCATCAAGTAATATTTTGTCTCATTAAAAAAATGCATTAATTTTGTTCATCTCACAGATTTTGTT
The DNA here is from genome assembly GCF_963169125.1 of Humulus lupulus. Taxonomy (NCBI): domain Eukaryota; kingdom Viridiplantae; phylum Streptophyta; class Magnoliopsida; order Rosales; family Cannabaceae; genus Humulus; species Humulus lupulus. The sequence goes on from NC_084801.1 coordinate 151,678,939, forward strand.
AAATTGATGGCGGTTATTAATTGATGAAATATAAGTGTATTAAACCAATCTCACGATACATTAAAATTTAGTCTAAATATATAAAACAAAGCATAGAGTACATAATAAGACATTTTTTTTCTAATATCCACAAAATCCAATAATAATAATAAGCTATATATTTTTGTGGGACCCAGATTGCAAAACAGGACCACCAAATATACGAAATTTCAAACCAAGCGGCCACACCTCTCTCTCTCTCTCTCGACAAGAACAAAGGAACCAATAATAGGTAGGCACCGAGGCAATTAATTAATAAGAACATCGCTAATTTAAAGCACAACTACCAACGAATAACCCTCTCCCAAGTCTCGACCCCATCTTTTTACAGCCTATAAAATAAGCAGCTTGAAAAGACCACTCTACTAACAAATTACTACGTACCTACTTCTAGATCAATCTAGCTACGTACTAAATCAAACACACCTTCATAATAATATTGCTATTCAGTCCCTCATCATTACCATTATGGCCAGCTCTTCAGTTGTGAAGCTTCTCTGCATGGTGGTCATGGCCATGGTGGTGGCTGCACCAGTGGCAAATGCCATAACATGTGTGGGCAAGTGTCTAGCAGCGTTGGGCCATGCATCAACTACCTCAAGAGCGGCGGCGTTGTCCCTGCCGCATGCTGCAATGGGATTAGGTCGCTAAATAGCGCAGCCAAGATCCCGGCTGACCGCCAGACTGCATGCAAGTGCCTGCAGTCGGCTTCTAGCAGCATCAAAGGACTCAACTTAAATCTCGCCGCTGGACTCCCCGGCAAGTGTGGTATCAACATTCCATACAAGATCAGCCCCTCCACCAACTGCAATAGGTAATGTATATTTGATGATTAATAATCGCTCAATCAATCTAATCATTCATTTGATTATTATACTTATAATTAATACTGTCAGCTTATCTAATTACGATAAAAAATTTCTTCTTAGTTATGCAGTGTGCAGTGAGCTTTTGAAGCATATACACGAGGTGATTTTTCCAGCGTAGCATGATATATATATATATAGTTCTATAGAAAGTAATAAAGAGTGTGTGGGTTTATATCCCCACACGTGCATCTCTTGCTATATAAGGAGTAGCTTTTTTTATTTATAGCTGTAACGTCATGTACTTTTGATATCATGAGTAATGAATTGTTATAGCATATTTATATAATTTTGATGTGTTTCTTCACATATCTATTCGCATATTATCTTGAGGGAAAGCAGTTGCCGGATTAATAGTCCTTTCTTGGACTTTTGTTATTATTGGAAAATCACAACCTTTGAAAATAAATTTATCATAATTAAACAGAAAATAAAACAATCACCATCTTTACCAGCAACATATAATCACATGATGATCATTTTTTACATATACAAACCGATCGATGTAAAAATTTCGATCGGTTTTCTACTAAAATCGATGTTATAGCCGAACTTTTTAATTCGGATTCAGTACAAAACCAATGTTAAAGGATTATTTTTTAAAAAATTAATATTTATTAAACTAAAATAAATTTCATCATAAAAACTACCCTAAGATATTTAATGAGTTATTGCTTTAATTCTACCCTAAGGTTTTTTTGTTTTGCTCACATAACACTTTTTCTTGCAATGATACATATTATATGATTTTTTTCACATAAGATATATTTTTAAGTTATCAATAGATTTACAAATATGAACTGAACGGTTTATGGCTTTTTTAGAACCTTTTCTTTTGTAGTTACTAGTAGGGAAATTTCACTTTTTATACACACTAATATGTACAATTACAAAAAAATCTTAGCACTATTAACTTTTTCAAATAGATGCTAAACTTTTCTCTTATACCCAAAATACCCTTCTCAGTTTTCCACACTCAAAAAATTCAACCTCAGCCTTCTCTCTCTATACACTCTCGATTTCTCTCTCTCATTCTCACAAAAATCCCCAAAAAACCATCAAACCCCCACCTCCGTCGAGCCCCCATTTCCGTCGAGCCTGCATCTCCGTCGAGTTATAGAGCCCCCACCTTCTCCCATTTCTCCGTCGATCTCGAGACCCACAACGAACTCCTATTTCTCTGTCGAACCTGAGACCCACGATGCATATTTCCTTCAAAGTTTCAAAAACAAAGGCAAAATATTGAACCCAAGTACATATTTGTTTTATATTGTTGTTGAATCTGTGATTTGTGGAATGGGTTCATCGATTTTGTTGGAAAAAATTTCTGGGTTTGAACCAGTGACTCGATTGGTTCGATAGAAGCTCAATTAATCTCTGGCAATATATGAAACTAGCTCGATAGGCTCGATTATGGTTAGATAGTAGGATCGATAGGGTAGTTTGAATAGTTCGATGGTGGATCAATAGGAGCTCGATGGATCTGTGTTATTAAATTACAAAGGCTCGATAGGTTAGATAATGGTTCGATATTAGACTAGACTGTAGCTCGATGGTTATTTATGTAGACAAATTTTGCTTAGCTCGATAGTCTCGATAGATTTAGGTTGTTGATATTGCTCGATAGTTTCTCGATAGTTGATCGATAGGGTATGTTGCAGCTCGATTATAGCTCGATGACAACTTATTTAAGTGTTTTCATGAATTTTTTTTTATTCTGTTTAACATTTTATTTTCTTACCATTTCTTTTTCATGTGTTGTTGTATATGCCTAAGTTGCTTGTTCCGTTCAGTGATCACTTTCCTGGTCGAGTGACATATCAGGGTAGTAGCACTTTATGTCACATTAAGACTAGGTTTGTGGCGCTTGGGCTGCTTGAAAGGGCTAAGGAATCCCCTTTCAAGTAGTTCTTTTTGGCTTCGGAGTTTAATTTCTCCGGAGTCTTGGTGCAACAATTGCTGTTGAGGAAAATCGCCAGCAACAACGAAGATGAGGTGCATTTCTTCTTGGGGTCGAAGTCTTGTAGATTCGACATGGGAGAGTTTTCCCTAGTGACAGGGTTGAATTTTAGAACCTTCCCGTCACCAAAAGAGTTGGAAGAGCGTAATCTCAACAACCGGTTTATAAAGGAGTATTTCAATAATGCTGAGAAATTAAAGCTCTCACAGATGGACCATGCTTTCAAGACTTGTACTGTTGTGGAAGATGTGTACAAGCTTGGTCTATGTTTTTTGGTTGAGGGAGTTATGAATGCCATAGAGGGAAAGTTGCACATATGGCGAGATATTCTGAAAATTGTTGAGGATGTAGAGTACTTCTTCATCTATCCATGGGTGAAGTACTCTTATAGGAGGCTATTGCAGTACTATAAGGACATGGTGAAGCAAAAGGCCAACTATGACAACAAGAAGGATGCCAAGGTCCAGCAAGAGTCCAAGTACAGTATGTATGGTTATGTCCCGGCCTTACAATACTGGGCATATGAGGAACTTGTGACATAGTTTGTCGTGAGCTCAGGAAACATGGTGTAATGCCCTACTTCCTTAGAGCCGTTACTAAGTGAGTTTAAAAACGTGCTTTCATGTCGCTAATCGAGGTTTTAGATCAAACAGTGTAATTAAGCTATAAACAAAGGAAAAACCTTAGAAATATTAATTTTCATAGAAAATCATAAAAGGTTTACACTTGGGATCCCAAAATACAGTTTAGAAATGTTTACAACATATTAATTAAACCAAGTCGACTAGACAAAAAAATCAGAGTTTATGTACAAGCATCTCCCAAAATCCTCTGGTCGTGGCGGCCAAGCTGGCCAAACATGTACACGCCGCCTCACGCCTGCTGTACTCATGGTTGGTTGATCACCTCTGTACCCTTTACCTGCACCACAGAGCATCTGTGAGCCGAAGCCCAGCAAGAGAACCCACAAGCAGATAACATATGCAACACATAAATCGAACATATAAACATGCCACCAATGGCTAAACACGTACGGCCTAGCCGTCCCAGGCATTTACCAAGCCCTGGGTTCGCGGACCATGCCGTGAGGATATCTCAGGTATCCTTCTGGGGACTCGCCCTGGCAACTCGCACTCCATGTGCTCAACGCTACTCCCGGCCCCTTGTCGTTCTCAGCCTTGCACTCAACGTGCCTAATGTCGTTCCCGGCCCTTCGCCGTTCTCGGTCTACACCGTTCCCGGCTCAAGCCGACCATTCACATCATAATACACATAGTATAACAAGCAAGTATATAACTCTAGCATAATCAAATAAAGGGATACGCCCCGCAGTTCTAACACATTGGGCTCGGCCCTGCACACAAGCTCTATGGGAACAAGGGTTCTCTTACCTGAGTTCCGAGCTTTCCAAGCACCGATGTCCCGAGCACAGTCCTCAAACTAGAGCCTCTTCGAAATCCCTAGTCACAACACATTAACAATATCCAGTCATCAAGTTCTAATTCAATGAATAACTTCGAGCCACAACCCAACCTCCGAAACCTTGAATTCTAAAATCCATCCCGAGCCTTAACCATCGAATTCCCAAGCCTAAACACCCTTAAAAACGCATACTGGCACTAAGGGCTGCAACTCCACCCTCAAGAGCCGCGGCTAGCCTCAAAACAGAGGCTAGCACCACACTGACCCCCACGCGGGCCGCGGCGCGCCCACCAAGCGCCGCGGCGCGCATGAACCTTCTCGGCCTCCCATGGCCGTGCGCGCACACGGGCCGCGGCGCACCCCTCCTAGGGCCGCGGCGCTCCTCACCGAACCCAGAATTCTTCATCAATTTCCTACCTTTTCTTCAAGCCAATCCTCACCAAAACTCACCTATCTAACCTAGATATTAAACACATACTCCAGCTCAATATCAACACTAAAACCCCATCAAAATCTACTCCAAAACCCAACTAAGATACTCAAGAACATGTCAAACTTAACTAGCATGCATACTCTAGCAAACTAGTAGCAATTCTCAACATAATCCCAATAATTAAAGCTTACCTTGCTGAATTCAATCCCTGTAGTTGATCCTCTAGCCTTAAGCTTCAAACTCCTATAATATCACAGCTGAATTCCCCTAGACCTTCAAGTTGAGTCCCTTAGTTTTTCCTTGTGTTTATCTTAGAGAGTGAAAGAGTGAGGAAGATGAGAGCTATCTCAGCTAAGAGAGAAAGTATAAGTCGGTTCCCACAAGGTTCTAATTAATTCCTCTTTTTTTTTGTTTTATTCAGCTTAAGTGTACATGGTTACCTCAAGGCTCGGGGTACCAAAACGTCCCCGAGGGCAAAATGGTAAATTTTCCCAATATTCCCACCTAGACATTTTATCATCAAATATATCTCCAAATATTTATTTTCATGTTCCGATATTCCCATAACACACTTAGTACCCAAATTACCCCTCGACTCACCCCGAGTCTGAATCTCAACCCCGTTGTGACTCTCTGGCTAATCGCTCCCCAGGACTATCTCGGATCATGCTGCACAGACATATCGCATATATATAACATATATCACATTAACGCCCCTAATATCCAGACGGGGCCCACATGCACATTTAACTCACTAAACATGCATCACTATCATATACTCACATTAATTCACCCATTAACACATTAAAGCATAATAAATCATTTATTGCCCTCCAGGCACACTAATCAAGGCCCTAAGCCCGATTAGCAAATTCGGGTCGTTACACATGGTCTCGAGGATGCTTAGTTGGTCACATCGGAGGAACAAGGATTTCACCAAGTCCGTCATCTCATCGATGTTATCGAAGAAGAATGTACATTATATTTGATTGACATTAAACAAATTTTTTTTTATATATATGCTTATTTTTTATGATTATTTGATTTAACCAAATGTTTTATGTTGTTTGCAGTTGATCGTCCTTCCGATGTTGAAGCCTCGACTGGCAGAAAAAGACTATTATTTGTCGTTGACAGAGGGAGATCTTCCTCTTTATCCCGGGCTTGGCCAGGATCCCTCGGAGGCTGATGTGGAGGAGGATGCAACTTTTGAGAAAATCGTGGAGATAGTTTCTCAGGCAGCTAAGGCAGCCAAGATATTTGATGATGTTGCCCCGGAGGAGGAGGTTGCAGGTACCACTCCTCTTGTTTCCCCATCCTCAGCCCCCGCCCCAGCCTCAACCCCAACATCAGCTCCAGCCTCAGTCCCAACACCAACCCCAACCCCAACACTAGCCCCAGCCTCATCCCCTGAGCTCGCCGACTTGATTGAGCGGTTGGACAGAGCCGAGGGTCGACATGTTACCCTTCTGAAGAACCAGTCAGTGATCCTGGACGTAGTCAGTCAGATCCTTACGTTTATTAAGGAGAAACCGAAGGGCTCCAATGAAGATTCAGACTCAGAGTCATTGGATATTCCTCTGGACTATGTTGATGATCCAACCACACCTCTTACCATCATTGTGACACCTGATGCTGGGACTCCGGGAGTCGTTATTGTCAATCCTGAGGATGTTGCTGGGGTTCGGTTTCAGAGGACTAAACGCCAAAGATGCAAGCCAAATTGGTTTGAGGAATACACCGATCCCATAAGGAAAATACCTCGTACTGATGTAGCTGCACCAGAAGAGGAGGCTACACACGTGCTGGACCCTCTCAAGAAGCTAGATCGCAAACAGTATAGGAAAATGTCCAAGTGGCAGCTTGGAGACATGCCCAACAAGACCCTGAGGGGTGTAAAGACTGGGAATCACGGTCCAGCGTGGTTTCTGACGTGGAAGACACCCAACTCATGGCTCAATGATGGGGTAAGCCATTTATACCTAATGACTCGATAGTGGTAGAAATTATGTTTTGTTTTCAATTTCACAAGTTCTGTTTTTATTGACTTGATATGATCATAGCTCGATAGTACTTTGATATGGGTGTTAAAATAGGGTTGTTGTTTATTGTTGGACATTAGCTCGATGTGAGATCGATGGAGCTCGATAGTAGCTTGATATGGGTGTAAGAATAGGGTTTTTGTTTACTGTTAGAGATTAGCTCGATGGAGATCGATAGTAGTTTGATATGGGTGTTAAAATAGGGTTGTGGTTTACTGTTGTACATTAGCTCGATGTGAGATCGATGGAGCTCGATAGTAGTTCGATATGGGTGTAAAAATAGGGTTGTTGTTTACTGTTTGAGATTAGCTCGATGTGAGCTCGATAGTAGCCATTTATGATGATCTTTGCTAACTTTTTATATCGTACTCTCTTTGTAGCATATTGATACGGCAGAACACATGCTTCGTATGCGTCGCAAGTATTTTCCCAATATATATCGACATAATGCAGTTGTGATGAACATGTATTTCTCACAAGTGATACCTGTCCAATATGATCAGTATAAGAAAATTTCCGAGAAAACAAAGTATACGTGGGATTCTGACGTTATGTCCATGTTGACTGGCATCGAGCAGCAGTTTCTGGCATCTTGGGGAGGAGTTGAGGATGTATATTGGTGCCAAAACTATGGACAACAACATTGGTTTGCCATTGAGGCTTCTATTTCTAGTTGGACCCTCACTGTTTATGATTCGGAAAACTCAGTGATTAGTGATGCAAAGCTGGAGGAAACTATGAATCCATGGTGCTTTTTGCTTCCTTCTCTGTTAATGCAGAGTAAACTGTTCACTAATAGCTTGATGTTGAAGATTCCTGCAGCAGGAAAGAGGCCGCATCAGTTCACATGGCGTCGCAAACAAAATCACGAGCTCACTCAGTCAAAGAGAAGGTAACAAACATCATCTTCATACTAAATTTGTTTCTAAATCAAATTATAGTAATGTACACTTAATGTTTACTTTTTTTTTACAGTGGGGATTTACACTTAATATAATATAATCTACTGTCAATTATCAACAAATTGTTTTTTTTTTTAAAAAAAAACTAGCAAGAAACTTAAATTCAACATCCACGTATAATATTTAATATTACATTAAACATATAATATATAATATGTTGGTGTCACTCCCAAATTCAAAAACTAGAACAAACAAAAACTTAAAAAAAATTATTTAATTAAAAGAGGATATTTATTTGAAATTTATATGACATTAATATAAATTTAATAAAAATAATTAATAAATTCTATAAATAAAACTACAAAAATGTGCATTGGAAGTTACTTGTATCTAGTATATATATATATATATTTATATGGGTGCACTCTTAATGGTTATTACCATGGATAGTTATTTTGATATTAACCATTGGATTAAGATCAATGGTCTATATTTATAGTTTTTAATTATAATTTCTAAAAATAAAGTGTAATTTTTTCAAATTTTTAAAAGAGTGACCGGATGACATGTCGGTCACATAATTATTAAATTAAAGAATTAAAAAAAATATTATCTAAACATTATATAGGAAATTTGCATTATATATTAATAAAAAAATATAACTCAAGTATGTTATAAGTGCTATATTCTAGTTTTCCAAAAGAAAAACTGGTTATTTTTTGGGTTTTAAAAAATATCAGCTTTGAGTGTCACCGCCGTTTCTGGGATTCTCGGCTCCGATCTCACTCTATAGACAGATATGGAAGTCACTGCCACCACCATAGGACACCTTAGGGTCAAGACTTCAAAGCCTAGTGTCGTGCACCTCCCATACTTGTCATTGTGCGGTTATGCTCTCATATACTTTTGTCATATTTGATTTTTTTTTTATCTATATATATATATGTTTGTGTTTGTTATCTTGGACTCCTGGTTTGAATTTGATTTTGTTTAGCAAGTTTCGTGATATAGTTTTCTTGATCTATTGTCCATATATTATTTTCATTTTATCTATTTTTCTGGGTTATTTTCTTATGATATATCGAAGATATTGAATATTGATAATGAAATTTCTTTGAGTGTACGATTTTAATCTTCACTATCATCCTCGTTTTCATTGGATTTGTAGGCATTATTTCAATTTAGTAATGCAAAGATAGCATCGTTAGCAAGAAATGGCTTGATGGAGGGAGCATATCTAGGTATCATTTAGTGAGATTTGGGAGGTGTCTGAATTACTAGTGCAAGCATTTTACTATGCAGATTGCAAAAGAAAATTAAGAGCTTAGAAGACTTCTTTGAAGAAATTGAAAGAAACCGAAGAAGAAGAAGGAAAGCTCTATACTATAATTATGTATTTTGTTTTAGTCAACTTTTCTAAATATAATTACATATGCTTTATTTGTTATGTGTATTATGTAGATGTTTTGTATACATAAATTTAAAAAAAAACATTTAATGAAAATATTATTTTTATTGTTATTGTTGTTTATTTTGGGTATTTTTACTTTTTTGTTTTCCATTATAAATTTCGAAATTGTATGAATTTGAGATATTTTGGGACGTATGCATTAAAAAAGTAATAATAAAAATATTTTCTTAATGGTCAAATATCATATTAAGGAATAGAATATTTTTTTTTAAAGACAACGAAAATAATATCTATTATTTAATATAATTAATAAATTGACAATAGTCATTAAGTCAATATTGGATTAGGGTAGAGAATAAGTTATTATTTAATTATCATTTCCAAATAAGAAGGTTTTCATGATTAAATTACTACTAATGAATATAAATATTACAAATTAATTTCAAAATTATGGGAAAATTTCAATAAATTTATTCTTTTCAATTTTTATTTGGAAATTTGAACTGAAAAGTTTATTTTAGAGAAAATTTTAAATGTTAATAGAGCACATAGATTGTATGGTTGAGAATTTAAAATTACAATTTATAATAACACACTAATTTAAAAATTCGAAAATAGGGTTCTTAGGGTAAAATAGTGAAAATAAATGGTAAAAAAATAGTATGTTGGGTAATTTCTCTTCTTATTAATTAAAAAAATATTAAGTGTTACCAAAATAAACTTTAGTTGTGAAAAAAATATTAAGAATTTTTTACAACAAATGCTATGAAAATAGTGAGATGCAATGTGTTATCCAAAAAGCAGGTGTGGATGACGTGGCAAATATTTTCAACACGTGGCTGACACTTGGCAGAGGTTCTGTTCGACCATCGATCAGAGATGATCCCCTAACCCAGCATTTGAGTTTTATATACGACCAGACTGCTCGTATACTCCACATATTTTTGAGTAATCTTGTACAGTTGTAATCATATCCGAGATTATTTCCCTTTATACGCGATTATCCGATTAATTAGGTAAAAATATCTTTGATTGATTCATGTAACCCACCTTGAGCCTATAAATAGAGAGAAATAGCTCAAAGGAGGGATTTTTTGGCTAATTTTCGTTTATGCTTTAGAAGAGAATTTTGGCTATTATCTTTTGGTTGTATTACTCATCCCTCTAAGGTTGGTGCAACTCATAGAACCCTAGTTCTTTGATCACACCTTTGAGAATCAAGATTAATAATAGCTTAAGTGGACGTAGGTCATTACCAATTCTTGGGGCCGAACCACTATAAATTGTAGTGTTGTTTATTTTTCTTTCCATTAGATCTTATTCAATACTTTCCATCACATCAAGCATTTGACTCTGTGTCAGTTGGCCAAAACGGAGGTCAACATTCTGGTGCTTTCATTGAGAGCTTGAGAAGAAGTTGTTGAAGGTACTAATGGCAAAGACATCCAAGAAAATTGGACAGGCTGCTGCCGCTCCATCCCAGCCTCTTCCACCAAATATGGCTGAAGACGAACCTCATTTGGAGTTCGATGAGGAGGAAGTAGACTCTGCGGCCCTGAAGACAACACTGGGGGTGTTGCAAGAAGAATTGGCCGCTCTGAGGACCAATCAAGAGAGTGCCGCCGAAATAATGGCATCACAGCAGAGGGAGATAGAGCGCCAGCGCCAAGAGCTGAGCGAGAGACAAGCGGAGAAGGACCGTCGTCAGAGGGATGCCATGGCAGCCCTTGAAGTAGCCCTCCAATTGGCTAGGAATCAGGCTGCACCTGCCTCATAGCCTGATCAACCCCCAAGTGGGCCACCTCACAGAGGTCCCAATCCTAGCCCTCCGCTCCAGCCAACAAGCCCTCAAAGGCCGGAGCAGCCACCGATGCCTCAGGATGATGTCCCACCTAGGGACCATGAGATGCAACCTCCATCCCAGGCTGGTTGAGGCAATCCCCCGCGCCCAAGGCAAAATAGGGTCGGGAAACAGCCCCGCAGCCCTAAAGGCTCAGGGGGTGAAGAGCCGCACCCACCGAGCTGGGGCAGCGTCCTTCTGCCAACAGAAGGAACTCAGAGACAAGCTCTGCGGTCAGGGGCCCTCCACGGCATGACAATGCCTGGGGACCCACCGACCAGCGCAGGCCTCCCCCTAACACTCGGGAAGTTCCAGCCCAAGGAGGCAACCGAGGAAACAGTCGGTCCCACCATAGACAGTCAAGGTTCAGAGATGGCCACAACTACAATTGTAATGCCCCAAATTTCCTAATAAGGTTTAGGACTTTGATTAGGAGGCCGGGAGGACCATAATTGATCTATTATGCTATTTAATAATCATATGCATGTTCATGTGAATTATATTATTATATGATGGTAAATGCATGCATATGGGAGTATTTATAGTTATGAGGGCATTTTGGTAATTTGGCCTGTTGAGGGCATATTTGTAAATTGGGTGTATATTGTAATTTGTGAATGAGATTTTATTATTATGGAGATATATTCGAGCTATTCGGCATGAGACGATCCTAGATTATGAGTTAGCGGTTTTGTCATAACGGGGTCAATTTTGGGGTAATAGAAATGTTTATTTGATGATAAATTGGGAATATTTGAGATCAGGATGGAATTCTGGAAGTTTTGACTATAATGTCCCCGGGGGTGTTTTCGGGACCCCGAGCCTTAGGTTTTATTTGAGGTTACTTAAGCTTGAAGTAGCTTGTCAGATAAGAACGTATGTTAGAAAATCTCTCTCTTCCTTCCCGATAGCTTATTTTACTGTTCAAAGCTTTCTTGAAGGAATCTTGAGTTCTAGGAGTCAGAATCAAGCGAGGGTCGAGGCATAGCGATCCTAGGAAAGATTAGAAGCTTCTTAACCGAAGGATTTAATGGAAAACAACCAAATCAAAGGTAATCTAAGTTTGAAGTTTTTAGTTTCTAAAGTTTTTAAGCTTAGAATTGGACTTTGTGAATTGTTGAGTTTTTGTTTGGTTTGAGCTTCAGGTTTTGGTGGTTTTGGACCATTGGGAAGTTTGGGAACTTTGATTTGATGATTTGGAGATGTTTGGATGTGTTTTTGGAAGGTTGTAGAAGTGGAAAAACGAAGAAAAATGGTCGGTGCGAAGTTGGGCCGCGGCCCTGTTCTTGGGTGCTGCGGCCCTAGCTTGAGGAAGGTGGAGGAGGCTTTGCCAGGGGGGGCGGGCCGCGGCATGGTCCATGTAGGGTCGCAGCCCTTAAGGGAAAAATTTCCCAAAAGTGTGTTTTTGTGATGGAAACTTAACTCTAAGGGCCTAGGATCGATCCTACTACTTAGTTGAGTGGGATTCGATGTTTCGGAGGCTTGGGTTGGGTTTGGAAGTATTTAATTACTCATTTTGATGAGTTTTTATATTTGGTTATGACTAGGTGACCGCTAAGGGCTTAAAGGTTGATCGTTCTCAAGAGTCGTTTTAGCTCAAATCTGAGGTAAGAAAACTGCACCCTGTGTATATGTGACATGCATGGCTATTAATGATGCATGTTGGTTGATTATTGAGTATGACATGCATGGCTATTATTGATGCATGTTGGTTGATTATTGAGTATGACATGCATGGCTATCATTGATGCATGTTGGTTGATTATTGAGTATGACATGCATGGTTATTATTGATGCATGTCGGTTGATTATTATGTGTGACATGCATGGCTAATCTTGATGCATGTTGGTTGACTATTAAATGTGACATGCATGGCTGGTATTGGTGCATGTTGGATTGCTGGATATATTTCATATGATGAATGACAAACTTGTGACTGGGACATGCTTTGTATACTGGATATGATATTGTTCAGAGCTTGTGCCTCTGTGGTTGTGCATGGTCCTAATTGTACTAGTATCTGTTTAGTAAGCATGCTGAACACCTTGTTTACGAGTATTGGGCATGTGATATATCATTGGTGGCATGACTTACTTGTGTATGGCACTGACTAGTCAGAGACCGACCCTAAGGTCGATGAACAAGCATTGAATGGCTCTATGGCATTAATACTAGACCGAACCTAAAGTCGAGAATCATGCATTGAATGGCTCTATGGCATTAATGCTAGACCGACCCTAAGGTCGATGATCATGCATTGAATAGCTCCATGGCATTAGTGCGGGACCGACCCTAAGGTCGAAGAACTTATAAGCGCTTGCCTGGTCTATGACCAGATGTTTATAGCCAAGGTATATGACCCCGGTGACTGTTTGTCACATGGCTAGGGGACGCTGTCCATAGCACGACTCTAGAGTCGGGAGGAAGGTTATGTTAGTGACCATTCACCATGCACCTGTCCTGATCAAACTTATGAAAGAATCACTTATCAGTTAAGCCCTGGTGACCCTATCGTCACATGTCTAGAGGGAGCTATGCTCATTATTGTGACTTTTGGCTATTGTCACCTATTTGCTTGGACTGATAGTCCTAAATGGTTATTATGATCATTGTTGATATTATATCATGCTTTATTGTGTTTTCTTGCTGGGCTTTGGCTCACGGGTGCTACGTGGTGCAGGTAAAGGCAAGAGGAAGATGGACCATCCTTGAGTTGAAGAGCTTAGGTGATGATGTGTACATATGCAGCTGCTCGTCCTCCACGGTCGAGGTTTAAAGTGGAACTAGGGTTGAACCCTGTTTTGCTGCTTAGAACGGCCTGTTGTAAATATTTTCTGTAATAGACTCTGAAATTATATTTTCAGGATCCCAATGTATATGTTAAACGTTCTAGTGAAACGTTACATCTTAACCAAAGTTTTTAATCCCTAAACTGCTAATCATACTTAGTTCACGATTTTGGCCAAATGACTCGATTAGCGAGTTTAGCACTGTTTGCAAGGCACACCGTAACGGTCCCTGGAGTTGGGGCATTACAACAATGAGGCCAACTCAGGTAGAGGGAATGCTTGTTGGAGAAACGAGGAGAGAGGTGGAGGGAGAAGCCCCCCACCTAGAGAAGACTGACATGCAGGACATAATGCTGGGGGGCAGCCCAGACAAAACAACGTCTTTAGCCGGCTCGGAGCCAGCGAGCACTGGCGAAGAGACGATGACCTGAGGGATGTACTCAACGACCACTGCGAAAGGCACGATGAGTACATTTTTCCGGCACCAGAGGCCCCAGCAATTTCTGAGGCCGTCCAGGCCCAAATAGATGCCCTGAACCAAGCAGTGCAATAGCTGGTCGGGGGAAGAACATCTCATATCGAGTATGACAGGAGAAGGGGAACCCCATTCATACAAAGGATCACCATGGCTGAAAGCCCCAGTAAGTTTAAAATGCCCACACTTTTGAATTTTGATGGGTATGGTGACCCGGTATCTCATGTCAACAAGTTTGAGATACAATTGGACATTCAGAAGGTGTCTGAAGACGCTCGATGCAGGATCTTCCCTGCAACACTTTCTAATGCTGCATAGGAGTGGTTCTTTAAGTTCCCTTCTGCAAGTATAGTATCCTGGGAGATGTTCGTAAAGGAGTTTTATGGACAATTCTACGCGGGTCGTGTGCACCCAACTGAGGCAAACCAGTTGGTCAAGATACGCCAGCAAGAAGGAGAACCACTGAAAGATTATGTCCAATGTTTCATGTGAGTGGCAGCCGGGGCCAAAACAGTGGGAGACGAAGGTGAAATGATGGCCCTAACTGCAGGAGTTAGGCGTCGTACGCCCCTTTGGAGTAGCTTCAGGAAGCATGGGGTTAAAACTACCCGAGAGTTCTTGGATCGAGCTGATTGATACATCAAGCTCAAGGATGCAATTGCCAGTGAGGGAAAGACCCCAAATATGGATAAAGGGAATGAAGACCCCGCCAAAGCTGCCAATGGATCAAAGCCCAACGGCAAAGGCAATGGGAATGGCAATGACAAGAATGGGGGGAAATGGCCCCATAACGAGCCCTCTACCTCCGAGAGTAAGCGCCCTAAGGGCAACCGTTATGAGCCAAGGTTCACCAACTATACCGTTCTTGTTGAGTCTCGAGCAGAGGTGTATCAGGCCACAAGTTTCAATGTACCCTACAAAAGACCTGCTCCCATTTGAAAGGATATTTCGAAAAGGGATACAACCAAGTTTTGTCGCTTTCACAATGACTACGGACACGATACGAATGAATGTAACCAGCTGAAGGAAAAAATCGAGTTCCTTATTAGACAAGGACACTTGAGGAAATACGTGCGAGCCGCGGGAGTTTCCCAACGAGCAGGCTCCTGCACGCCAACGCTCGCCACCTTTACAACCTGATCCCGTGGAAGGCACCTTACTCCCGTACCTCGCGGGAAATAGTAGAAAGGAAAGGGAATGATACGCTCGGACCCTACACCATGACCAGGACATCGAGATGATGACTGTGGAGGATCGGGCAATGAAAAAGGCTCGAACAGAGGATGATGTAATAACTTTCTCTGATAATGATGCCCAGCATGTCCGGTTCCCACATTCCGATCCACTGGTCGTGGATGTTCAGATTGCCAATATGATGGTGAAAAGAGTACTAGTCGATACAGGAAGTTTAGTTAACATCCTGTATAAATCTTCGTTGGAACGGATGATGTTGTCCACGAAGGACTTGGAGCCTTGCAAACAAACAATTTATGGTTTCTCTAGTGAGGGATTCGCTCCAACGGGGTCAATCGGGCTTCCAGTGACAGCAGGTACTGCGCCCACCAACAGGACATTACTCACTACTTTTATAGTAGTTGATTGTCCATCGGCCTACAATGCAGTGATTGGAAGGCCAATACTGGTCGACCTTCGGGCTGTCACCTCTATATGACACTTAGCCATGAAATTCCCAACAGACACAGGGGTAGGATGCATATTGGGAAACCAGAGGGAAGCAAGGGAGTGCTACAATGCCTCAATCACTAAGGCCAAGAAGGGTGTGTCGAGGAGTGCTCCCCCAAAAGTGTTGCAAATGGCCATTGATGTACAAGCCCAATCAGGTGATGAAGTCACCAAATAGGGTGTTGCCCAAAGTGAGAATAGAGACTTAGATCCTCACTTTGGGGATTTTGAAGAAGATATAGGACCTATCGAAGAACTTGAAGAGGTCCAACTCGATGAAGAGTACCCGACCAGAGTTGTGAAGGTCGGCAAAAATTTAGAGAAAACAACAAAATGCGCACTGGTGGAATTTTTGAGGAAGAACCAGGAAGTTTTTGCCTGGTTGCATAAAGACATGGTTAGGATAGATCCTGCAGTCATCAGCCATGTCCTGAATGTTGACAAAAGCTTTCCACCCGTGCAACAGAAAAGAAGGCTGCTCGATAAAGACAGATCAAAAGCCTTAAAGGAAGAAGTTGAAAAACTGAAGGAGAATGGGTTCATCAGGGTGGCGTTTTATCCATCATGGGTCTCTAATCCAGTGCTGGTTCCCAAGTCGAATGGCAAATGGCGGACCTGCGTGGATTTCACAGACCTTAACAAAGCCTGCCCTAAAGAGTGCTTTCCACTCCCAAGGATCGACCAACTAGTCGATGCAACTACAGGCCATGAGATCCTCTCCTTTATGGATGCATACTCAGGGTACAATCAGATTAGTATGCATCCCCCTGATGAGGATCACACTAGCTTTCAGACCGATACAAGGCTATACTGTTACAAAGTAATGCCCTTCGGATTGAAAAACACTTGTGCGACTTACCAGCGACTAGTTAACCACATGTTTAAGGATTTGATCGAGATAAACATGGAGGTGTACGTTGATGACATGCTGGTAAAGTCAAAAAAGGCAGAAGGACATGTGAAGGATTTACAAGAGTGTTTCAATGTTCTGAACAAATATTAGATGAAGCTAAATCCTCTCAAATGTTCCTTCGGAGTAGGATCAGGGACGTTCTTGGGGTTCATTGTCAATTCGAGAGGAATCAAAGCTAATCCCGAAAAGATCAAAGATGTGCAAAGTTTGACTGGTAGGATTGCCGCACTCAGTAGATTTATTTCAAAATCAACAGATAAGTGCGTTCCTTTCTTCAATCTACTTAGAGGCAACAAGAAGTTCGAGTGGATTGAAAAATGCGAACAGACTTTCGAAGCCTTAAAAGCCCACATGGCCCAGCCTCCCGTCTTATCAAAGCCTATAGATGGGGAAACTTTGTTCATATACCTGGCGATCACCGAATATGCTGCTAGTGCGGTGTTGGTAAGAGAAGAAGAAGGCGTACAAAAGGCGGTATACTATGTGAGCAAGAGGTTGATCGGAGCCGAATTGAGGTATCTTCCCATTGAAAGGTTAGCTTATTGTCTAATTTTGGCTTCAAGGAAGTTATGTCCTTACTTCCAAGTCCATCCAACCACAGTCTTGACTGACCAGCCCCTTCGGCAAGTTTTGCAAAAGCCAGAGGCTGCTTGTCGTTTGTTGAAAGGGGCAATCGAACTCGGGCAGTTCAATATAACATACTCACCACGAGCAGCTATAAAAGGGCAAGTCTTGGCTGACTTCATTGTTGAATTCACTGAACTCCCAGATAATGAGGGGGTGAAAAGCCTACTGCGCCTGAGCCTCAAGTTGAAGCTCCTTTGTGGAAACTATTCACAGGCGGATCATCCAACGAATCCCATGCAGGAGTAGGAGTGATATTGATAACGCCAGAAGGGCATCGATTTCACTGCGCAATTAGGTTTGATTTCACCGCTTCGAACAACGAAGCTGAATATGAAGCCCTACTCGCTGGATTAAGATTAGCCAAAGACATGAACATAAAAGTATTGGATATCTACAGTGATTCACAGCTGGTAGTGAATCAGGTCTTAGGGGAGTACCAAGCACGAGGCCTAAAAATGGTGGCTTATCTGAACAAAACAAAGGATCTGTTGGCACAATTTGAAAAATATACCCTCCTGCAAATACCTCGAGATCAGAATTCAAATGCGGATGCCTTAGCCAAACTCGCGAGTGCAAAGGATGCTGACACTTTAAATATAGTGCCAGTTGAGCGAATATGCGCACCAAGCATACGAGCAGATGAAAACAGTATGGTGATCCAGTTAGCAGATACTTGGATGGCACCGTACTTAGAGTATCTCACTAACGGCACACTGCCAGCAGACAGAAACAAAGCCAGGACCCTTCAGTGCAAGGTATATCCTGGTCGATGGTATTTTATACCGAAGAGGATACTCAATGCCACTGCTCAGATGTGTTACAACAGAAAAGGTTAAAGAGCTGATGAAGGAGGTACATGAAGGCTTCTGCAGAGACCACGCCGGGGGGAATAGCCTATCGAAAAAGATTCTAAGGCAGGGGTATTTTTGGCCAACGATGAATGAGGACTCAATGGAGTTCGTGCGAAAGTGTGATAAGTGTCAGCGGTTTTCCAAGATCCCACGAGCAGCTCCCAACGAGTTGAGGAAAATGCAAAGTCCATGGCCCTTCGCAGTATGGGGTATAGATTTAATCGGATCCTTGCCTATAGGGAAAGGTGGTGTGAAATATGCAGTGGTAACTGTTGACTACTTCACAAAATGGGCCGAGGCTGAGCCGCTCACAACCATAACGACAAAGAAAGTACTTGATTTTGTTATCAAAAACATTGTTTGTCGATATGGATTGCCAAGAAAGATTGTCTCGGACAATGGCACCCAGTTTGATAGTGACTTGTTCACAGATTTCTGCGAGAGACATGGCATCACCAAGAGCTTTTCTTCAGTTGCTCACCCCCAAGCAAATGGGCAAGTCGAAGCAGTTAATAAAACATTGAAAGATACCCTGAAGAAAAGGCTCGAGGGAAGCTAAAGGAGCATGGCCAGAACAGTTTCCTGAAGTCCTCTGGTCGTACAGAACATCCCACCGAACATCAATAGGTCTTACCCCCTTTTCCTTAGCATATGGTTACGAGGCCATGTTGCCTGTCGAGTTAGATCCGCCCTCGCATCATAGAATAACATACGACCAAGACCAAAATAGCCAATTGTTGATGGAGTCCCTAGACCTAGTTGAGGAGAAAGGAGAAAAAGCCCAGCTCCGAGTAGCTGCGTACCAGCAAAAAGTCGCTCGGTATTTTAACTCTAAAGTAAAAGAAAGAAAGTTCAACGTCAGGGACTTGGTACTTTGAAGAGTTTTCTTAAACACCCGCGACCAAGCTGCTGGAGTACTCGAACCAAACTGGGAAGGACCTTACCAGATTGAAGAAGTCCTTCATCTAGGCACTTACAAACTTGCACGCTTGAATGGAGATCTCGTTCCACGTTATTGGAATGGAGAACACCTGTGCAAGTATTATCAGTAAACAGTCTTTCTTAAAGGACTGGCTTGTATTTATTTTTACTTTTTACAAGTTTTTGAAAAAGGGTTGGTCATGAGATATGGCTAATCGCTTATAAGTGTAAGATCTTTTTTAAGATCACTCGTAAAGACATATTTAGTCCATTTAATACGAGAATTATAAGGGACTGTGCGCAGTCAGTCATTCTTGCCAAACTTTGTAATTTTTTACAAGTATTTGCTCATTACGTGTATTGTTTTGCTGTATTACAATTTTCATGTTTTATACCGAGCAGTAATGTTTGTACAGGTTTTGGTCAAGGCAAGTGACCAAGGACCTAAAGCTCCTCAATCACTTGGGGGGCATATAAGGTACATAGAAAGCAAAGCATACCAAAAGGTCTGTAAACACATGAGCAAAATAAGTGAAAGCATGCTACGGTACTTAGAGTATTTTTCAAAATTTTATATATTTTGTTAAGTCAAACCAAAGTACTATGCTAAGTTCGGTCATGAGAAAAAATGTTATAATAAAGCAAAAATATTATAATATCAAAAGAATCCTTCTACACCGTGAGCAATACTGCTCTGATGTAAATGTTAAGTTTAAAAGAAAAGCTGCCCGTGCAGCAATAAGAAAATAAATATTGTCTTAACATCATGAACCGTGGGTCATGTAAGAAAAAGAAAACAAGGAAAAAACTAGCTAACGGGCAGCATGGGGATCTTGGGAAACATCTTGGTTGGCCGCTTCTTCTACAGCTTCCCCTCCATCCATCCCCGTGGCCAGCGAAATTTCAGGGGAAGCAGGAACTCTGGCCCTTTCTTCGGCAGCCAGGCGAGCAGCGCAGCAAGCCAACTCAGCTTTCCTAGCATCCTCTGGCAGATAGTTGAAGTTGGCACTTTGGTTATGCTTCCAAAAATCGTAAAAGCATCGAAGTGTCATGTTCTTGTACCTTTCCAGGTCTTTGGCGTTCGTGAGCTTGAGTTGCTCCACTTGGCTCTTTAGGCTGGCAATGCTCTTATCTTTCGCAAGATTTTCCCCCTCGAGCCTTTTCACTTCGCGCCAGTGGATTCGGCTGGCCTCCTGGTACTCCTCTCTCTGTTTTCTAGCACTTTCCAGAGAGGCCTGTTTCTCCACCAGATCCGCGGCCAAAGAGTCCTTCTGCTGGGTCACCACTTCCAGCTCCCCCGCATGCCTTGCCTCCGCGGCTTGAAGCTCCTCCATCAACTTCAACTCTCGAACACGGGACTGCTCAATGCTGGCATCCGAATGCAGACGGGTATCCGTTAAAGTCAGCATGGCCTGTGCAAAAAACAAGTGTTAGATAGACTTCAGGAAAATCAGATTGTAAGTAAAGAAAAGTAAGATGCTTACACTGGCTGTCTCGTTCAGGGCCTTGTTGATGATCTGATCGACCCCCATTTCCTCTGTCCCTGCCATGGCCTCTTTGCAGCGGTCATGTTTAAGGATTTTGGCCAGGTGGTCCTTGGCAGACCTCAGGGCATAGTGTGACAGTTCCATCCCAGGAGAAGCCCCCCCACCCTGTTGTGTTTGCTCAGTTGGGGCTAGAGGTGATGGAGCTTTGGCAGCTGGAGCGTTTGAAGGTGGAACCTCTTGCTCGAGAGGATGCTATTCGGTGTCTTGGGCAGGAGGCCCGTCTGCCGAAGGGCCCGAGGCTCGGTTCCTCTTAGCCGTGGGCATTTGGCTAGACTCCCCATCATGTCGCCTGGACGACTTCCTCTTGTGAACTAGGGGGACTTCTTCTTCCTCCTGAGTGCTATAGATGTCGAAGACGTTGGCAGAGGCCATTTCTGCAAAAGAAGTAAACATGCGAACAGTGAGCCAAAAATAGATAGCAAATTATGTTGCATCAGAAAAGAAATAAAAAAAAATTGTAAAGTCCAATACCCAAGCTATTACTACTGGTTGCTATACTATTAACTCTACTAGTCATACACTCACTCTCTGGCATGAAGAAGTCTGGCCCTAGGTTTGGAGTATATGTAAAATCGTCGTCCTCGTCAAATAAGAGATAGGGAATTGGAAAGCTATCTAGGAATGAAATAACTGTACCATTTTCGTCAAAGGACTCGTCTAACTCTATGATGGGCTCGGTCGCCTTTTGTTTTCCCTTTCCTTTGGGGGCAGAAGACCTTTCTGCTGGGGGGTGCCAACGGGTTCTGTAATGCCCTGGCTACCCCAGAACAGTTATGGTGAACAGTGAACCAGAAATTTGACTCGCTACCCGAGTCCTTTGGTTAAAAACGTGCTTCCAAGTGTTATTAATAGGCTAAGCTGGAAAACCAATAAAAAGGAAAGGATATATTTTATTAAGTTTATAAACTGTTCATGAGCTCATCAAAACATTTACAGGTCATTTATAATACAAAATGGCCACTTCTGTTTCAAATTTACAACCCCGCCGACCTAAGCGGCAAAAATAGGGTAAACCCCCTAGTTCATCTAAGAACTCCTTTGCCGTGGTGGCCAAGCACTTATAAGATTCATCGACCTTAGGGTCGGTCCAGCGTTAATGCCTTAGAGTCATTCAACGCTGCTCTCGATTAGATCTAATTTTCATTCGGCCCTGCGTTCAAGACGCTTATACCGTTTCTGACTCTTAGGCCAGTGTCCCTGACTAGTCAGTGCCATATACAAGTAAGCAATATTCGCTAGCACTTAATATGCAATCAATGTCCACATTTATCAACCAGCATGCCTCAATAACTATGATACATGTCATATACACGAGGTGCAGTTTTCTTACCTCAGGTTCGAGCGAGAAATGTTATAAGGACGACCCCTGAGAATGATCGATCTTTTGGTTCCTTAGCGGTTACCTAATCACAACCAATTATAACCTTCATTAATGAAAATACACAATGATAGGGTCTTAACCTAAGCACCACTCCCGGGACCTCGAAACATGCCCACACGGTGTGTAGATTCAATCCCGGGCCTTAAGGATTGAAACCCCAAGTCAAAAACCCTTAAAAACACTCAAAACAGGACTTTGAAGGAACAGAGCAGCGCTACAGCACTGATCCCTAGCACCCCAGTGCTAAACTCAGAACCCCCAACACGCCCAAAAGCCTCCTGAGTAGCGCTGTAGCGCCCTGGGGTGGGCGGTATAGTGCTACCTCCATACCTGATGCTCCCTGAAACCTCCTTCTTCATCTCCTTTGATTCTAACCTGATTCCAATGCTTCCAAATCCCATTTTTGGTGCCAAATGAACCCAAAAACCATCCTAACACACCCCAAACATCACAACCATAAGAACCCTAGCCAAAACTCCCAACAAAACCAAGTTTTCAACCTAGAAATCACAACTGCAAAACAGAACTAAAACAGGGCAAACTAGGGAATTCAATGGTTAGAAACTTACCCAAAGCTCAGCTGATGATGCTCTTCAATGGAGGAACACACTCCCAAACTCCCTTCAAAAATCTCAAAGGAAAATGAAGGAAAGGATGGTACGGGAGAAGCTTCAAGTAGACTCTGTTTTTCTAACTCTTTCTCAGCTCAAAAATGGTTATATCTATCCTAGGGGTGAAAAGACCAAAATACCCCTAGGTCAATTAATAGTTTCTAAAGGCTCCCAAGGGAAAAATTGGTATTTTCTACCTATCTCGTTAATCATAATTAACGCTCTCCAATTCCCGCTATTCTCAATAATCTTAAACACCAATAATTCGCATCCCGTTACCCTTTAATTCCCGGAAATGCTCTAATCATTAAAATCACCCCGAGACTCATCCCGAGCCCTGAACTTAAACCTGTTGTGACTAGACCGCTAATCAATATTCCAAGATCGTCTCATGTCGAATAGCTAGAACAAACCCACATTATAATGTGGTCTCGACATATATCATCGACATGCATACCAATATACAATTATATCCTCAACGGGCCAAATTACCATCACACCCCTGTAATTAAAATGTGGACCCACATGCATGCATTAAACATCATATTATAATATAATTCACATATACATGCATTTATCAACTAATGGCATAATTAAGCAAGTATGGCCCTCCCGGCCTACAACCCCCGCCATTAAACCACATTGGAGAATTCGGGGCATTACAACTATCCCCTCCTTACAGAAATTTCATCCTCGAAATTTACCTGAACAACTCGGGATACTGACTCTGCATATCTGATTCCAGCTCCCAAGTCGCTTCCTCGACCTTGCTGTTCCTCCAGAATACCTTAACCAAAGGTATCATCTTATTCCTAAGGACCTTATCTTTTCTGTCAAGAATCTAGATTGGCTGCTCCTCAAAGGAGAAATTTGGCTCAAGCTCCAGATCTTCATAGCTCAGAGTATGATTCACATCAAATACATACCTCCGAAGAGCTGAAACATGAAACACATTGTGGACGGCTGACAATGTCGGAGGCAAAGCCAATCTGTAAGCCACTTGACCAACCCTTTCCAGGATCTCAAATGGACCTACAAATCTAGGGTTCAGCTTGCCTTTCTTCCCAAACCTTCTCACCCCTTTCCATGGCGAGACTCTAAGGAAGACGTAGTCTCCCACCTGGAACTCCACGTTCCTGCACTTGGGATCTGCATAACTTTTCTGCCTACTTTGAGAAGCGAGCATCCGCGCTCTAATCTTCTCAATAGCCTCACTGGTCCTCTGAACTGCCTCAGGACCTAAGTATCTCCTTTCATTTGTCTCATCCCAATGAATGGGAGATCTGCATTTCCTACCATACAACATCTCATAAGGTGCCACTCCAATGTAGACTGATAACTGTTGTTGTAGGAGAACTCTATCAAAGGTAGATACTTACTCTAAGATCCACCAAAGTCCAGCACACATACCCGCAGTATGTCTTCCAAAATCTGGATCGTCCTCTCAGATTGCCCATCTGTCTGAGGATGATAAGCAGTACTGAACTTCAATTGTGTCCCCATGGCTTTCTGCAAACTCCCCCAGAACTTGGAAGTAAAAGTAGGGTCCCGATCTGACACGATCGACCTAGGTGCTCAATGGAGGCGCACAATCTCTCTCACATATAGATCTGCATACTGGTCAACTGTATATGTAGTCCTCACTGGAAGAAAGTGAGCTGACTTGGTGTAGCGATCCATTATCACCCAAATGGAGTCATGCTGACCAATAGTCCTGGGTAAGCCCACCACGAAATCCATCGTGATGTCTTCCCATTTCCACTCTGGGATATCCAGAGGCTGCAATAACCCTGCCGGCCTCTGATGCTCAGCCTTGACCTGTTGGCATGTCAAGCACTTAGCCACATACTCTACTACATCTCTCTTCATCCCTGGCCACCAATATAACGATCTCACATACTGATACATCTTCATGGTGCTTGGATGCAAAGAGTAAGGTGTAGTATGAGATTCATCCAGAATCTCTTGCCTCAAAGCAGTGTCTAGCGGAACACATATCCGCCCCTTGTATCTCAACAAGCCTAACTCAGACACTGTATAATCTCTGGATGCTCCAGCCAGAACATCCTCTCTAATCTTGATCAGCTATGGATCACTCAACTGACCCTCCTTAATTCTCTCCAACAACGTAGACTGTAGAGTAATATTAGTCAACTGGCCCACCAGCAACTCTATACCAGCCCTGGTCATATCATCTGCTAACTCTCTAGCTATCACCTCATACCATAAATCTGTCCCGGACCCTTCCAGCTTAAAGCATCAGCTACCACGTTGGCTTTTCCCGGATGATACAAAATCTCACAATCATAATCTTTTACTAACTCCAGCCAACGCCTTTGCCTCATATTCAGGTCTTTCTGGGTGAAGAAGTATTTCAGGCTCTTGTGGTCTGTGTAGATCTCACACTTCTCTCCATAAAGATAATGCCTCCATATCTTTAAAGCAAAAACCACAGACGCCAACTCTAAATCATGAATGAGATATCTCTTTTCATACTCCTTCAACTGACGAGAAGCATAACCAATTACCTTCTCTGATTGCATCAGAACACAGCCCAAACCCTGATGAGAAGCATCGCAGTAAATCACAAACTTCTCCTGACCTGTCGGAAGGCTCAGACTCGGAGCTGTAATCATTCTCTGCTTCAGTTCCTGGAAGCTGTTCTCACACTTTTCTGACCACACAAATTTCTGACTCTTGCGTGTTAGCTCAGTCAATGCACTAGCTATCTTTGAGAACCCTTCCACGAAACGCCTATAATAACCTGCCAATCCAAGGAAACTTCTAACCTCGGAAGCATTCTTTGTAGGATGTTCTAGAAAAAGCTACAATGTACACTATCATATAAAAAAATTGAGATTGTATCTATCCAGATCCCGAAAAAAGAAAAAGAATCTACCACTGTTGTCAAAAAAGTGGACGCGTTGTAGTTGCTCTCTCTATATATGTGTGTGTGTGTGTCTTACATAATGTATTCATGTGTGTCATTTTTTCACCATCAATCACTTACCTAATGGGAAATTTCATGTTCTATGCATCATAATATACCTAAATTAGAAATTATGAAAACATTATTAGGCATCCCAAAACTAGTCCTTTTTGTAAAATTTTGACAAAAGTACCCACCACTACTACAAAAATTGGCTTTTATGACACTTTTTTAGGACAATCACCTAAATGCGAGCCCTAAAAACAACTCCTA